>NC_040234.1:25379660-25709419 GCF_001444195.1 Xiphophorus couchianus | reverse complement strand
CAGGACAGATTCATCAGTTCAAATAGGTTCTGATGTTTAGAGTTAGGGGCTGATGATCTTTATTTCATGTGGAAATGATGGAGGAGAGCAAGGCGGCAGTCTTTGGCACAGCGCCTCCCAAACCTGTCCAGCGTCAATAAAATCAAGGCACTGGTACAAGGATTGGGAGTGACCAGACCAAGAATGAGGAACATTGACCAAAACAAAAAACAGAAAAAAAGAAGAAAAAAAACTCACAAATGCCAGTAGAGTAGATGATGAAATGTTTATCAGGTTGGGGAAAAGTTCTGTTGATGCTGAGCTCTGAGCTCTGAGTCCTAGTCAAAGTCTTGTACTGCATACCCTCCCTTCTCTGCAGCACACTCCTGTGCTGATCTGCTTGCAATTAAAGAGTGCTAGAGTTGAAAAAAAGACCATTTCAGTTGAATTGTTGAAATACATCAGACCTTAACCCTAACACAAGTAGAACAAAGTGAGAAAACTTGTAATAAAACTCTAAATATATTAGGAAAATCTAAAATATATTTTTAAAAAACATCTCATTCTGTTTTCTAAGGTAAATACTGAGCTCAGTTCTTCGTGAAGCTGTTTTGTGCATGCTTACCTTCTGCAACACAAAGCCATTTCCTGCCTGCCTGAAACTTGTTGCCTCCCTCCAGCTCTAAGTCATCTCCAGCTGAACCATCCTGTGCATCGATCCGTCTTCTGCCACATCTCACCCTCTTGTCCCCAGATCCTGACTCCGGTCCCTCTATCTATCTGGTCCCCTGCAAAAAAAATAAAAAAATCACAGTCCCTCAGAGGTGTGGCCAATAAGGAACCAGGCAGCAGGGTGAGGCGCTTCCTCTGTGACAGGAAACTAACAACAAACACCCAGAGACCACAAGAGCAGGAGAAGGGGGAGGGGAATGAGATGAAGAGATGCTGAAGTTTGATGACTCTGAGTACAGTTAGAGTTCACAGATGGGTCAGGGTCAAAAAATACCACTCTAGTTGATGTTTGAAATCAAATTAATCTTAAAGGACAATTGGAGTTGATATAGTGAAGCCTGACTGTGAGCTGCAGATTACTATCACCTGATTGTTCCCTCTTTTTCTCACCAGAGGTCTCTTCCAGAAATCCCACAAGTCAGCTTGTTTAGAGCTGATGCAGAATTTGATAGAGCATCACGGGTGTCTCCAATGACCAGGACCTTATCTTTGGAGATGTAAAAGTCTCATTCAATGTTATTGAACACAAACTGCTCCTATAAATAAATAAATTCCATCATGAACATGTATATTATTATTGACTGTGCATTTCAGTTTCAGTGTCAGATGAGTAAGTGCGGTGATTTTTTTCCATGCTATATTCCATAATAATAACTGTAGATTAACTCGTTCATTGTTACAAGTCCTCTTCATAATCCTCTGCAAGGATTACAAAGATGATCTAGTGAACAAGATCCTTCAAGTAATTTCCCTTAGAAGAATAAACTTCAATACCAGTCAGTGGGAAAGTAAAGCTGGAACATTGACAACTGAAAGCAGTGATCGGTTATTCATTTTACCATGCAGCAATGTTTAAATGTTAGTCAATGGGTCAATGATGTCCTCATGACAGTTAAGGTGTTGAACAGACCCATCCTTAAAGGTATGTTTGTTGATTTAACAGAATCTTACTTCAAACATCTTAAATGTTTGTTAAGAAACAAACATTTCTAATTGATGTGATACCATGTAAGAAAAAAAACTGATGCATGAACCCATTTTCAAGTCTGTGTCTTGAAAGAAAATCTACAACCATTTTAGATACAGAAGTTCTTGAATTCACCTTATTTGTTATGGTTGAAATGTTAAAGTAAGGCAGGAAAACATGTTCTTTAACATCTAGCTGTTGCTGCCAACGTTTTTAAATGGGATAGAGGTCCCTTCACCATTTTTGTAATTTTGTATTTTTGGTCATTTCCTCCCCAGGAGAGCTATCTGCTGCTCAAAGTTTCATACCCACCAGGTGACCCTTGCTACCAGCAGAGAGATCAATGGCAAATCACAAACATTTGTGGTGATCCAGGCAGATTACAGCTTTTGCTCATTTATGAGTGGTAAAGTTTCACAAAAATCAAAAGATGCAGAACTTCAAACAGGATTAAACACGGATTCATTCTTGTCACTGTTGGCTTCTGCTTCTACATGCACACCACGATCCATCAACCCCTTCAACCTATCTCTACCTTGAACCATTCAAAATCTGTGAAAACTGTCAAAAATTGCCTATATGCCAAAAATATTTATTAATCTCCTCTGATCATCTGGATTCTTGCTCCTCTCATGTTGTGATTGGCCCAAACAAACACAATTCAAACCTACCATTCGTTTTTCTCTGCGCACATTTTGAAGGCCTTGCATTTAATAAAATGTTGCGATGGAAACCTATATTTCATTACCCATTTGTGTTTTACAGTCAGTATACACTTGTATGATGTTTTTAGGACTTTTTTGAGTTTTCATTATGTAAAACACTTTGAACTGCCTGGTTGTTGAAATACTAATAAACCTGATTGATTGGTTAGTGAAAGACATACATCATTGGATAGCAATAAAGATGCACCTATTTGAAACATGCAACTGGAGTTAGTTTATGGTTTTTAGCATGGGGTGGAAAAAAAACAACCATAAGACGTTATCGTCACGAGGCGCAAAATAACTTTGTTTACTTCATATTAATCAAAGTCTTATTTTAACATGTCGATACAGTTAATTAGAACTCGGTTCTAAGATAGTGTACAGTGAAACCAATGGAGTTGGGTTATTTCTGATCAAACTGTCATGCCATGTGTGGTTAATCAAAAATCTGTCACAAATCAGATCAACACATTTAAAGGAATACAAACCTTAGAAAGATCAGATGAATTGTAGAAATGTGTCTTTTACTGGTATATCTCAGTTAATCATATTTGTGCTACGCACCAAGAAGATGTCTTGTACATGCAGTGATAAAGTCCTCAAGTTCAAAGCGTGCAGATAAAGAGAAGTGGTCTTTAGTTAACTGCTGGGTGGGGCATCCACGGGGGATAGCTGTTTATGTAAGAAGTCTGATTCAACTTATTATTTTGTTTAGCATCAGCTTTGCCATTCTTACCAGCTCATTAACTCCAAACTGCATTTCCAAAGCAGTGAAACAGTCTTAGAATGTCAGACCTTATATGGTCCAGTCTGGACCTGGTGCAACGGTGGCCGCAGGGCAACAAGGGAGTTTATCTGTGTGAGGAGATGAGACTCTTCCTGGGTTTAGTTTGTTATGATCCATCAGTCCTGCTTGACTGTGTTATTGTTGTTCTCTACATATTCTTGTCTTTTTGAGTGTTCTCAACATAGATTCCCTTATTATAGCAGAAAAAAGGCAACAAATCACTTTTTCTTTCCTACTTGCTTGATTTTTTATTTCCTTTCTTTCCTCTTTCTTTCTGTCTGTCTTTCTACTCTTTTTATCTCTTTCTTTCAGAGCAGGTTGTTCTGCAGAAAGAGTTGCCCTTGCTTTCCTGTTTTTGGCATGTAGGCTCTGTCAGGTTTCAGCCATCCGACTGAGTGAATGCGGTGGCTTTGAAACGATTGTATGGATCTGCAAACAGGAAGCTCAGTCAGACAGACAGGAAATGCTGCTGAATAAAACAAGACTTATAAGGGAAAGTCAGGCACTGCGACCATCACAGCTGCTTCAGCACAATACCGGTTTTCTCACCACCAACCTGTGACTCACATTTTCTTGATTTCCAGCAGGTGTTCGTTATGTAGTGATGGAGCAGCATCTCCTTTGCCCAGCTAGTCAGTTCAATCACAGCAGTGGCATCTTTAAGTCCCTCTCAACACATGCAGCAGGTTGGAAGATGTTCTTAAATGACATTATGTTATCGGTGCCTTTTCAAAGTATTCATACCTGCTGCACTTTTTTACATTCAAACTACAAACGTTTATGTATTTTAGTTGAGTGTGTATATGTCAATACTCTGCTGCAGTTCCAGCTCCAGTCACAGGTCGTTTGATGAAAGTCTCCAACAGCTTTACAGATCTACAGTACAGACTGACTCAAGGTCAGTCGGACTGAATGGAGAGTGTTTGTGAACATCACTTTCTAAATCTTACCACAAATGTTCTATTGTACTTAGGGCTGGACTTTGACTGGATCATTCACACATGAATGCTTTGATCTAAACCTTTTGACAGTCACCTATGACAGGTGACAGGATTGTCCTTGATTTACCTCTTATGTCACAGGTGTCAAAACTCCAGTCCTCAAGAGCCTCTGTCCTGCAGAATTTAGATGTGCCACAGGTACAAAATACTGGAACGAAATGGCTTAATTACCTCCTCCTTGTGTAGACAAGTTGTCCAGAGCCTTGCTAATAACCTAATTATTCTATTCAGGTGGTGCAACAGAGGCACATCTAAAAGTTGCAGGACAGCGGCCCTTGAGGACTGGAGTTTGACACCCCTGTTTTATGTCATGTCCAGATTACAGGCTGACCAGAGCTTTGGGAGATGTTCAGTGTTTGAGATACAGTTCTGGAGCCTAACCCTGCTTCTCCACAGCTTTCTCCCTGACCCGGCGCTGCATCCCCTGGTCTCCATGCTGCTCTTTGTTCTCTGATGGTCTCTAATAAACTCTGAGGCCAAAAGCAGAACAGCTCCAGCTATGCTTCGATTAAATTAAACACTAATTACCATCAGGAGATTATTTGGTTGCATGTGGGTTTATTCAGTGTATTCAATGAATTTTGCACTGTCTGGAATGATTTCACTTTTAAGTCATTGGCAAAAGAAAATGTCTACTTCTCTTTAACATTTGAAAACATTTGTCTAACTGGCAACAACACACCATCTGAAGTCTGAAGTGTGACCATTAGCAGTACTATAGTACTTTATGTAAATGTTAAAATTTGTTTTGTTTTCTGCTTCAAATCCCAGCTAAAAAATACATATACTGTACTATACTCATAAAACGTGCAGCCGTAACAAGAAAGGCATCTGTTAAAGAGATACTTCTTCCAATTCCATTGTGTTGGTAAACATTTGGTTAGAAAACACAGGATTCAACTAATCATATAGCCAGTAGCTGTTCTAGACCTAATTTACCACAAGGTTTTTAAGGGTGGCACAGAACAAAAGAATGAAACCAAAAGCAGGGGATTGTTTAATATATGAAGTGAGGCAGACTGTGATCTTGTCTCAATGTGGCTGAAGCCAGGAAAACAACTTCTTCATTTTTAGTCCTTTGTGAAAGTAAAAGTGCGGAGGGAAAAAATTTCATTGGTCCAAGATAAATTTTCTATGTCAGCGCGTATCATTGTTAGAAACTGATTTAGTATTATCTCATCAGTACAGGGGCCATAGCAGGGGCCAGTACTGTTATGTTACTGCTGCTAAGTGACTCTTACGAGGTGGAAGCAAGTCGGTTGACTGACTGTTGAGGCGGGAAACGGTGATAGAAGCTGCGCGGAACAGCGACCTCTGCTGATGGAGGTTCAGCACCAGCTGCAGACAGAGAGAAAAATGGAGTCAGAGAAAATACCCATGGTTAGCAGGATTTTCAGACTATGAGATCTCTGGGGAAATAAGGAGCAAGAGTTTAGTTTAGTATTTAGTTCTCTACGAGTATTTTAGAGCTTCATCAGAGTCATTAAATGGAAAAAGCTTGTTTCAGTAAAAGACATTAAAAAAAAAAACAACATTGGGAGGAAAACAGAAGGAAAAAATAGTTCAAGTACTAATTCATCACACAATCAGAACTATGTTTATTATGGTGAAAATGAGCAACAATCTGAGGTCTATTGTTACTGAGTATCATGTGATCAGTACTCACATTAATCCAGCAGGTGGCGGTGTGCGCCTACAAACTGTCCACTAGAAAACTGAGAGAAGAAGAAATAAAAGGGAAAAAGAAAAGGAGGAAACAACACAGCTAGAATACATAACGTATTTATTTAGAGTAATTTTCCAAGAAATAAGATCCTTTATGGGATCTTTTGAATTGAAACTGTTGAATTGCTACCCGCCAAAGGAAGCCCTTCTCTAGCTCTACATCCTTATAAAGCCACCGCATATTGCTGCGTAGTCTCTGAGTTTTAGCAGCTAACGCTAGCTGATACTTTCTGTAGCTGTCAGCTGGTAAAATTGGGAACGAAACGACAACATGACTCGACATGGGAAGAACTGCACAGCCGGAGCTGTTTATACTTACCATGAGAAGAGGAAGGACACAGGTGAGCTTCACTGAGCAGCAGCATCTGTTGGCTAATGGTGTTACTAATGGATCCTGAGCTAAACACACACCAGATCAACAGACAGGGTGAGGGTGGCTATAATAATGAGCGGATGGGTCAGAACCTAAATCCATTCATTGTCTTCTGTTTATCCCAAATCGAGTCCCGGAGTTTACAAACTGTTAACTGATATATATGATATAGGGATGTAATTACTTTAGCAATGATCCGAATCATTTCACATTTTATAGATCTGAAATGATAAACTAGGTTGTTTATTATGTTTGGATTCATGTCTGAAATGTAGCTAGGAAGACTTGTCAACAATAACACATTTTGTTGGAAGATAAATTGTCCTATAAATTATTGCAATAAATGATCATATTGGCATTCTGAGAGCATTTGCAACTAATATAATAATAAAGTACATCCTCTCAAAGATCAAAAGACTTTAATTTCTAAAGAACGTGTAACAGGAGAACTGGAAAACATTGGAAGTATCCAAAATAAATAAACAAGCAGCAAAGGTCTGCTTGTTTCCAACATTTTTCAAAATTTCAGCTTTTTTAATGATATTGAAAGGGAAGCTTCTATTTAACGATTGTTGTCTAGCTGGAAATTATTGAGCTCATTCTAACGTGTCATGCGATTGATTGATCTGTTTCTTTCTTGTGGTGGGATCATGTTTACTGGTCACCAAGGAACAAAAACATCCTCAGGAAATAATGAGAAACAAGCCCAGGACTGAAGTGAAAGGCAGAGCAGCTGAACTCTGACCTTTACACAGTCCTGGTCCGGTCTGTCTCCTTTCAGAACCTCCTGATACCGAAACGTGAACTGGATTCAGATATTTATACGGAACTTTTTCTAGATTTAATGAAATTATCTGTAAAGTGTTCCTGCTGACTTTGTTGTTGGTATGCTGTGTCAATATCATCCTGTTCAGCGGCGTCTGGTTATGGAACCCAGAGCGTCCGTCTGGGAAAAGATGCTATCAAAGACTTTGACTGCTGCTGTCTGTCCCTGCAGCCCTGCCAGGACCCTGTGGTGACGTACGATGCTCTCTCAGATCCACTGCACTCTCACACATGCACACACAATCACAGGTTATGATTTATGGCTTCATCGTATGTAATAAGGAGCACAGAAAACAGCGTATATCCAGAGCACATAGAACCCCTGAGACAAAAGTTCAACTCACTCTTGTGACATCAGTAAACGGTTTTCAGGCAGACATTGTTTAATCAAGACGGACATTTTGTTGTACTTCAAGAGATTTTTCTATTTTTGATAGCTGATATTTGTGGTACTTTGCTGTAGAGTGACAAGTAACTTTGTACACGTGCACACACACACACACACACACACACACACACACACACATACATACATACATACATACAGTAATGTTAGTTTATTTTTTCCACAGCCCAGATGGATATTTGTATGAAAAGCAGGCCATTCTTGAATACATTCTGCACCAGAAGACAGAAATAGCCAAAAAGATGAAGGTAAGATCATCACACACCTAGGTGCTTATTGTCAGGAACTACAGCTAGGTTCTACTAGTTGTGTCCACAGTTATATCAATTCATAATGACTGGGACAAACATAGTCCATAATTCTACTGTGTAGTAGGAAGTCTTGCTGAACATCAATTCAGTTCAGTTTATTTCTCTATTCTCGAAACTCGGCCAGGTTAAACTCTGAAACACGGAGCTAAGTCCATCAGATGCAGAAGGAGAACATGAAGTTGTTGGCACCATTATCTCTGCCTCCAGGAAGGAGTCACGGCTAAACAGAACACCAGACCTGCTGAAGCTTGGAAGAAACAGAGAACATACTGTTAAAAGCTGAAATTACAGCAAATAATTCAAAAATGGAGAGTAGTAGAATAATGTGGTCAGTTTGTCCTCCAGTAGCTTATGCCCATAGCAGCATAACTACAGAGGATAGAGGATCAGGATAACCTGAGCTATTCTTCATCAAAAGGAAAAATTTGAGGGTGGTTCTACTCATGTTATCAACTCCCAACCTGTTACCATAGAAATGCCCATATCTCACCAGTGTCCAATCACAGCTAGAAAGAATAGTGCCAAAGTTCAAACAAGTACTAAGAAACATTCTCAGTAATTCTTGTGTGAATGTTCCCTCTGTGGCCCGGCAGGCGTATGAGAAGCAGAAGCAAGCTCTGAAGAGCACCAACCAGCTGGAGTCCAAGTCTGAGGAACGGCAGAGGGTGGAGAGGTTTAAGACCAGAGAGAACAGCATCGTGTCCAAACCCATCAACCCGTTCACATCCGGTGCCACTCTTACTCAGCGCTGATTCTGAACCGTTAAACAGAATTTGTTGCCTCCTTCCAGGTTAAAGTATGGCTTTTTTTTCTTTCTTTTTTTTCTTCAGGGCAGAAGAAGGAGAGTGAAGCGAGCAGCTCAGGAGAGGCGTCCACTGCCAGTCCAGCCCCCTCCTCCAGCCAGAGCCTGCCCAGCTTCTGGATCCCCTCTCTGACCCCAGAGTCCAAGCCCACCCTTCTGAAGAAACCCGTCAGTAGAATTCCCCTTTCACTGCTGTTTGTTTTTTGGTTCACTTGTTTTTATTTTTGATGTTGTCTTCCATTCATCTGTTGATGAAATCCTGCTCACCATGGCAACCACCTCTGGAACAACTCATCATACCTGCCTTTCCAGTTAGCTTGTTGCCTAGTAGCAGAAACATTTCATAACTATATGCATAAAATTAGTCATTTCAATAAAACAAGCTCATTTTATTTTTATTACACTAGCTGGAAAAAAATTGCTTCCTGCCTTGAAGGCATAACATTATGACCACTGACATCATGGCACCTGTTGGTGGGTGGAGTTATATTAAACTGTTAGTCCTCATAGCTGCTGTGTTAAAGTCCTCAGATTACTGAAGAACTTAATGCTGGTTCTGATAGAAAGGTGTCAAAATTCAGATACATGATCACAGATAAATTAGATTCATGATCAGCGTTAACAGATAATACAGCTGATAGAATATTCAATATATAGAATATTCACTGAACTTTGATCCAGACCAGCACAGCATTCTGGGAGATACAGGCAGAGGAAAGGCTTTAGCTGCTCAACCTCTGATGACTAGCTAAGCAATGTGACTAGCATAAACTAACTCACTCACTTTTTGGTTACCTAGCAACAACATGTTGCGTAACTTGCACAGCAGCCTCATAACTGTTTAAAAATAAAAACAGCGGCGTGAAGTGAAAACTGGATAAAACAGGAAACGACACACCACCAGGTTAGCAGGAGTCCAGATATCTGAAACAAAAAACAAGCCAAGAATTCTGAATATCGACTGATATGAAACGCTTATATTGTGGTACGTTTTTTAGTCATGTCATCCAGCCCTGACAGTTTGTTGCACATATGAGGTTGCACAGCTGCAGAGCAGTCAAGTGGTCATAATATTATGCCTGTTTGGTGTATAATTAAACTGTTCAGCTGCTCTAAGATGTGCTTCACCCAGAAAACCTCTCAACATTCTGTTTGTGGAACTTTTGATCCATTCATGCAGATGCCCTGCAGCTGGCTGCTATGTGTGTGTGTGTGTGTTCTTGTTTTTAGTACAGTGGAAGGACCATTTTCCTACCAAATAATGCATTGTGGGCACCAACTGCCCCATCTGGGTCCAAAAGCCTGGACCCCATAAGAATGCTGATTTTGAATTAGGGGTCAGGTTTAGGACTAAGGTGTTAATTGAGTTTAGGTTAGGGTCAGAGAAATGACAACGAATGGAAGTCAATGTTAAGTCCCTATGACATTAGAAAGACAATCTGTGTGTGTGAGACAGAGCATGACTTTGGAAATGCATTAAAGGGATGAAAGAGCAGATTTGCTTCCTTTTATCCACTCTCTCCTCCAGCATGTGACCCACTCTGCTCTGCTCTCCTTCCTCAGCCTCTTGCTGGTGTCAGATTGTGTAAATGATCTGGAGCTTGTTGCGGGTTCAGCTGTTTGCTTTCTGCATGGATGTCATAGTGTCTGCTGATTTAATGTGTACCTTTCTGTTGGCACAGCTCTAAAGAGAGGACAGGTTGACCCTCCGGCTGAAACTCATCTTCATGTCAGCACTCTGACGATGTGTGTGTTCTCTGTGTCAGAGTAAAGCTGTGCTGTGTCCCATGTCTGGGCGACCCATAAAGATGAACGACCTGATCCCAGTGAACTTCACCCCACTGGACTCAAGCCTGGACAGGGTGGCCTTGCTCAACCGCCAGGTCAGTTTACTCACCAGTCTGTGCTCACACTAATGGGGGGAAAAAACCCAGAGAAACCATGTCTGGAAAACAAACCTGGTTTAGATAGAACAGTTTGGAGCATAGCAGGGTTTCACTCCAGTCTGCTGCTTTCTGCCCCCAGGAGAGGTACGTGTGTGCAGTGACCAGAGACGCTCTGGGTAACAGTGTCCCCTGCGTCGTCCTGAGACCCTCGTGAGTCCTTACCGCCATTACTGTCACACACTGCAAAAACACTCAATCTTACCAAGTACTTTTGATTTAGTTTCTAATCTTAGTGCACTTGAAATACAACTAAACTAACTGACAAGTAACTTTTCAACCAGATATAGAAGCTTGTGTTAAGTCGGTAAAATTGATGAAAAAAGTACTAGTTCTATTGACAGATTATTTCAGTTATAACACAGTGAAATAACCTGCCAGTGGAACTGGTACTTTTTCAACAATAATAAGGAATGACTGGCGCCTATGTCTCTCCGAAACTAACTTAGCTTTGTTGTGTTTCAAGTGCACTAAAACATTTGAACTAGAAACTAAATCAAAAATACTTGGTAAGATTTAGTGTTTTTGCAGTGCACATCAAGTGCTATGTTTCAGCCTTACCACAGGGTGACTGATTCTCCTGACTGACTGTTTCAGAGGGACTGTAGTGACTCAGGAGTGTGTGGAGAAGTTGATAAAGAAGGACATGACTGACCCCGTGTCTGGAGCCAAACTAACAGAGAGAGACATCGTCCCACTGCAGAGGGTAGGTAGCTGAAAAATCTGCTACTAACAATGAAGAGAGCAGTCGGATGAAATTTAATTGTTCTTCCTTGAGTTACAAAAATAGTCAGTAACACATTTTGATGAGGAAGCCTTAGGCAGTGTTCAGAGTTCCTCTGTCTCCCTGTGAGAGCTTTGTCTGTGTGTAGCTGAGCTCCAGCTGTCTGTGTTTCCTCCCAGGGTGGAACCGGCTTCGCAGGCTCTGGAGTTGACCTGAGAGCCAAAGAGGCCCGTCCAGTGATGCAGGCATGAGGATGTGAGGATGAGGAGGCATTAGCAGCTCAATGAGGTGTCACAGCCTGATGCATCTGTGGAAGATTTCTGCAGCTCGTTGCAACCTGTAAGCGTACAGTTCCTGGGTGTTTTTTTTTTTTTTCTTTGAGTGGATGCAGTGGCCTTTCTGAATGAAATGGTAAATAAAACATTTTTTAAGCCAAGCTCTTCCTGAATGATTACTTGCCTTCGTACAGTTTGAATGTTTAACGTGAGGAAAATAACGGTGTGCTCTAAGTGTCGGGTCAGATGAGGTTTGTCCAGTTGGAGTTGTTTTTCACAGCTCGTCGTGCTCCTCCACCCTCATGCCTCCATAGTCAGTGATTGTGCTCGTCCTGAAGTAGTCTGTTTGGTCGAGCACTTCGGACAGAGTCAGGCGGCCGTCCTGATGAGCAGAGACAACACATTTTTATTTCATAGTGTGTGGTTTTAAAGTCTCCAAACTTTTTTCCCATCACATCCTTCACAAGAACACAATGACGTCAGAGGAAAACACGAGTATTTACGTTTAAGTCAACTTGTATGGAATCTTGCATAAATATTCATACCTCATTACAAACACGCTTCTAATAGATCGCTAAACCAAGTGAAATAAAAATTGACATTGAGAAAATGTTTTTTGTTAACTAAAATAAAACGGTAATTAATGGTGTAAAGCTAACTGGAACTGTTTATAAAAATGACTGAACCACTGAAATATATCATTTCATGTTGATAGGCTTTTGAACTGATGTGATTGATTACTGATGGATTCCTCTACACACACAAGCAGTTTACGTCAGCTGTCTGACAATTACGGCACAACGTACTCCTGACGGCACTTAAGTTAGTCTGCAAAACAGCAAAAGTTGGATGAAATTAAGTCAGTTGTTGTTCAGGCATGGACTACACTGGCTCCAATAATTCCCAACAAACTCTCCTGACTCATTTATATTTCACTCTCTACACATATTACACACCAAAACAGGTTTTTCTGTTGGGAATCAGAAAATGTGACGATCATTGATGTGACATTTACATGTTTATGGCAAATAGCCAAGAGGATGTAAGGAGTGAACAGATTCTCATCCCTCTCACTGCCTGGTGTTGATCATACAGAGCTCTGTGTGAGAGGAGCCCAGGCAGAGAAGCAGGTTTATATAACTGGTGTTGGACAAACTTCTGGTGCTAGAACTCTGAACTAATGTACAGAATGTGACTCACTGAACCTGAGCGTGTCAGTAACATGTCAGTGCTCTGAGTGAGTCTTTAAACTCTGCAGCAGCTTGAATTTTGGGCTCAAATTCAGCCTTTCCACGCCTGTACTGGTCACATGACCGCAACCATTCTAACGGACGTTCCCCAGACTGGTGGGCGTCACTACAATGGATGCGTCTCATCAGCTTCATACCTGACATAAACTGCATTTTTCTGTTCAATTCTGGGTTTTCACTGAACATGTTTATCCTATTCACCTTATTCATAGCCTTCATGAGGCTTTGCGTGATTTATCCGCGCCCATAATTTTTTGTTTTGGGAGCTCGTTCAAAACACACAAACGAAACGTTTATTATTATTAAATTATTACAGCCACGAACAGCACAACAGTTACTGAGCTCCACAGGGGCATCTTACGACACTTTCCAGTGGCAAGTTGCTCTAGAACAGGTTAATGTGTGGTTCGGTTCGGTTCTGGTCCAGTGGGGAGATTCTCCGTATTACGGTCTGGAGCGCAGCAGCTGCGGTCATTTCTCTGCTGATTTCTCAGCAACGGAGAACCTCGAGGTTCTGGTTGTGATGGACTAAATAATCCCAGATATTTTATTTTGTCTTATAAATACATTTTGCTGGCCCAATCATAATGATAAAGACTCAAATTATGAACTTTATTATTTTTAAAATTCAAACGAAAAATAAAATTCACATCACACCAAGCTAATATTATGTAGTTCTGGTGTTTTATACTGTCGGCACAAACGTGCACCTCAGATCTCTGAGCAGCTTCTCTGCTTTTCTCTTTATTACTTTCAGAACTTCAGAGAAACGAGCTGCTAATTTACGGTCAGTCCGTTACAAAACGTAACGATCGTGTTCCTGTCGCTCCCTGTGATTAAACTCACAGTTACGATCATCTGTAGTGAGACGCTCTCTAATAGCAGACGGTGTGTCCGTAAACAAGTTTTACTAAATATTGAATTATAACCAAAAAGAGAGATGTAACTTCTATCATAAATATAGACTAGCAAAAAAAACCAACAAATTACAATGAAATACTGCTACTTCCGGTGGGCGCCGGAAGTAAGACCCATAATCGTTTCTCCAGTAAGCCAGTAAGAATAAAGTGGATAAACCTGGATGAAAAAAAACACTCAAGTCTTGGTTTTAAATGTGTCAGATATCTTTGTGGTCTGTGTTACTAGAGCAGCTATATGAAGGAGTCTTTTCCTTTCAGTCTATAGTTATATTCAATAAAATTAAATGTTCTTCACAATGCGTCTCATTTGTCAGATTAAAAGTATCATTTATAAATATATTTTTGTTTAACGTATTAAACATAATTTTTGTTGCCCACATTACATTTTTAAAAATACCCGTTTTATTGGTCTGATGTAATATTCAAATTACATCGAAGTGGGAAATAGTCATAATTAACCAGAATAAAAGCAGGAAAACATCTGTGTGTAATTCATCTACAGCGAGTGTTTAACTTATGTTAAACACTCATGTAGTCACTGAAATAACTTGACTTTTCATTAATAATTCTACTTTACTGAATGGGTCAGGAGAACCTTAACTCCTGAAGTGAAACTCGTTGAGGAAAATAAAAAAATAAAAAAATTTTAGCAATGAAATATTTTGTTTTAAATTCTTGAGAACTTTCTTAATGCAGCATAGAGCTCTACTTCCAGCAAAACTGTGTCATATTTCTACCATTTACAGCCTCTTTAGATTAATACAAAAAGTGACATTTCATAATTGTTAATACATATGTTTTTATTAGGATGTAATGATGTGATTTTCTTTTGTCAGACTCACCTTTTAAAACACAACAAGGTTCTGAGTTGCCTCAGATTCTAGAACACTAGTTCTATTTGGAAAGGCACAGATCAGGATGTGATATTCTGATCTTAAATGTGTTTTTATTGGCTGGAAGCTGAAAATTTGAATTAAACAAAGGCTTGAAAACAGTTTGTGGAATTAATCTAGTTCTGTGTGTGAACCGAGTTACTGAATAAATTAACCTTTCAATTATATTATTCCAGTTTAATGAAGATGATTGTATCTAATGACTCAGATTTGCAGCAGTGAACCTCCAACCTTCACAGGTTGATGAGCTTCTTTACTGAGTAACTAAAGCAAAACAAAAATCATACAATACAGCTTAAACACCACAAATATTTGTACAAAAAGACTTTAATTGTCAAACTATAAAAATTCTGTAACAAAGTCCATCATTGACCTCTTTCCCCCCCTCCAATTTCTGCCCTTTTTAGTGGCTTAACTTGTTCAAGTTACATTTTAATAGAAATCATTTCCTCTCTTCTGAATATTGTTTCCCATTAGAATCCACTCAGCCTCTTTTTCAGCATTACCGTCCTGACATACACAGTATGTGACTGCTTCCTGTAGCAGGGTCTGGAAGCTACCAGCAGAGATGCACCAATCAGAATGCAGAGACAGATTTCATGTGTTGTTCAAGGAAGGAATACAGTTAAGACCATAATTATTCATACTCCTGGCAGAAGGTTTCTTCCAGGAGGAACAGTATTTTGGGGGATTTTATTAACATGTTTCATCTGATTGGGGGTAATATTAATATTTTGTAGCGGCCAAGCCAGAGAGGCAGCACTGACAGAATTTATGAAGGGAGTTAAAGATGATGAAGGTCAGTAAACTGTCCAACTCTAAAGCCTTTCAGCTCATCAACAATTATCAAAATACCAGAGAAAATATGCAAAAAGCTGCTCAGTTTTGATAAGATGGGTCTGACTGCTGTAATGGAAATTATTTTTTTTGGCAAATCAAGTAGACATTCTGATCTGATTCTGGTCAAACAATGCAGCCAAGTTCAGTTTGTTATTTGAACAGTTTTCAAGGAAACCCAGCAGATTGACCAGCAGCATCCTCTCATCCTGGATGAACACGTAGCATCGATGGACAAGGGTATGAATAATTTTGAGTTTAACTGTAAGAACAGAATTGAAATAATATGTTTTTCTAGCTTTCCTGCCATGAGCAGTCATTAAGAACATGCAAAGGCAACGTCACACTGAGAGAACAGTTCCTAGAAAACAGGGTTGTAAGAAGACAGAATTCACATTTAGCATGTTTTTGCATCTCATGCCAAAAACAACCATCTGTGTCTTTTCTTTAGACAATGCATTTCTTTACCTGATCACTGAGATTTCCAAAAGCTTGCTAACATTTCCAAAGCCAGCATGTTCTGCAACATGAGCAGAAACACGAGCAGAAACACCGCTTTACTAGTGCAGCCTTCCTGTTATCTGCTCAAACTGCCAGCTCCTTCTTCAAGTTGGCAATAATTGAAAACATAAGGAACACGTGAGAAGCAGTTTGAGTCTTCTCTCAGTAACTACATCCACAACAAAGAGCACCAACGAGACCTGGTAGTGCTTAGCAAGGTTCAATCCCTGATCAGGGTAAAACATTTTTTTTAAAAAGCAGGATTTTTGAGTGACCAGCAGGTTACTGCTCATATCTGCTGATTCCTCAGTGCATCTCTAGTTGCAAACCTTCCATACATGAATAAAGGGGCATGATTAACCAAGACTGCCGCATAATGAAGAGTCAAAACTTTAGAGACTTAAGTGAACCTAGTTCTAACCCACCCTTCTTCCCCACCCCCAAACGTCCAAAGGACACTTCATCAAAGTTCGTCATGTTTCTTTGTTAAATCTTCACCATAATTGGTCGCCTGGCTGCCCACAAACATGTTCCAATTGGCCAGAATTTCCTTCTTGGTGATTTTCTCGTCCTGTTGAGTGATTACAGCATTTCATCCAACATGGGTTGATTGGGAGGTGATTAAGGGAAGCAGGAGAAAGGAGGGATGAAGAAGTGAGAGAGCGAGAGAGAGAGAAGATGATTAGTAATTAATTCAATTAAGCAATTATACATCGCTGTGCTGCCAGCAGAGGTGGAACCGAGTCTGTCTAATGTCTGGAGTCAGGGCCTGAGTCGAGTCAAAGTCCTAAATAAAATGTTAGATTTTAACCCGTCACTTAACTCAATATGCAACTTAATCACAGTAATGAGTTCTAGAAACTGAACATTTTTAAAATAGATGTTTAGTTTTTTAGATAAACCAGCAAGAGAAACCAAACTAAAAACAATCTGAGCAGATGTTGAGTTTTAAAGTAAATATTAACTAAAAACAAAACAGAGAAATTAAAGAGGGAAATAATCCATAACCAAAATAAACCCACTTGATTTCTTTACAAAATTATAATAAAAAATGAACCAACTGCAACAGTATAATATAGCTTTGACATTATTTTATGAGTAAGATAATTAAAATTATTTCTACAACTGTAGGAAATTAAACTTTCTGATTAAATTGATCTTAGAAGCTTCTGGCTTAAAGCAAAGAAACTAAACATAATCAGACAAAATGATTCAGTTTTAATAATGAACATCGGTAATGTTACCATAATGTTTGCTTTTGTAAAGTTAGCATGTTGCAGAGATAGCCATGTGATTCAACAGCTGATTTGCCATCTTTCTAATTTGATGAGAAAACCTGCAACATTTTGACTCCATGATTCAACTAGAGAATAAAATCAATCATTTAGATAACAGTAACTGTAACTTTGGTGAAAAAGTAAAAAGTCAAGTCATGTAATTAATTCATGTCGTAGAAATATTAATCTGGCGTCATGTAATCACAGCCAGACAGATCAAACAGGAAGTAAAGAGATCCTTTGATTCCTTGGTCTGTTTGGGTTGACCCAAAAGTGAACTGTGCTGTGGAACATTTTAAGCGCACACTTAGGGGATGAATGTACTGTTTCTAAGCAACCATGCATCTACCTTGTTTGTGTCGGTCTCGTGGATCAGATGCTTGGCCTCGTTGTCAGCATGGTCCACCTCTCCTGGTAGAACCCACTGGGCCACTTCGTTAGCATCCAGGTAGCCGTCCTGCAGCATGAACGAAGATGGAACCTTATTTTATCTGGCTGGACAGAACTGGACCAGAATCAGCAGCAGCAGCAGCAGAACAGGAGACGGGTAGCATCGAGTCACCAGCAAAAAAAAATGGGACAAAAACCAGCACCAACTGGTTTGTTCCTCATCAAAAGATTGACTGAAAAACTCCAATTTAAAGGGACAGTGTTATGTATTTTCCAGGCACCTTGTGCTATGAAAGTACACCATCAAGTATCAATACATTGTCTTCTATTATACAAAGCTTTTTTTTCTTAATAAAAATTTTAAACTCCAACTTCTTTTAAGTCATATTTGATTAAATTGGGCCTCTGTCTCTTTAAGAACTCCTGCTGTTTTTGAAACTCCACCTTCAGGAAGTAATCACAAAATCCATTACAAAAAAATCCCATGAAAATCACATGTGCCACATGAAAACCACACACGTGGTTCATACAACTTTTCACATGTGAATGATGTGTGAATAATGTGAAAGCACATGTACAGTATATGTGTGATTTTGGGACGTTTAGTGGTAAAATCACATGGGATTTTTTTGTAAGGGATGGCTCCTCTATTACCTTGTTAACAACTTAACCAGCACTGCACTGAGAAGTAGCTCCTATAAGCTCAGCAGATACACAGTTCCAGCAGATGTTTGCTAATTGCTGCTGGCTAGTCTGAAGGAGCTGAGTGGGAGAGAAGTGGGTGAGAGCTTCTATGTGAGGAGGAAGCTTGGCAGGACAAGCTGTGCCTTGAAGGCAGCACTCTGTCCATCAAGGCATTTTGCAGAGCTGAAGGGTGATAGTTTGGACACACTATCACCATGGTGATGCCAGAGTTATAGTGGTTAAAGGAAATCCGTGTGTTAGAATGGCCTACTCAAAGTTCTGACCTAAAGCTGCTGAATAACAGTTTAACATTTCCCTGGAGATTTTTGTAATAAAAAAAAAAAAAATCACAAACCATTTCCTATTGTTCTTCCCCTTTATAATCATACAGGACTGTGTTGGCCTGTCACATCAAATCCTGAGAAAATACGGTAACGTTTTAAGACATGATGAAATGTTCCAGGTATGAGCAGCTCTCACCTTGTTGACGTCTCTGAACTCTCCAAAGTGTTTCCTCTCAGTCTGGACCCAGTCAGGCTCCGACTCGCCGTCCTCCATTGTGTACATGTCACCTGGTGAGGGCACACATGATGAGCACCAGCTGGTTCCAGTGCAGAGGTAACTGGTCAGACTGGAAACAGGGCTGACCTACCAATATACTCGTGGAGGTTGATCTTTCCGTCACCGTCCTTATCAATGTCCTCCATAGTTTCCTGTAGAGAGAACTAAGTGATTTACTGAGTTTCATTTAAAGGGCCAGTATTGTGTGTTTTCCAGGCACATAGTGCCTTTCTATAGCACAATCAAGTAACTATGTGACCTTCAATTTAGTGTTGAAAATGCTGTTTATGTTAAATATGACTTAAAAGAAATATGACTGTGCAATTTAATGCCTTGAATTTGGGCCTCTGTTTCTTTAAGCACTCTTGCTCTGATGTTTCCCTTTGGCTACAACAATATTTCTTCTTCAAGCCTTTAACATTGTTCTTAGAAGCAGTATAATGAACTCAGCAGATGTGTAGTTCCACCAGGTGTTTGCTAATTGTTGCTGGCTAGTCTGTAGGAGCTCAGTGGGGAGTTGCTGCTCTGTGAGGTTGGAAACTGCAGCTCTGCGGAGAAGCTTCATTCTAAAAAGTGGTGCTAGCTCCCCCCGCCCCCCAACGTTTTGCACAGCTGAATTGTTGCCATGGCGATTAAAAAGGATTTCTCAAATATGCATGAAATGATTAAAGCAACACCTAAGGTATGTTTTTAATGAGGGAATAACATTATAACATGATGTAAATGTCAAAAGTAACTGCCCCCATTATTTTATGACACTCTGATAAATAAAGAAAAAATGTCTTTGAATGTTTGCAGTCATTTTTACAACTGATGAGACCAATATGTCACAGCATACATAACTGCATACACTAGTCATAACATGGCCAACTGAATAAAACTGATTGAACTATTTTTTCCACTCGTTACATCACAGCCTGAGCTCCACTGGTCCCTTGAGGTCCGCTCATGTTTCTGGCTCCACAGTCACAAACAGATCAATTTAATAGGGGCCTGCCCATAGCATTGCATAGGGATAGAATCCCTATGCAATGCTATGGGCAGGCCCCTATTGTTCTACACCTCAAAATAACTGCCCCTTCCTACTACCGTTAATGCGGCTCGTAACGCTGCGTGGCCCCTCACAATATATATATCAAAACGTGCGGCTCAATCCTGTGAGGGGAGCTATTACTTTTGTTGGCATTTCGAGTAACTGTGGCGACATAATTAACAAAAAACGAGCCAAATTTAACTCAAAACAAAAGTCTAACTGACACAAAACAGTGTCAGTTAGACTCAAAATAGACAGAATTTAGTCTGCCTCTCTGAACTGCTCTTTAGAACCACAGTGATGGCAGAACGTCAGAACTACAGACATGGTGGAACAACTGCTATAAACTCATCGCATCTCTGAATGGTGCTGTTTATGTTATATCTTATATGCATATCATCTAGTGGTGGCAAAAGCAACAAAATGCTACTATGCTCTGGACATGATGACATGCTTTGATTAAATTAATAAATGTGATTCCAGTACCAAAAAATTAACTTTATACCAGATGAGTCTCTCTAACCTGAGAATGTGAACCTGTACTGGGCTGATTCTGTGCCTTCAAATAATTTTAACAATACTCCTGGAAAAGATTCATAACTTATAACTCTGAAACAGGAACAGGTCTGAAAAACAGCCTGTGTGCTACACTCAAGAGAGAGATTCATTTGATGCATCAAAGAGTGATGTCATCACTGCTGATATCATTGTTACCAGTAGAACTGAACATTCTACTGATGCATTAACATCAAACATGTTTTGAGCGTCAGGCGAGTCTGGTTTATATTCAAGGTCTATGTGAAGCGTTGGATGCGCTAGATTTGTCAAACGCTCCAAACGGTTCAAATCGCGCCGCGCTAGAGGCTTGAAGCACGATGCAACGGCCCTCGACGCGCCTCCACATAGACTTTGAATGCAAACCAGCTGCGCCTGACGCTCAAAACGTATTTGGTGTGAACGCACCATTATATGTGCAGTGTCATATTAGGTTAGTGCTTCTCAATTCCAGTCCTTAAACCCCCTGCTCTGCATGTTTTAGGTGTGTCTCTGTTTCAGAACAGCTGTTCCAGAACAGCATGACCTCTTCTGCAGTCATCAAGTACTGCAGTAGCATGTTAATCACCCACAGATTCAATCCAGGTGTGTGGCAGAAGGGGAACACCTAAAACATGAAGGGCAGGGGGCCTGAGGACCAGAATTGAGAAACACTGCATTAGTTCCATCATATTAGGACCAGGCTTTGGTCCTAATATGATGGACTCATTGTTTTGGGTCAGGGGTAACATTTAGAGGTAAGATGCTAATTAAGTTTTAGTTAGGGTTAGGAATAGACTAATATTGTTTGGGGTTAGGGAAAATGTGTGGATTAGGCAAAATCGCAGCTACTAAAATGAAGGAAATCAATGCAAAGTTCTAATATGGGTCGAAATAGTTTTGACAAACCTGTACAGCATTTTGTTTTCTAAATCATTATAAACAATGATGATATAATATTAGGGTGTTTTTCTGCCAATTGTGTAGCTGCAGTGTACTAGTAGTCTAATGCGTTGAATGTGCTGAGACACATTCAACGCATTAGAAACCAATCAGAACCAAAGGTTTGCCTTTTGGTTCTGATTGGATGTTTCTGGATAGTAGCAGAGCTAGATACATTTTCGCAGATTCTCTGTTTCATATTCTACTGTCAGACACTTTTAACAAATATTCATCCATCCATCATCTAACACACTTATCCTTGCGCACACACATTCACACCTTAGGACAATTTAGAGAGATCAATTAATCAAGCAATTAATGCCGAGTGTTAGCAAAACCTAGGTTTGGATAGTGACCTAGGTTAGTGCCACTAGGTTAGTGCCACCTGGGGGTGGGTCGGCGTAAAGGCCGAGCCGGGCATAGATTGGCCTTCATGCCAACGCCAACATGAAGCCCCTTCATGCAACCAGTGGAGGTTGGTCGCATGGACGTCTCTCTTTCCTCTGACCTCCATGTTTGTGTGGAGGTTTGGCTTTGCGTGGACTCCTCTGATTGCAACCTGGGTGTGGGTCGGTGCAAAGGCCGAGCCACGCTATGCATGGAGACCCCTGGTTGATTGGAGGTCTGTATTTCGTTAGACCTCCCAGATAGATTGGACGTCTGTCTTTCCTCGTACCTCCCTGGTTGATGGGAGGTCTGTCTTTCGTTAGACCTCCCTGATAGATTGGAGGTCTGTCTTTCCTCATACCTCCCTGGTTGATGGGAGGTCTGTCTTTCGTTAGACCTCCCTGATAGATTGGAGGTCTGTCTTTCCTCGTACCTCCCTGGTTGATGGGAGGTCTGTATTTCATTAGACCTCCCTGATAGATTGGAGGTCTGTCTTTCCTCGTACCTCCCTGGTTGATGGGAGGTCTGTCTTTCCTTGAACTCCTCTGTTCGTAGGGAGCCTTCTATTTGCAGGGGAGCCTCTGGTTGGGTGGAGACTCTAGGATGGTTGTTTTCCAGAGCAAGTTTTAACTTCACCTTCAGGTCTGCAACCTGACCCTGCAGAGATTTCACTGTTTCCTCCTGTTCTTTGAATTTGGAAGCTTGCTCTGTGTGACTTTTGAGCTGCTCCTCATATTTAAGTCTCACTCTATATTCTTCAACCATTACTTCTATCAGACCTTTATTGCGGGAGGCGTATTTTTCAGCCTCCCTCTTGAAGTAGTCCAACTGTTGAAGAACGCTCTTGTCGGCTGTAACTTTGGTAGAGCAAGAAACCTTTGATACATGGATCTCTGGCACGTTTCTTTCATGTTCGCGTTTGACTCGCAGGTGATGTTCTTTTACTACCATTTTTTGCAGTTTTTGAATCTCCTCCTGCTGTGATTTGACTTCAGCCTGGCATGCAATCCTTCGTTCTCTTTCCTCATGGAGATCAAAAATCTTACCCTGCAGTTCTTTTTTAAGATCGTCTACCTGCTTTGTGAGATTGATGACGTGTTGGCTTGACTCTTCCACGACTTCCACCGAGGGGGTAATCTCGAAGCCAGCAGAGGGAGTTGTTTCCTGCTCGACTTCCAATGATGTTGGATTCTCTAAGTCGCCGGAAGGACTTGATTCCCCCTGGATCTCTGTTGATCCGTCTTCCGGCTCAATGGGGCTGTCTGTGTCTTCCTCGAAAGGGAAAATGACAGCGTCGTAGTCGACTTGGATGTTCAGGTCCATAATGTCGACCCATGAAAGCTCAGGTGGAAAAGCTTCATGTTCACAAGCAATCTGTTGTTGCTTCATGTCGATGTTCTGGTAAATTCTTGCTTCTCTGAAAGGCGTGTAATATCTGGAATCGATATCCCGCTTGCTTCGATTAATTTCGAACTTGCTCTGAAGAGTGATCTGTCGCGATAGAACTGAGGAACAGGTCTGAGAAAACGCTGTCTGCGAGCTACATTCAAGAGAGAGACTCCTTTGTGGTATCAGAGTGTCGTCATAACCGCTGATGTCATTGATACCATTGGAACTGAACATTCTATCAACCTTATTCCTGGGAAGCTTACTGGGGAAACGATTAAGGGTATTACTTCCATCGCCCACCAGAAGTAGAAGTATTTCATTGTAATTTGGAGGGTTTTTGGCTAATCTATATTCATGATAGAAGTTACATCTCTGTTTTCAGTTATTGTACAATATTTAGTAAACTTGTTTATGGACACCGTCTGCTATCAGAGAGCTATTCAGTACAGAGGATTGTAATTATGAGCTTAATCACGGGGAGCAACAGTGACACCGCGTTAAGTTTTGTAACGGAATTTCAAAATAAAAGCCTAAATATTCCTCTCAGGGTAGTGCTAACTAATATTAGCATTTACTATCTTTTTTCTCTCAGGTTATTGCACTGCCCTGCTGCGCAAGACAGTAAATTAACCTTAGCACAAACCTTTGCATTTCACTGCCCCCATTAGCATTAGCCTTTTCCCTAAAAGAAGCTTTTAGCTATTTTTCTTATTTATTAGCCATGCTTAGTACACTGAATGGAGTGATGCTCCACATGCTACTGACAGCATTTTGGCTAATGTTAGCAGTTTGGCTCATTTTAACTTGTACACTAATTTCAACATACTGAATGACATAAGTCCATGTTACTCAACATGTTTGTCAATCTCCACATGCTATTGAGTACATTGTAGCTTACTTTAGCATTGATGCTAATTTGTAGCATCAGAACGCCCACGAAGTGTGCCAACCGACAGGCACACTTTGGCAGGCCTCGTTTAAATTTCTTCAGAAATTTTCTAGTTTTCTTATCAAATTCTACTGGGCAAAACCAGGTGTTACTCTTCAGAGACCGGCCTGTTGCCATGGTGTCGGGACTGAACTCTACCTGCACCACTACGTCCTTCATATAGTCAAACTCCTCAGGATGCAGGAAGGCAGTAAACTCCTCGCGCGTGGCGATGCCGTCACGGTCTTTGTCGGCCGCCTTGAAGCGTCTCTCGTCCCGGGCCAGCATGGACTTATACGTGTCTTTGTCCTCAACGTCACTGAACTCCTCACCTGGACAGAAAGAGGCCTGAACTGATTCTACAAACTTTTCAGTCCTGACTATTAGCGATTAACTACCCAAGCTGATTATCGCTCAGTGTTGTCAGATGAGACCGAGTGAAGTAGGAAGTCAGACAGGAAGCTCGTCTTACCCAGGTAGTAGCCGTAGGTGGTGTTCTTGTACTCTTCCCAGGCGATCTTGTCGTCCCGGTTCTCATCGTAGTCCTTCCAGTGCTTGTTGACGTTCTCCTCGATGTACCTCCTCTGCCTGTGCTTGATCCACTGGTGCAGCTCTGGGTGGGTGACGTAGCCGTCCTTGTCCGTGTCGATCCGGTCCACGATCTTCCTGTAGAGACAAGACTCACAGTTAGTCACTGAAAACGACACAGAGTCTGTTGACAAACATGTTTATTTCTGAAAGTCTCAAATATTTTATTGAGATCATTTCTTACACAGATCAATTTCACAGAAGTTCTTCTTGACTTTAGACTGAGCCAAAATAATATTTTCATCTGCAGATTAATGTTGTTGTGATTGTTTAAATATGGAGCTTATGAAGTGATCAAAAACTTGAACAGTAATCTTATTTGACTTAAAAAAAAAAAAGAATCCATGTCATTTGGTGATGGTGGCGACAGTGGTGGGAGTTTGTCCCTAAATTGATGAGTTGCCAGTTCGATTCCCGCTCTGTCAGCCTCTGTCCAGATTGGACAAGACACTTCACCTGCCTTGCCTGCTGGTGGCGCCGATGCATGGCCGCTGCGGCTCCTAACCAGTAGCAGATCAGTGTGTGAACGGGTGAGTGAGTGAAGCACTTTGGAGTCTGGACTTGATAAAGCACCATACAAGTACAGGATATTTATTCTTTTTTCAAATTAAAAAGGCAAAATTACTGAGTTTTTTGGGGGGCTTTACCTGCTCAAAAATAGCATCAGAGTAAATATACAATATTGTCATCTATGTAGAAAATGAATTTGGAAAACATTAAGAGAAATTTAAGGTTAAATTATAGCCATGTCCTTCGCTCATTTTTCTGGGGTTGGTTATTTTCTGTAGAATTCTCGTTAAGAAAAGAAGAAAACCATCAAAATAATGAAGCAAAATTTGGAGCAATGAGGAACTGGACCTCTACAACTTACCTCACCGTGCCAGTACTTTAGATTTTGTCCTGAAATTTCCATTCAAGATCATAACAAACTTATAATAATTACTCTCCATTTTCAGTTAGAAATGAAAAGGCCAGTAAAATGACCTGAGTGTTTTATGTCCAGTGATGCTGTGAACTGTCAAACCAAAGGAATGATCAACCACATTCATAGTAACCTTAAGTTTTGATTTGTCACCAAATGATAAAAGAAAGCTCAACAACACCAGTCACAACTACGTTAAGACAGAAAGTAAATACTCTGATCTTACTGATTAATGATCGTTTTTCTACAGGACCAGGACTGTCAGAACCTACGCCAGTCGGTCTTTGCTCTCCTCGGGGGTCAGCTGGTCGAATGTTTTGGCTTCCTCTTTGCCCAGGAAGGCCTCATGGTCGTACTGGTAGTTCTGACTGTCGTCGTGGACGTGGTCGCTCAGACCGGCCTGGTGATGGACCCGCTTCTCCTGAGCAGGGACGGCAAGAGCAGCGGCAGCCAGGAAGTACAGGTACGCCAGTGAACTCAGCAGCATCATGGCCGATTTCTGATAACTGATGTATGAAGAGGGAAAAAATAGAGAAAATATGACAAATTCAAATTCTGAGGACATGAGAGAATATGGCTGAATATTCCTACATCTCCAGGTCGACTCGGTCTACGTCGTCTACACCATGTTTTGTGTCAGGCATCTGGAACTTACCAGGTTGAAATATGATCCGAACACAAGCCAAGACAACAAGCAACTTTTTACAGCATTTTATTTCATAAAAATAAGGCAAAAATATTCAACTCCACACCAATCCAGGAAGCTCTACGACCAACCTGAAGCTTTCATTTGAGTCATGTTTTCCCTTTGGGCCTCATCAATGAGAGAACGTCTGGATCTCTATGCATCACTTCATTTTCTGGAAGTTATCACACACATTTCTGTTTACAGCTCAGTTAAAGTCCAAACAGCATTAAGGCAGCTAGTCTCACCTTTGACCTTACAATACCCTTGTAGGTCTGTTTGGGTTACTAGTATCAAGGTATACCAAAGTACTGCTGGTCCACTGGCAGAAAAAAAAAATGGCTGCTTGCACTTTTCCTGACTGATAAATTCAGCAGTGTGGAGATAATATGATTAAAAACACAAAGAGAAACGACAGGAGCTGCAGTGATCACTGATGAAGGAATCATTTTAAATTTACAGCTGGCAACATGTCTGTCAAGCCAGAACACATTTCACTAATTAGATGATACTAGCGTATTACAAACATTTTTGGGCAAAACACATAAAGATTAATTATATTCTGACTAATGACCACTAAATGCTACTAAATTTAGCAAGGTTTAAGGCATATTCTTTCCCGGGGTCTTTCTGCACAGAGTTTGCATGTTCTCCATGTACATGGTGTGGGTTCTCTCCGGGTACTCCAGCTTCCTCCTACAGTCCAAAAACATGACTGTCAGGTTAATTGGTCTCTCTAAATTCTCCCTGGGTGTGAGTGTGTGTGTGCATGGTTGTTTGTCCTGTCTGTCTCTGTGTTGCCCTGCGACAGACTGGTGACCTGTCAAGGGTGACCCCGCCTCTCGCCCCGAAACGTTCACTGGAGATAGACACCAAGGGTGTAAGAAAATGGATGGCTGGGTTTACTTGTAAGCCTTTCAACTTCTAGACTATAAAAACAGAATCAGAGCCCAGCAGTGCTTCTCTTTAGACAAAGCCACTAAAATAACTACTACTGCCATGAACATTTTTCTTTATGATAGAAAGTAACCCTGGATCTATATAAAACTGTACAAATTGAAGAAAGGTAGCGATATTTTTTTCTCTTCTACATTTCATCAACACATTTGTGCAAATACTGGAAAACCATCATGGTTTTCATGGCCAACGCCTGAAAAAGCCCATCAGCCCCTGTTCTACCACCATGACATGATGGCATGTTGACATGCTCAGTTTGGTTTTCACTAAATCTGTTCATTTTGGCCTGAAATTCTTCCTTATCCCAAGGAAACTTTCATGTCACATTATTGTGTTTAGATGAAGGTCTTTCCTGACAATCCTTCCAAACATGAAATACTTGTCCATTCTTCTGATTTTAACACCACAGGCATCAGCATGAACACTGAGGCCTACACAGTTATCGCAGGTTGAACAACCTTAGAGAAAAAAAAACAGGAACTATTCTGGAAATTTCCAGGCATAGTTAATCTTTGCCACTCTCAGTTGGTGGGCTTGGAACTGCTTCTCATGATTACCATGATTATCACTGATCGTCTGCATCTTTCTGACAGGCAAACTACCAGAAGTCCAGTTTGTATAAAAGATGTTCAGACATGCTGATCAGTTAATCAATGCATATGATCAACTAATGCTAAAAACATCAACATAGAGAAAGGTCTAGTAGACAGACAGAAAACATCTTGAGCCATTTTTAAAACACTTGTTGGCTCCTGGCAGGTGAAGGGTCAGCTCACACTGACACCAGGAACACTCAGTTTCCTGAAAGCCTCAAATTATCATCATTGAAAACGTTTTTGCTTCCTGCCTGCACTGTGAGCAGGATACCAACGGAACCATGACATCTTTAACTAAATGTGGGGAAAAGCAAACAATAAGCTAACAGTAAACTGGAGTATCTGCAACAAAGTTTAAAAGCTCACCAGCTCTCTGGCAGCAGAACGGTCCTCCTTCCCACAGAACAGCTCACAGAACAGAGGTCCGCGTTGGCATTTTGCTTCTTTAAATAACAAAGAAAAAGGGGCGGGACTTCTTCTGTGGCTAACCAATTACCGACGCCTTGAAGAAAATTCCAACCAATAGAAAGTGACACATAGCGGGAAAGTATTTCGTGATAGATTCTTATTGGCTGGATACCGCCACGTTGTCACGCGCCCCACCTCAGAGTAACTCTTTTCCCAATTTATGCATCCTTCACTTCCCACCGCAGAATTTTCTGTCTCGGGCGGCTGGGCTTAACGGGACCGGGCCAACTAATTTAATTGGGCCCCCCTGCTGTTACAATTTCTTGAGTCTATTTGACCCATAAAAAACGGCACAATTTTAAAAGCATGCAGCTGCCTTGCTTTCTTGTCATGACACTTTGTTATGAGACAGATAATCTGTGAAAAGATGAATCTCCACCTCCTCCCTGACCTATAACTGATGCTAATTATTGTGATTGACAGCGCTAAAAACCACCTCATTGGCGCAGTATAGGGGGGGAAAGTTATGACAATTCTAAGGGCCCCTGAACGACAAGGGGGCCCTCCACAATTTATTTATTTATTTTTTGTTCATAGAAATAAAATTAAAAAAAATTGGGGCCCTGTCAATTACAAAATTAATCATATTGTATTTTTCGAAGATTGTTTTTAGCAGTAAAAATTAAATGCTCCCGTTCCCAGACCAAAAAACGCACATCCGTATTTGCTACTAGGGGCCCTTGGAATTATTTTACAGAGAATAATAAATAACTTTTCCCCCCTTTACGGCGCCCCTGGGACCAGGAATACTTTTCATTTTAAAGAGGCAGAATGGTGTGCAACTATGTTAACTTCAGTTTTAAAAAAAAAAGTGTTATGTAATAAATGACTTAAAATATTACTGAGTAATTTCACTCCTTGAAATCAGGGTTCTGTCACTTTAAAACCTCTGGGTCTTTCTGAAACTCCACCTTTAAGTCATCACAACATGGCTCCTCTATTAACCCTTGAACAACGTTTTTACCAGCACTGCTGAGAGAAATAGCTGCTATGAGCTCAGCAGATCCTCAGTTCCACCAGGTGTTTGCTAATTGCTGCTGGCTAGTCTGAAGGAGCTGAATGGAGATTAAAGGACTTCTCAAACATGCAGTTAAGAATCAAGGCAACACTTCACATATGTTTTTGATGACATTATGTAATTATATAACATTATGTAAAGCTCAAAAGTTGATTTTACATAAAACTGCACCTTCAAAAGAACATACAGAGATATGTCAGCAGTCTCTCTCTTTGTGGTTTTGTTTAGCAGAGAGAAAAACAGGCAAAAGGGAAAGAACTGGGCAAGTAGGAAGATATACTGGGGACAGTGGGAATAGGGGTTGAACCAGCCAGAGGCAAAACAAGCTAAGCAGAATTTCCCTCGCTCTTCCCGTTGATGCTTGAATGTGAACACAAACCATATATGGGTAAAATTAGTATTGAACACATAGTAAACATATTTCTAAATGTACTAATGACATAAAATGTTCACTAGGCGTTTGTAAGAAACCTAATATTTTATTGAAAGAAACCAAAACAAATAAGTTAAGATATTAGGTTGTGGCAAAAGTATTTTTGCAATAAGGTTGCAACGGTCTTGTGCGAGTTCTTCCATCATGAGACGTTCCTTGTGTGACACCTTATTAATGAGAAACCTTTTTATAGCCATCTGGTTGGGACTGAACCAGCTGATATTCATTTGCACTGATAGATTTCAGCTGATGTCTTGGCCTTTTCTTGGAACAAAATTCAGGAGTTTTCATTGGAATAATACCATATCTAAAAACTGGAAGGTGGCGGTAATGCACCTATATGTTGTTTGCCAACTGCAATAAAGAAGGAAAGAAGAACTCTTAAAAACTCAGGTAAATGCTTGATGTATAATAGACATGATAAATGCTTAAGTTTTTTAACTGTTTTCCTAAAATAACTTCAGTGAAAATAATCAAGAAACACGTGTTAATTAAAATGGCATTTATTTGTCACAATACAAGGACAGAATGTTTTATAGACGACATTTATTATTGTTATAACAGTTATAGCTAAAGTAATTACATCAAGACCTCAGATCACCAGTGCAAGTAGTTAGACTTGTTTAAAAGGACGTCATCACAGGGACTCTGTGTAATACTGACTGACAACAAACAGACAGGCACTGTTGTCATCACTAACACCATGCTGGACATCAGCCTGCCCACACGCAGCAAAACCTGACCCAAACTCACCCTGTGGAATAAATATAAGACGTTACATTAACTGGCATATAGTTTATGGATGACTGTTATAAAACCAACGAACATGTACTCATGTATATAACTGGATATTATTCTAATTTAACTGTAGTAACAAAATTAACTGTAGCTACACTTTAAATGAAGCCGTTCACATTCCTAACACACGCTTCATTCAGGGACACAACAGAACATCAGTTCGGCTGTGAAACTGGTCTGCTCCAAATTCTCAGCTTTAACTCAGCAGGGACCAGAGCTGTGCTGTCTCTGTGCCCTGTGTCCATCTGCCTCAGGAAAAACTCTACATTTCCTCTGAGCTCTATAATAAGGACGTTAGGGTGGGGTAAACTTGCTCTAGTATGCCTCTTGTGGCCACTAGAGGAAAAACAAACATCTGCAGTGGAGTGGAGGAGATTGTCCATCATGTAAGCTACAGAGATCACACCTGAACATGTCCACCTTTTTTCTGCTGATATAAGAATTACCCAGCATGCATTTCTCTGGACACATGTAGATTATGCGCAGATAAGCCACAATAAGAAGCTTTTCTTACTGAACTTGCACTGTTAACCATTGTAATTAAAACAAGCAAAAAAAGTAGAGAATCTTTAAACAAGCCAACTTGGCCTTTTAATATGCTTAGAAAAGTTTGAATCTGTTGTATCATTGGGATATCTGTGGCATCTTTATTAAATTTGAAGTCAGTTGTACTCTTACAGGTTGATGTAAGAAATATTAAATGAAAAAGTGGTCAAGGGAAACATAAATTGAATAATATGGGCATGTTTGAAGCAGCCTAAGATATTGTCGTAGTCTGTTAGGATTCAGGTTTGTCTACAACAAGGCTGAACAGTCATTCCCAAACAGGACAGCATTAAACCACATGCAGTCTGCTGGTTTGCTTTTCACTGTCAGGGTTCTGCATTCAGGACCATATTCAGCCTTTCTTCTAACACACTAAATACTTTGGTTCTTCATGCTTAGGATGGGGACAGCCTTATTAACATGCAGCTACATTATCATTTACAGATTGGACTCTGTTACAGGATCGCACACATCCTTATTCAAATATTTGCAGACGTTCTGCAGCGTCTTCCTGTAGAACGAACGCCGTTCTTTAGACCAGGTGAAGATCAGATGACACAGAACGGTCACGAAGTAAACAGTGAACGGGAAATTAATTTGTTTCTGAGCTGTTAGCGCTGGATGCTAATTAAAAGGATGTGAAACAGCTGCGTGGTGGAAAACATGTTCATGCGCTTCACCAACACCGCCTGGCTGAGGTGGCCAATAAGCTGAGTGGTTTACTTTGCATTTCTGGGGAACAGCTAAGGGGCGTGCTGGGGGTCTGCCGGGACGTCATCCAGTCTGCTGGCAGCCTGATCAGTCTCTGTGGGCCAACATGAACCCAGCTGAATGACATAAAGAATATCTTAGCTGATTTATTTTAGGGAAGCATCTTCATTCTGAAAATGGATCCTCTGGTCCAAACTCTGCATGACTTACTGGCTCTGTCTACATGGCTCCACGAGTAAAAGGATGTATCTGTAATATCTAAGGAAAACTGCAGTTTTAAATGTTATGAACCTAACAGGTTCTGGATGTTTAAACTGAAAAAAAACATGTTATCTGTGCTTATCACGACAGCCAGATTCCCTAACTCTGTCCTATGTAGGTTCTGCTTCGGTTCCTTCAGGCGCGGCCTTTATTTGTACTGAGTCAGGACGTCGTTAAAGATGTTGAGGAAGATGTGGACGTGGTATTCCTTAAAGACGAGAGCAGGACGGAAACGGATGGACTGGTCCCCACATCCTCCCAGGAGCACGCCTGTTGGCGACAAACATGGTTACTGTTACTGTGGCCTCCTGTCCCTTACACAGCTTCAACATAAATATAAAAACACACTTTAGTTTGAAATTCTTTACTTTTTATTTTAAACTTTGCATGTGAATTTGGTTTAGTAGGAAAGTTAAATTTGTGGGTTGTGCCCATGAAAAAAAACTTTATTTTCAAGCTACTTGTGGTGGAGGCAGTGTGATGATGTGGGATGAAGAAACTTTTAGCATTCTGTAACTTTTAGCATCCTATAACATCACGTTTAAGAGCCAAACTGTCCTCCAAGAAGTTAAACACCTGGCGATTTATCAGTCTACCTCTGGAGAAGACGGACGGACCCAAACTGAACCCCTGTGGGATCAGCATGGTGGTGCTGGCCTGATGTGGCTGTTTACAGGAGGTGTGGAGCCCTCTGGTGGTTAAGTGAATGAATTGTTAAACTGACAATAGGTCTTGTTTTGTCAAACCTTAATCATCTAAGCATATAAATGACACCAAAACAAGCTTAGCACTATCACAGAGGAAGAGACACAACCAATATCTGCTACTAAACCCAAAAATACATTTTCCCTACATTATAGAACCATTTCAAGAAAAATGTACCTTTGTCTCTGGCCTGCAACAGCAGTCTGTCTCGCGTGGCAGCGTCCCGCACATCAATGGCACAGAACGTCCCCTGTCCTCGAGCTCGGCTCAGCAGGCCGGGGTACTGAGCCTGGAGGGGGGAGGGGTTGGCTCGTTATCACAAACACTCACATGATAAAAACACCAACAACAATCTGAACTACTGCAGCTCCTTAGGATTTTTCTTAATACTTCAAATCATTCACTTTGAAGATTTTTAACAATTTTAAAAAGGTAGAGCTTACAATACCTGAAAGTATTCACACACATTTCAATTTTCAGATTTATTTTTTTCAAGATTGTGAGCTTATAGTGACAGATCCCAAAAACATCTGCAGATGTAACCGCAGCAAAATGTGGTTCAAGAAATGAATGCCACACTTTTCAGACTTTTATTTGTGAGAAAATGTAAAACTCTGGATGATTTTACTGCAGCTCCTCTTATTTTGTGCTGGCCCTTTATTAAAAATCCTAATAAAATACACTGAAATATCTGGTTTTAATGTGGAAAGTGTGGAAAAGTTCAAAGAACTATGAATGGCAACCATTCCTGTCAAGGCATGTTTGTTCTTCTATCTACAGTAGGTAATCTATTGCACTTAAAGTGTAAGTAAGACTAAAGCATTAACAACATGAAATGACTGAAACAAAGTGATGTTCCAGAGGTGATCTGCTGTACCTGCAGCTCATAGAGGCCGTTCAGCAGAGCCTTCCCAGAGCGGGCCACTTCCTCCAGGAGGTTCTCTCTGCGGATCACGTTAAGAACCTCAACCAGGAACAAGTTCTTGGACGGGTCTCCCATCCAGGTGTTAAAAATACGGTACGGCTGAAAAACAAACACCACAAGCATAAGATTATTAACATGAGACATTTATATCCCGGCATCTGCTCTAATCTGATCTGACAAACGGCAACAAACCCAGATTATTTTCTGCAAGCTGTAGCAAGTTTGTAAAGTGTAAACCAAACTTCTGCTCAGCGTTCTGACCCGGTGCTGCTGCTGCACAGGCAGGCATGGTGGAAGAACCAGACTGGTTCTGGTTGTAATAGCTGGAAATCAAATTCTGGAACCTTCATGTGTGCTGAACAGTGACAGAACCATGTCGTGATATTAATTTGATCAGTTACAAACATCCGAACTTTTTCCCCACAAAGGAAAAGGTTCTGATCACTTTGAACGTCTGAGTGTGATTTTATCTTTCATCATTTTAGAAAGCTAGCTTTTTCATATAATCTCATGTATTCTCCATGCATGGTGTCATAAAGTGTGACTCTTTAGAAGCTGCATTAATATACATGAGATTTTTTAGATCTTTGTGTTTTTGTTTGCAGGTCCAAAAACGACATCATTCAAAATGTAAAATGTAAATTTTTTTGGGGGGGGGGGAAATATACACACAAGTATGTATTAACTATACTAAATGAATATTCTATTAATAAAATACATATACTTAGACTTAGACTGACTTTATTGTCATTTTGCATGCACAGGGTGTATACAGAACGAAATTTCGTTGCATACATTTTTCTTTCTAAAATGCATATGCATTATTGCACAGTTTAATAATGCTATTAAACTATTGCAATATCGTTAAAGCACAATGACAGCTTTAATAGAGCAATAATATGATTTGATATTTTAATTAAATATGTAACTTCCCATTTTAATGACTAAATTTCACATAAATATTCTATTTACTTACTGCATTGTCACATTTACAAAAGATAATATATATAAATTATATGGTTTGAATTTGTTAAATACATTTATTTCACATATCTAACATGATGAATTTTAAATATTGTGCATAATACAGTGTGTGGTTGATGTACTCAAGCTGGGCCTGAAATCAACAGCTGACTTAAAAGTCCAGCTGACCCACCTTATCGGCCTGCAGCTCGTCCTTCTGGTAGTAACCTCCCGTCAGCAGCTTCTTACTGAAGGAGACGACCTCTGCCGGGTCGTCCATGCCCCAGTGCTCATGGGCCCAGAACTTCCCCGTGCATCCGCCGCCAGTCTGGATCTCATCCACATGTAAAGCACAGCCATGCTGAGAAACAAAACATTAGAACGCCGAGATGTGAGACAGTGACCTCTCATGGTGAAGCCCAGGTACCTCTGAACATTTCACTTCTTGGCTTTCATTTATGAAATATTTGCAAAAATGTAAAAGAAAAAAACCCCATAAAATATGTTGTCATTATGTGTTGAAGTAAAGAAAAAAAAACAACAAGATTTTAATCCATTTTGGAATGAGGCTGTAACAGCAAAATGTGTAACTGTTCTGTCAGTCTGCTCCGGGGCAGCTGTGGCTACTATCCAGTAGCTCACCATCATCAGTGTGTGACTGATTTCATATAAAGCCTCTGAGTGTCCCACTAAAAGCACTACAGGTCTGATTTCATTTGGTTGCTTTTACTGCTCCGTTCTTCCCTCCCATTCAAGCAGAACCGAGGCTGTGAGGCCTCAGCAGGACGGCTGACCTTGCGTGAAATGTTGCGGAGGTTTCTGAAGAAGTCTGGGGAGGCGTGGTTATCTCCACCTTCAGACTGAATCGGTTCAATGACGATTCCTGCAACAGGTTTCCCTTTCTGCCTCCACTTCACAATCAAGTCCTCCACCTAGAGAGAAACATACATACACACACACACACACACACACAATTGCTTCTTTACTAGAGGAGCTAAACCTTCACCTCTATATTAATAGTCATCTCATAGTTAGAGCTCATAGAAAAAGGCATCAGACATTCACTGTAAAACAAAACATAAACAAAACATATAAATATAATAAACAGACTTTAAACCCCACCTACTATTTATTATTTTTAAAATTTTTACTTACAGTACTTTTTGAAAATACATTTTATGAAGGTCAAATAATAAAAAGGCTTCACACCAAAATGAAGTTTATATGAGAATGGTCTTGTTATTTTTTCCCCCTTCAACAGCCACTGCACATTTATTACCAATGACCATAAATAAGAGATGAGACTTCAGCCTGTGCTATACATGGGTGTGTGTGTGCGTACCCCCACACACAAACACACGGTCACACAGTCAGCCCACCTCCTCCAGACAGCGGGCCTCTTCCTGAGCGTTCTCTCGGCTGAACTCCTCCAGCGGATACTTGAGTCTGGGAAACGGAGCAACTGGCCAATCAAACGACGGTATATCCAACTTGTGAATCACTTTGGAGTGTGTTGTTGCCAAACAGCCTTGAAAAGGAGCAAAATATGAAAACATACATGGATATTAGCCATGATTAGCATTCACTGTCTCTATACAGAAAACAAACTTGGGACTGAATTAATAATGTCTAAGAAATCTTCCTGCTGTGAATGAAAGCTTAGAAAATGCTGCTTCAGAAAACTCCTGTTAACATTATTTTCATACACATATTGGAAGTGTTATAATTACTTTGGGTGCATTTAATCTTTTAGATACTGATATTTTGTTTAAAGAAAATCTGTTTTTGCTGGTAATCAGGTGCCGGAAACTCTGACATGTTCTGACCCAGAGGCAGCGACGCTACACACACCGACAGCACAAACACAGAAAAACAACATGGATCTATACACAGATCCTACTGTACAGATGTGTATGAATTCTAAAGTGTTATTGTTTTAATGCAATTTTTTTTTTTTACTATAACAACCGGAGGAGTTCAGTGTACCCAAATCATTTACTCAAGTAAGAGTAGAACTACTTTAACATATTTTTACTCAAGTGAAAGAAAAAAGTATCCATTCAGAAAATTACTCAAGAGTAAAAAAAGTATTTGGTAAAAAGTCTACTCAACTGATTGAATTATCAATCATTTAATATTTAAAAATTACATCATCAGACTGATCAAAATATAAATCTATTTATATTTACCAAAAGATACACACATCTTATAAACAAAACAGAAATATAATAAGATTTTGGTATCTTAAGGATGAAAATGACAATAATTTATGTAATTAATAAAAAATAAGACTATCAGGGGGAAAAAAACATTTTTCCAAATCAGTTTCTTTCAATAAAAAAACTTAAGAAACTTTAACATAAACTGCAGGTGTGTGTCTGTCTGGTGGATTTTGGATGAAACATGTTTGTTCTTCATTCAGGGGGTAAAAAAATCCAGAAATTTTACTCAAGAGTAGAGACACTTCATGATAAAATTACTCAAGTAAAAGCAAAATGAACAACGTAGTAAAAATCCTCCTAAAATTAAATTTTTTCAAGAAAGTTACTCGAGTATATGTAATTGAGTAAATGTACTTAATTACTTCCCAACTCTGGTAATAACACTAGACATAAACAGGAAGTGTGTAACATACCCAGTGTTCTGCCATGAAAACCTCCCATAAAAGACAAAATGCTGAGGTCTGGACATCCTGGGCCCTGAGGGGCACAAAGCAAAACGTGAAAAAAGAAAACGACGGGGGTTGAGTTGTTTCTACACATTCAGCACTAAGCTGGTAGGTGGGCCGACCTGGTTTGTCATGCAGGAGGTCAGCTCCTCCTCAGACGGTGTGTTGTGGCCCCGCTCCTTGTTCTGAAGCGAAGCAAACAAACAATCAGGGCTCCACAGGAAGATCATCACCACTGACTGTGAACATGTTACTGATGAGGATCACAGAGATTCAATCAGCCCTAAAACACTCCAATTCAAAAAGAGTTTGGTTTTAGCTTAAGTCATTGTCATGAATGTGTCATGAAGAAAAATGAAAATAAATCTTAAGCATAAAGTATGTTAAGTTAATAAAGAGGAGCTACTTAACATTCCACTGAAAATCTGATGGTTCTGATGGTACCTGCCTGAAGGTTGATGCCTCCTTCCAGCTGCTTTACATCTGTTTACCATGACGGTGTGGACGTTCTGATGGCTAACACCACTCTGGGTGGACACACACACTTACCCTGTACCAGATGAATATGGACTTGAAGGCGTTCTCGTTGGAGCACGAGCCACAGGCCATGGTCTGAACACGAGTCATTCCACTGGGAGCGATCTGACGGAGAGAGGAACAGCCGGGTTCAGTGGGATCATCTTCTCTCCTGTTAACTACTGGGAACTAGAACACGTGTACAACTGTTAAAGAGCGTGTGTGTCAGTGTGTGTGTTACTAACTGAGAGAAGACTTTCAGTGATTTTTTCTGGAAAATTCTCAGGCGGCAGGATTCCCAGCGCAGGTCGGTTCACGAATGTGCTCTGAAAAAAAAAAAAAAAAAAGCAGAAACTAAGTCAAAGAAACACACAAGGCTTTAAATACGACTGTATTCCATCACTTCACTGAAACAGTTTAGAACAAAATGTCTTCATTTATCATCATCATCACCTGTTCTTATTCAGAAAAGTCAAAGAAAGCTGTTCTGCAGAATCAGTCCTGACTCCTCCCTGAGTACCACAGAGGTTCCACATTTTACTGTCCATCAAGCTGCATCTTGGGACATGGAGTGTTTCTACTACCGTTCAGTCTGACTGATAGTTTGGAACATCTTTTTAATTCATAAGCTTTACTGGATTTGATTAAGAATTATGTATCTAAGCTGTTTTTAGAATTGTAATACTAGTATTTATTCAATATTTATATGGCTAGTTGTAAAAAAGTTTTATGTTTCTATTGTGTTCTCCTGGCTATGTGAAACACTCTGTCTCGTATATTGTGAACAAAGTGCTACCAAGATCTATAAACTCATGTAAATATGAAAATTCAACTTTGTACAGAATTTGTTTCAAAATCCCCATTTGCGTTTCAGTAAATGTACAGCAGCTTGAAAAACTTTTCATAATTTCCTAAATCATATTTCATCATTCTATAACCACAAACTGTAATGAATTTTATTGGGATTTTATGGGACCGACCAACACAACGTAGTGAAGATCTGGGAAGTTGAAGTGAAATTATTCATTGTTTTAAAATGATTTACCTACAAAGAAATGTCTCTTCCATTTATCTTCAGAGCCATTTTGTAGTAATCGCAAGTAAAATGAGACGATGGTGAAAAGAAAACCTGATGGAAGCTGCAGAACACTTGAGATATTGGTGGAAGTTCCTCTTCCAACACGACTACGACCCAAAGCTGCAGCCACAGTTACTATGGAAACATTTAGTTTAAAGCACATGGGAGAAAGCCCAGCCTTTAACTTAAAATATTTATAATGTGTATATTTACAGTATATGTGTATAAGGGCTATTGTAGATAAATAGAAAAGAAGTACATTTTCTGCCAAAAATTCAGAAATGTTGAGATTGATCTAAGAAATAAAATTAAAAAAACAAACTTTCTGTTTGTCAAAAGTGGAAAAGTTTAGCCTTTTTCTAGGCCTTAATATTATGCCACCATATGAATCATTTTCCTTCCACTTCACAATAATTCTTTATGCTGCTCAGTCACATGACTGCAGTTTGTTTGAGGTGTGAAAACCATCAGTGTCTGCAGGGCAGCATCTGGGATTGTTTTTACCAAGACAACATGCTCCTTTGGCTTTGTCAACTTTAGATTAACAACTTTGCTAGGCAAGTGTTTGTGTTTCCATAGTAACAACATTAGGGAAAGATCAATTGTATTTTTTTTAATTTATTTGATCTAAAATTTGCTCTAGTTTTATAATAATTGTAAAGACTTTTTTGGTATCGGTATTCTTCTTCATGTCTACATACCCAGAAGCTTCCTGCTGACTGGAGCAATATGTGTGTGTGTGTGTGTGTGTGTGTGTGTGTGTGTGTGTGTGTGTGTGTATGGACCTACCAGATTGTTGGGATTGGTCATCAGCTTGAGCAGAGCAGGATGGTTGTAACCTGAAGACAGAACAGAATTGGACAGATTAAAAACAAAACACACACACAAACTTAAGAATCATACAGTAAAATTTTGTATAATTATTTCTTACAGAAATAGAATAAAGAAAATTAGATGATTATTTGTGTCTTGCTATACAAGAGCACTAATGATAAAGCAATGTATATAATCAAATGGAAGACAAATCAGTCCATCAGAGACAAGTGAAGCTTTGCACAAAGAGTTGTTCCTGTAACACAACAGATTCTACACTGTCCTTTGTTTGACAAAGATTAAAATCAAAATGGAAAAGCAATAAGAAAAAAAACTAAGTACACCAGGGCTGCAACTAAAGATTATTTTACTAATCGACAATTCTATCAGTTATTCTGCAGATTAATCAGATAAAACATTTTTTACATTCTGTAGATTTTTCATGTAACCACTTAAGCTTATTTTTTACAATACTGGAAATACAAAAAAGATGCAAATACACAAATAATTTCACTTGACAGACTGATACAGAGAATCAGATATGCCACCCAATTTCATAATGTTCCATATAATTTTATTATATGTTTTTTATAATGTCAATAACAATTCTTATTATTAATTCTCTAAGCAGGCCCCTATTTGAGGGTGTATTTAGTTTTATTGACTTTTCTATTCTGGTTTATTTCAGTAAGGGTCATGAGGAACCTGATGAGCTTTTCTACAGACTCGTGGTTAGATTCCAGTTATTATGAACCTGGTAAATATTAGGATGTTTGTATTATGTGTAATCAGTAAAAGCCCTGATCTGGAGATCTATCTCTATCTGTGAGGTAGATGTGCATGTGTGTGTATCTACACCTCAAACACTAGTGTGTTAGTGTAACAAAGCCGTGAGTCTGATCCTTACATAAACTGATGCAGCTGGCTTATATAAATGCCGGTGCTGTTCCAGCTGTGACCAGCAGGGAGCAGTCAGCTACCAACTCAGTTAGAATAGAAATCTCTCTTATTGGGGAAATTCAGGTGCAGCAGCAAAGCGACAGGCTAACAGAACCATGCAGATACACAGAAGGATAGAATATATAAAAGTAAATAATAATAAGAAGAAGAATGAGAGACGTCCAGCATAAGAAAAATAATACAGTGCAGTTATTAAGAGTTCCTCTCTCTCACCTGTAGGGAAAACAAGCTGCTGCTAAAGCAAAGTGATGACACAGTGGCATCACTTCACCACTTGTTGGTATTATTCCTTTCTAAAAACTTTTTATTTTTTGAAAAACTGAAAAGAAACAATTCTTAAGAGAATCAGAATGACACAATTAGAGCTACAACTAACGATTGTTTTTGTTATCAGTTATTTTATTGACTATTTTGACAATATGATAAAATAATTGGCATCAATTTTTCATTTGACTACTTCTGGGATAAATCGGATTAATTGTTTCAGCCCTATTCAATGTGTGAGATAAGTCTAACGCTTGGTTAGGATGGGACATGTGTAATAGCAGGGATGTTTGACTGCATGGTGTGAAAATACATGTTAGTGCTGAACATTTTAAAATAAGGCTTAGGTGAATAAATCCTCTAATCTGCATAATCCCAGGTTTTTAGAAATAGAGGAATCTTAATCACACCAATAAGTTCAGTAGAAACAGTAACCAGCTCAAACTGTCAGGCCTGTTGAAATCCTGCATTAATTAGGAAGGAGCTGCAGGCGACAACAAATGCCTTCTGTCACAGAGACCCTAAGGCCGCCACTTCAAAATGGATTTCAGAAATGCTGCAGATCGGGGATGACAGTCGGAGAGCGGCGGAGCAGAGTTTATGGTTTCACAGAGGCAGCCGTCTGGATTTGTGCTTTAGAACCAAACTTTGTCAAATGTGGCTGAATGTGGTGACATTTACGGGACATTTCAAAGTAAAAAAAACAAACAAACAAAACTATTTTGTGGAGGGAATAAAAATACAACTTTTGTAAGTTTAGTACATAAGTGTACTAAATAAAGAGATGGAAATGTAAGTCAGGGGTCAGATTGTCTGGCTTACCTAAATAAAAATCAAGCATTGCTGAGTTTATTTTATTTTATTTTTTGGATCTGATGATTGAACTGGATCTTGTGTTACTAACCAATCGGAATGGAGGAGATCTGAGTGTAGATGTCCAGCATGCGGTTGCCGTCCACGTCCACCAGGTAGTTTCCTCTGCTGTCTTCATAGTTACAAAAGAAGTTGACTGCACCAACATTCTGCAAACAAACACGTTTGGTTTTACTATAAGCCAATCAACAACATTTGATACAATTAATACTTAAAAATAACAACCGACCAAAGAGTTTGATTTTATGTCGACACATTTAATCAAACACCACCAGTGCATCCCCCCCCCACCAAAGGTCAAAGTCTACCAGGGTGATGTTAAGAAGAAACTTGTAGATCCAAATGTTTATCACACTGGGCTGGGAAATATATCATCATTTAAGAAAATACTTAAAATGACTATTTCCAATTTTTATATAAATTTACAAAAGTCTTTACCCTTCAGCATATAATCTGCTTAAAACCTAGTTTTTCCTTATGTTCCTGAAAGCATCGCCACCTTAACCACCTTAACAACCTTAACAACCTTCAGTGCAGAGTGACAACACCATGGCAACAGCAGAACAACTCAAACGGCTCAACAAGAACGGCAGAGGTCGTGTCACCTGCAGGGCAAGCTCAATGAAATGTGTGCTGAGTCAATAAACATGCAAAACGCAACATCTGGATTTGTTCCATGTTTTTCAATTCATGCATGTGAAATCAGAAGTTGTATCTGTGAAAACAAACATTTAGAAGTTACGAATACAAGTTACAACGTTCCAAGTAAAGATCAGAGATTTAGAAATACAAATCTTCAACCCTGAGGATCTAATAATGACAGACGTTATGGAACACTGGAGAGATCAAATATGACTTAATAGAACTTTCACTACATAATTTAATGCCTTAAAATTGGACCTCTGTATTCTTACAGATAACCCCTGATTTCACATGTATACGAGTTGAAAAACACAAAACAAATATTACATTTATACATATTCACCGACTTAAATTTTAAAATTTACAAATTTTGACTCCTAGGCAAACACTTTTTACAGACAGTAACCATACCCATATATCAATGCAGTTTAATCATTTCCCTTTGTTGACCAATAAAATCTTCTATCCTAATCTGTTCTGTGGTGATCATGTCTGGACGTGAAGCAACAGAACAAATAATAGATCAGTTATGAGTGTTATTTCACACACAGATCTCTGGCCCTCATTAAGCTGCAGACTGAATAACTTGTGTGAAGATAAAGTAATTAAGACGGAGCGGAGGCTCCGAGAGGCTCGCTCTGTACTTACACAACAGACCAGAGGTGGCTCTCACTTACAGCTCACTCTGTATGAAACTCCATCCTTTCATTAGCGCTGGCCTTAGTGATCATGTGTACACAGAGCAGACGTATTAGCAGGCTTATACTTTTAGTGGAGCATGAGAAGATATCCGTGTTTTATATTTTACAGCATGTTTCTATAGTTTTTGGTGCTGAAACTTGACTTTTTTTTCTATATCAATTTCTGCTCCTGTAAGAAAATGAAATCATAAATAAATGTATAAGTGCTAAATCAGTGTTGTTTTCCCAATGTTTGCACGGTTAGTGTAAAGACGAGCCAGGACGGCTGTAGGCCTCTGCAGAGGCACCGTGTCTCCTGGAGAAGTGAAATGTGGAACAGCGGCTGTGCTGCAGGGGGCATTTAACTGGTTCACTGAGTTAATACAAGAGGAGATGAATCTGACCACACACACTGATGAGCTATATGTATGAAGAGGAACCAGCCTTACACTAGTTCACATGGAAGGGAGAATAATAATAAATTTACAACTAATCAGAGTATTTTAGAATAGTTACAGTTTATATCCACCCATATCCTCCATTATAAAGGGCTAGTATTATGTATTTTCCAGGCAGATAGTGCCTTATAGTTACTTTTAGCACAATAAAGTAACTATGTTACCTGCAGTTGTTTTAAAAAAGCAATAAATGTCAAATATAAATTAAAAGACATTTGATATAAAGTTTAATGCCTTGAAATGGTACTTTCCAACACTCCGCCTTCTGGAAGTCGTCACAACAATCTTTCTGCATTAAGCCTCGTCTTTCTTTTCTCTTTCTTTCTCACCCTAAGAAAGGGGCCCAGCACACTAGGACCAGGCTTCGGCCCCCAAAAGGTCCATCAATCTGCAGCAGGTTAGTAAATATGTTACAGAAGGTCTTACATAGAACAGCTAAACACGTACGTATGCACGCACCCACACCCCCCCCCCACACACACAGAGCATGTCTTTCTATCTTCACAGAGACTTTGCACTGACTTTCATTCATTTCTGTTGCCTAAACCTAAAACTAACCTGAACTCAAACCACACTTTGATCCTAAACAACATTTCTTCTTATGGGAAACTACTTTTGGGCCCCATAAGGAGCAGTGGGTCCCCACAATGTGAAAATGGGCCTTACAATATATCAAATAAAAGGCCTGACACAGAAATATTCCCACTCACCTGAATGTCTCCCAGTTGTTTTGTCAGCTCCTAAGATAAAAGAAAACAAAACAAGGTTTGTAACACTCCATATGACCTGAGGAAGGTACTCTGTTTTTGAGTGCTTGCATGTGATTTGCTGTGTTTTTGCCTCTGTAACATTGTGCAAGGTTGCATTACTTGTGATCGGGGCCCAGGAACTGTAGTTTTCATTAAGGGTCCATCATAGTCGTACTCCACCTGCGTCTTCGCTGCTGCCTTACTGACGTAGCGGCACCCTGACAGATACACATTCAAGTGAATGAATGAACAAATACATGAACAGAGACACTCTATGTTCATGCATCTACACTGAAGTTAAAGTAGAATAACTTCAAGGTTAATGTAGATTGTTATGGCCCCCAAATGTTGGCATCAGTCAGGTGTACAGGTGAACGTCCGGCTGCTCCTCTGTTATGTTGCTGCTGTAATGTGACACTGGCCAGGCCAACTTTCCCAACTGCTTTACCTAACAAATGTCACTTTACTCTCTAAGCTTCAGCTAATGATGTGAAGGCAGGCAGCTCCGTCAGCTTTTTTTTTGGGAAAAAGGTTATGACTAGTTAAAGGGCAGAATTATATTAATTAATTTTTTTTTTTTTTACATCGTGTAATAATGTCATTCCCTCTGAAGTGTTGCCTTGATTCTTTCAGGCATGTTTGAGAATTCCCTTAATCGCCAGGGTAACCACTGAGCTGTGCAAAACACCTGCCTGGGTGGACCTAGCTCCGCCTTTGAGAATGAAGCTCCTCCTCTGAGCTGCAGTTTTCAAGCCTCCACCTCACAGAGCAGCCCTGTCCCACTCAGCTCCTTCAAACTAGCCAGCAGCAATTAGCAGACACCTGGTAGAACAGTGCATCTGCAGTTCCAACCAAACAACTTCTCAGTGAAAAGCTGGTAAAAATGTTCATGAGACTGTCTTGGGAAAACAAAGTATCTTCAGTCAGAGGCTTCTTCAGATTCAGTGCAATACAGACTGCTACAGGAGATCTTTCCTACCAAAAGCCATCACTATCTATAATAACTCTTTGAAGACTTTGAATTAATGAGTTTCAAAGCATTTAATTCCCCTTTAGGATCAATAAAGCATTTTTGAATTGAATTGAATAAGATAGAGGAGCCATGTTGTGATGACTTTGTTAAGGTGGAGTTTCAGAAAAACCATGAGTTTTAAAGAGACAGAGGCCCAATTTAAAGTCATTCAGTTACACAGTAAAATGTTTTAAAAGTCATATTTTATGTATATAGCATTTCTATAACAACTTAAGGTGACATACAGTACAGACCAAAAGTTTGGACACACCTTCTAATTCAATGGGTTTTCTTTATTTTCATGACTATTTATAAGGCAAGAAATCCCACTTATTAACCTGACAGGACAGGTTGACCTATGAAGTGAAAACCATTTCAGGTGACGACCTCTTGAAGCTCATCAAGAAAATGCAGAGTGTGTGCAAAGCAGTAATCACAGCAAAAGGTTGCTACTTTGAAGAAACTAGAATATAAGGGCTATTTTCAGTTGTTTTACACTTTTTTGTTTAGTGCATATTTCCACATGTGTTATTCATAGTTTTGATGCCTTCAGTGTGAATCTACAATGTCAATAGTCATGAAAATAAAGGAAACTCATTGAATTAAAAGGTGTGTCCAAACTTTTGGTCTGTACTGTAGTTACATGGCTATGCTATAAAACGGCACTATGTGCCTGTAAAACACATAATGCTTCCTATTTAAAATAATTTAACAGGATTTAATGAAAACAGGGTACACAGGGAGGAGGTACAGAGATGTAAACCAACAGAGTCTGATGCAGCATCCACCAACATTATTCCATATAGTAATAATCAATATTATTTATAAGCCCATAAAATGTATGTCTCAAATTAAGATCTCAAAGGGCCCATTCACACACTGATGATGGCAAAGCTACTGGATAGTAGCCACAGCTGCCCCAGAAGTGAGGCTGCCATTTTGCACCATTGGCCCTTCTGACTATCACCAGCAGGCGAGGTGGGTGAAGTGAGTGCCAACGACACAAACCGAATGCAAGGCAAACTCCTACCGCCGTCCTGCATATGATCTGGAGTCATGTAAAGAACATGTCTAACCTATGATCTCATTTTTCTCATGTTTATCTGAACCTTTAAAGAATCCCTCTGTGTTGTCCAAGCCCCCTCTTCAGATTAACTTTAGGAGAAATAAATGGAAATTTGACCTTCTTCAAATGCAAAGTATACCCCATGCACATCTGGAACCCAGTATATCAGAACTAAAGACCACACTGTCACTGAAGTAGAAAACAACACTTCTTACTCTTCTGACATGCTTTAACTAGAATTTGATTGGAACAAATAGTTCTTTGAGGCTGATATCTGAGAAGGGTCAGAGTTCACCTAGCAATGGTGAATGAGTTAAAGGTGAGTCCATAAATGGAGTTTATATCTGGAGGTCGGCCGGATCTCGGAGAAGCAGGACAAACTTTGCTTCTTGTAATCTGTTAATTTGTCAGCCGAGTTGGCAGTCCCTCACTGGAACTAAAGGAAGCGGTTTAAACCAGCTCAGTCCTCCAGCACACATCGCTTTATTGTCACCGACTCTTATTCTAGTTCAGAGGGCTGGACTTCAGCACAGCTGGCCAATGACACATGGCTCTGTTACTGAGCTTTGATAAGCACATCCTGAGGTCAGTCAAACATTCACACAGATCATTCCGTGAACTGTTGAACACATCCAGGACTCCAGGGCTGAAGCTGACTGAAGATTCACCTGAAAACACTTCAAAACGCCACGACTCTTTCAGTGGTTAACGACTGAATTATACTGACCAATCAAAGCACTTTACACTACAACCACATCCAACACATGCACCAATTTGCAGATCAGTAGGTAAGTTGAGGCTAAGTGCCTTGCCCAGGGGCACATCAACATGTGACAGGAGGGTAGTGGGATTCAATCCCAGAAAGAGGAATACTGCACTCATCAAGGCCCAGTGTCACACAAACAAGGACGGAACACAACATTATGTAAAAGAGAGGCAGAAGAAGAGATAGTAGAAAGTTATTATCTTACAATAACAATTTTATTTTATTATGAAAACTGCTCTCCATCTTGTAAAAATGCCTAAATGATGGTGACCCAAATACTGCGATCATCAGCTTTAATGAGCTTCAAAGCATGCCTTATCAGTATTATTATCTTCTGTTCCTCAATATTTTAGTGGAATTGTTTTATTCTGCATATTAGAATACAACATTTATATATAAAAACATAATATGCAGACATGCACTGAGAAATCATCTGACAATTTTGAGCTCAAATCTGAGATTATCTCTTCAGTAAATTAATAATACTACATAACACCTTACAACTATATTGCAACAATTCAAAATTACGCATATATAAACGACTTGTTGTTCAAAGACAGAAAAGAGAGACAAACAAATATATAAAACAAATCTATCTAGAAATGTGCACTTAAAATTTAAAGTGTAATAACTGACATGAACACAATGCATTTCTAGATTTTTGTATATTATTTTGTAGATGTGTAGAGGTCTGTACTTTTTGTTTTTTAAAATCCAATTTTTACATAAAAAAGTGGTATTTTTAGTCTTTTATGTATTTTGTCCTTGTTAAAAAACCAAAAAAAACATGTTAAAACCAAAGAGTGGGTGGTGGGTTGTTGTTTTGGGTTTACCTGCAGAGCTCAGCCATAAGTTCTTCTGCACGCAGAGAGACAGCTGACGGCCGATCAAGCAGCTCGCCATGACCAAACAGTCACAGAGCGGAGAGCGACAGCGGCTGACACGGCGCTCACCGACCGACTTCACTCAGCCACCTGCAGACCGGCACAGACGGAACGATGCTTCAAATCAAGTGATGAGGAGTTGAGTCAGAGCAAAGAGGGAGCAGGAAAAATGAGAAGTGACAGAGCTCTGCGATTGGCCGCCGGGCCGGCTGAGGAGAGCAACCAGCAGCCAGCCGGCTCCTCCGATCACAGCCAATCAGGAGGTCATGTGTCAAATATTTACTACATGGCTGATCCATCAACTGGCTGGCAAACTAATATTTACTTCCTGTTGCTCAAACAATCTCCAGGGAAACATTCATATGTTCACAGTCCATGATCTCAATCATGTTAAAATAAAAAGTATTTTTTCTGTAAAACCTGCTGACATTAAAGCTGCGTGGGGCGCTGATGTTTAAGGGCAGAGATGTCGAGCTGAATTAATGTGAGAGCAACTTGGAGTGGCACCCAGATCTCCACCAGAACAACAACAGAACCAGAACCTCCAGCTTCTGATCTGCCTCCAGTAAACAGGAAGAATGCTACACAGACATGGCTGTCTGCTCCTTCTCCTCGCTCTTCTGCTCTTACGTAACGCAGGCTGCAGGAACAGGAACATTCCAGTTAACTGCCTTCACATACAACAGAAAACCCGGCCCTTCAGACACGCACACACACACACACACACAAGGCACATACCAAAAAAAAAAGAAGAAGAAACACCATAGACACACATGCATTCACACCCAGACGGTCTCTTGGCAACAACTCATGAACTGGATCAAACTGGTTTAGGTCGAGAGTTACACAAGACTGCATCTATGAGCCTGAGAGGGGGAGGGGAAGGGTGGGGGGGCTGCAACAGAAGGGGGGTACATAACAAAGTGATGGAGGGGGGGCGAGGAGGGGCTTGGGGAAGCTGGGAGTTTCAACTGTTAGGAGCTAAAATCAGAACACAAAGTTCTGATTTGAAACCCAGGAACCCTGCTCTGCATGCTGGGAGAGGCTGCGTCCTGATTGGTGAGTCTTTATGAAACGCATCAGATCTTCTCCTCATGTAACCTGACAGAGATCTGATGGTCAGCTCCATCCCCAGTTTCTGCTGCACTCTGTCCACACTGAGCTTCTCCCTCCAGTTCAGAGGCTTCACAGTCTCTGCCACCCGGATGTAGAACATCCAGCTCACTGCATGCATGTGGTCTGAATGTTTAACTGTTGGAACCTCATTCAGGACCCAGGCTGGGTCTCTGGAGACATGTTTATTACAGATGCGTGATACATTGGTCTGATAAATACAGCAAAACTGGGCCAAAATCAACAACCGATGTTTGTTTCCATCTTATTGCTGGGTAGGGGGGCTGGCCGTGTCATATTTGTGACAGCGGCAGTAATGGAGTGAAACATTGTGGGGCATTTAACTGAGGCAGAGAAGCAACATATGTAAGTAAGTAAGTAAAACGTTATTTGTGTAGCAACTTTCACACATAAAAATCACAAGGTGCTTCACAAAACATGTAGGAAAAATAATTCAAAGTAAGATTGAACAAATTAAAAGTCTGTTTGTGCGTTTTAAAAAAAAAGGACAGAGAAACAACAGATCTTCATGGGTTTTATGTGTTTCCAGGACATCAATCAGGTTAAGAACTGTTTACCAGTTTTTTACCTGATAGACTGAGCCCAGAAAACGACTCTCACTCTCCGACTACTGTATTGATTCCTTCTTTGTCAATTTTTGTCATTTCAGTTCTTTATCTGATCCAAGCAACAGTTTTGTATTTTACATCAGCTACTAGTTTTACTCTGGTTCCACAGCAGCAGCAGCAGCAGCAGCAGAAGGAGGAAGAGAAGGAGAGGCCCTCAGCTGATGGAGGGATGACAGATCAGTTTTTCATGAGGAAAAGCTTTGAATCTTACAAATTAAAGATAATGATACAGGACGAAATGTGGATCTGGTTTGTTCATCAGCCCAAAACAATTACTGAAGCAAATTTTAATGATGGTGAAGAAAAATATATTTAGTAGACAAAGGCCCGTCTGAATGGGTCCGAATTTTATTTTTTTTTTTTATCCGCCCGCAAGGGGTCTTTTTGTGGGCTCTAGTGTCCCTTTTTTTTTTTTTTTTTAAAGTAGGCTGACAGGAAAGGGGGAAGGAGAGAGGGGAAGACATGCGGTAAACGTCGTCGGGTCCGGGAGTCGAACCCGCGACAGCCGCATCGAGGCTACGTTTGCCTGAATGTGGGTCGCACTAACCCCTCCGCCACCACGGCACGCCCGAATGGGTCAGAATATTTAACGCTAAAAAAGATACACTGGCTTCTTCCATGTCCTGAGATAAAGAAAATCAACATCAACGCATGAGATAGCATAATATGATTTATTCTGATGCTCTACATTTGCTGCAGTGCCTGGATTTCTAATCCAACTGTATGACCCAGTTTGGAGCGAGTTCCATCTGCTACACAGATGGCCTGACCTGACACCAGAACAGCCTGGGGGAAGCAGAACCACTGGATGATCCCAGGCCTGCAGCTGTCCACAGGTCTGCAGCTGACCACAGGTCTGCACCTTACACATGAGGACAGAACACAGGAACCGAAAAACATGGTTGGTTTCCAGCACTTCTGGATAAATATTCTCCTGAGACAAAATATGAACTTTCTTGGAGGTGTGCACCTCTGTACGTCTGGTGTAGAACAGTCCCAGTGTTTCAGGAAAACTACATTATACTGAGTCAGACATGGAGGTGACATTCTAATGGTCTGGAGCTGCCAGCTGCTTCAACACCTGAACAACTTCTCAAGAAGTCTGCTCTCAACCAGAACAATCATGAAGAATCATGTCTGGCAGAGGAACAGTGAGTCAAAGCACACATCTGATCACATCACAACCCAACTGACTGGCTACAAGAAGAATGGAACAAACTTCCTCCATAGTGATTCACCGCTTGATAGTCGTTGTGGCACAAACATTTATGGTGCAACTTGTTTTTCAAGTTAAGGTTGTTTTTTAGGTTAGTTTAAACTTTATTAATCCCATAGGGAAATTGAGGTTATCTGTTGCTCACACATTAATTCACATCCACACAGCATTAAAATCGTACAGCTGGAGACATCCATAAAAGGTACAAGAATATAATAAATAAATACATACATTACTACTCTTTTCCCAAGTCTTTGTTCTTGAATAAATGAAATCCTAATTTCAGAGTTACTTTTTCTATTTACTCAGGTTATCATTGTCTGGTTAATTAGCATTAGTTTGATGATCTGAAAACACAGCAGTCCATGCTAATACAGGTAGATTTTGATTTAGAAAAACTTACCAGCTGATTTAAGAGTTCCTGGTTCCAACCGTCTTAAATGTCCTTGCACAAGGCCTGCTCCTGCAAAAACATATTGGGCAAATTAATATCAATAATTAGTCATTTCAGGAATAAGGAACGAAAGGAAAAGCGATCTGGATAAGAAACTCAACCCTGGCCTTTTACTTTAAATGGATGGACCTCATCCAGACATTATAGTGTTGGATTTGTTTAAACCCCAGGCACTGCTGGCTCTGTTTTCAGCACAAAAGAAAATGGTTTTATTTTCTGATTCCACAACTTTTTGTTTTTTAAATTAGAAACAAAAAAAATCAACAGAGCTTTCCAGCAGAGGAGATTATGCTGCTCCACATTTCCCTTTACAGTTGATTGCTCTACGGCACAGACAGCTGACAGTCCTGGCTCCAGAATAATCAGAAGAATGACCGAGCTACGGCTGGGCCCTCACATGTTAAAACAACCACAGTTTACTGACGGCTGCTGGTCAGGCGGCGAACTTGGCCTGGTCATCGTCTTCAAGAAGCACACTTTCAATGGCTGCCATGGCAGAATATTTATTTCTTGGTCAAATCTGTAAACAAGAATTTTGCAATTTTGCGTATCTGTTAGAAATTCTGAGAGCTAGCCACGCAACCATGTAGTGTTTTTTAAAATTATTATTAATGTTAAACAAACAGTATACAATGACTTGTTAAGGTACAAAGAATATTGGAACATAGGTAGGGAAAAAACAAAACAAAACATGGGGCTAAGACTATAAAAGACAAGCATGTAACAGTAAGGCAAATGATAAAAATAGTGCAAGATTTCAAACAAAAGGAAAATAGAGATATTGGCAGTTACTGTTTTTGCATACACAGATTTCAAATGTTTCAGTGAGCTGTAATACAGTTTAAATTGGTCAAGAAAAAAAAATCAAATCAAGCAGTAGAACCTCTCCATTTACAGCAGTGTATATGATATTTAACAAGCAAGAAGATAATATTTACCATGTCAGATATTTGGCTATTAAGGTCATCAACACAGTATAATATATGTTGTCCTTAATGTTAAGGGACAACCAATTCTTAATGTCTCTCCACATTTTACAAGAAAAGAGACAATTAAAAAAGAGAGATGATTAAGGGATTCTCCTGGACATTCACAAAAGCCACAACATGCTGGATCAAATTTTAATCTTCTGTGCAAAAAATCAGCCACTGGGTAAATATTGTGAGAGATTTTGAAGTGAGTCTCTTTAACCTTTGGTGAAACCGGCCATTTGACATACCTGGACAACGCCTTCTCAATTATAGACAAATTTGTTGTTGCCAAGATACTATTAGTGTAATCATTAAATAATTTAGATTTGAAGGTAGTCACAAGTACAACATTGTTGCACTTCCTATCAGTTAGAGTACAGTCTCCAATTTTCAGTTTGGGTAAGGATGAAGAAACATTAGAATATCTTAAGGTGTTTTGGATAAGATGAATAAGAGCTACAGGAATAGCTTTGCATATTTTCAGATATTCATAACAAGTACAGTTCAGAATAAATTTGTTGGTAAATTCTCTATGATTTAACAATACACCATTATTGTATGTTAAGTCAGTGACAAATACAATACCTTTTTCATACCAGTCAGTTTTAAAAATGGATTTTCTATTTACCAACATTGATCTGTTATTCCACAAAACGGAACCATGTGGGGTAAAATTATGGGTAAATATCTTTTTCCAAAAATGCAAAACTTTTTAATAAAAGTTAAGAAATAGGAATCTTGGTTAATTCAAAATCACATTTAAGCAAAAAAAAAATCCAAGCCACCGAGCTTATTAAATATGACTTTAGGGATATGAAACCATATTGAGTTGGAAAAAGACAAATAGGTCTTCAGCCAATTTATACTAAATGAACCAATCAGAGCCTCAAAATCTAAAGCTCTAATTCCTCCTTTATCATAATCTTTAATAAGATGAGATCGTCGTAAATAGTGAATTTTGTACCTCCAGATATACTGAAAGAATATTGAATTGGCTTTCCTAATATTTTTGTCAGAGATAAAAGCAGAAGGGCATGGAGAAATGAATTTGGATAATCCTTCAGCTTTGGATAGAAGAGTCCATCCAAAAATAGTCAGATCTCTAGTTAACCAAGGGCTCAAGGACTTCTTCATGCTATCCAAGCATCTTCCAATGTTTTCCTCCTCTCTTCTAATAGTATTTTTTTCAAATCAATATTCCCAGATATTTAACTTTGGACTTAACTGTAATGGAGGCAACAGACGCCTCAGAGCCTGAATGGATCGGCAGAAGTTCACATTTATCAATATTGAGAGGCAAACCAGACGCTCTGGAAAACATTAAAAGCTACTGCAGTAACTGCTGTGGAAACTATTACACGTCCTGACCTATGGGAGGTGCTATTATCAAGGATTGTAACTTTTAACTCCGTGACCTCAAAAGTGAATTAGAGTATTAGAGCAGACACACCACATACAGAGGCTACAGTCCTCTACCCAGCGGTCCCTGGTTCGATTCCCAGCCTGGGACGTCCGCTGCATATCTCCTTCTTCCTGTCTAGCCACTGTTGAATAAAGGCCACAAAAAACAAAAAACCTATGTGGCGCGCACACACACATATATATACATATAGGAATTAAAACCTGAGTTTTTGCTGCGGCTAGCTAAAAGGTTAATTGGGCATATCTAAACATAGCAACAGATAATTGGATGAAAGTTACTTCTTTTTTTTAATTTTAAACAACTTTGGCAAATGTCCAACTCTACTGGGGACTTTAGTTAGATGAGGCTTATTTCACTAAATGTCTGAAAGGATCCTGATGGAAGTAGTCACAGACTCAGAATAATGACATGAGGCTGCAGAGTCAATTCAAGAATAAATCCTGAGTCTTAAGGTGGTTTAACAGCAACAACAAAATAAAAAATTTTATTCCTAAAAACATTGTGAGGATTTACATCAAGTTATTATCCCAATATTTAATGTCATTTACAATTTATCTAAATTTTCTCATATGCAACTTATTTTCTATACATGTTGGGAATGTTGTCTTGATAATATTTAGGTTTTGGACTTTTCTGTTACCCCTCAGGTCACAGACAACGGATTGTTGGCTAACAGAAACTAAAAACAGGACATCCAGCATCTTGTAAATAACTTTTAGAGAAAACTGGACTTGATGTTTCTGCCATTTGTAAACATCTGAGATCAAGAACAACTTTCTCATCTCAGTTTTTCCTTGACTTCATGTCAGCATATTAGCCTCAACATTTTATGTCCTTTATGTTTTCTGCCTAAGTTGCCTTCACACAAAGGAGATAAAGAGATCTCTGTTACATAATGTTCCTCTGATGGTCAGAGTAGTCTCCAAAGGATTTCCATTCATAACCTTTACACAACACGTTAGTGTGTTAGAATGGAGCGACAGCTGTATCATCTCTAAATGTTCTTGCTCAAATCTTTTCTATCTAATATTATATTGAAAGACTCTGTAATGTACTGATAACACCAGAAGTGTTGTTCAGAGCCTGTGTTTTCTGTTTGGGCTTCCTGAAGTATTCTTTTTAAATTGCACATAAATGATGATCACTGAGATGAGATCAGAGATCAAACACTTTAACATTTCACTGATATTCTGGAGCAAAATTTAGGTGTCTTTTGTGTATCATGTGACTACCATCGACTACCCCTTGTGCCCTCACTCATTGCTATTCCACAGTGAGACGTAAGTCAGGAAGTGCCAACCTGTCACCATGGCAACGCTCCAGGCAAAAAGGGGGGTCTGTATAAGCTTTGTTGTGTAAAAGGAAAAACTAACCAAGAATCAGCTGAGCTGGAGTGTTCTTAGAGCATGTTTTATATAATCCGTTCATTTTCTAGAGCAGCTCTCTGCTTTCAGGTTGTTCTGTGTCAACAGGATTTCAGCCTCATGCTGATAACTTTATCATATTAGACTCAACAAAGTGTGACCTGAGGTCATGCAACTGATACATGGGTGGTCTGAGCTGGAGGAACGTGTCTAACAACATCTACACACAGATCACACTTCACCGGCAGATTTCTCTGACCTCCGACCTGCTGACATCTTGCTTCATGTCTCTAAATGTTCACAATTAAATAAAGCAAACAAGAAGCAAAGAAGAATTTGCGGTTCCCAGGTTGTGTGTGCTTAACAAACTCATATCTATATCTGACTGTCTCATCAGTGTTCAGAGCTGTTTCTGTGATTATTTCAGACAAAGTTATTCTAGTAACAAGATTAACTTCTGTCAAAGTCATAATGTTCATGTTGATGGATAGTTGTAATTCCTCTAATTTCTTTGACAGGAGCTTAAGATGTGCCTGAAGGCCGTGTATCAACATGTTGATAATAAAGCTTAACTAAAACTGGTCTGCTCCAGTCTAAAGTGGCCTGCCCTTGATGAGCTGAAATTGCATCGACGAGAAAACTGTTGCATAATCCCAGCTGTAGCGTTCAATAACACCGCGCAGCCTGAACTACTGGATTCAGTTACGCTGTGACTGAGACAGAAATGTCTCTGAAGGTAAAAAAAAAAGCAAGATATTAATAAAACTGTAGATCTGAAGCTGAAATCTTAGAACTCTACTGAGTCCATTTAACACCACATATAGCTGAATAGTGTAACTAAAATCATATTTTTACAGTAAGTATCAATATAAAAGGTAAAGGTTAAAGTTCAAACCTAACAACACATTTATGAAATTTATGAAAGCTTAGATTAAAATAACTTCATTATTTTAATAGTTTTTCCATTGACTACCAAGAAAGGTATCAATGATTTTTGGTGAGCAATTTTACTAAGACGCAAAAAAAGGTGTTCCTTTTAAGATTGATCTGGTTCTGGTTCTGGTGCTGTGCGGGTCCTTCACAGCTGTGTGCAGGCTCTGGGAGCTCCGACTCCAGCTACAGTCCAGGTCCTCTCAAGGCTGCAGCGATCCCTGTTTCTTGTTCATCTTTTCCTGACACACTTTTTCCTTCCACTCATTTTTCCATGAATTTGACTAAGCACAGAACTGTGAACAACATGCTTCTTTAGCGATGAGCTGCTGTCAAATACTACCAGTCCTCTCTTTGATATTTAGACTACAACTGAACATTTCAGAAAAAAACAAAGCAAAAAAATGTGTTCTTTTTTTTTATGAAATATTCAAATTTTTTGAAAATGACATTTGGCTTTGATTATTTGGAAGCCATATTAATCTAAATTAACATAAATAAACATGTAAAATATATGAAGGTTTAACTTTTTGAACTGAATTACTTAAGTTAACTTTGAGATGATAATTCAGTTTAGCGAGATGTATCAATACATGGTCAGTATTAATGAATGAATGAATGAATGAGACAGGCCTGTAGTATGTGATGAAAGTTTATGGCTGCAGAACAGACTCCAGCTGGAGATAAAATAAGGCTGATTACAGAGTTCTTTTATCTGCATGTTTCCGTTCTTCAACAACAACCAGGGAACAGAAGTTGACTGGTAAAGGCGGTCAGTAAGAAATGATTATGTAAGCTGTAAACGCATCACAGGTGCATTGTTGTGAACCTGCAGTGTCTCCTGTGTATATCCAAGCACCTAGAAATGATCTGTGCGTTTGAATTTCTTACCAGATGCCCTGAAGGCGTCAGACAGACGGAAGTCCTGGATGGAACAGAACAGGACCTGGAGCCACAAACACCTGATTAGCAAAGACATAAAAAAGGGAGGGGTGGCTAAATGTTGTTTAACGCAACGTTACTAACAAATTTGTGTTGGGATCAGAGCAGGCTGAATGTAGAGTTAAATCTGTTCATTTATCCCCACTATAGTCTCCCGCCCTCTACTCTCCCCCCCCCCCCAGGCTAAATCCACATCATTGCGACTCTGAAACTTGTTAAAGATGCTGAGAAAACTCCTTCTAATGACTGAGCGCGTACAAATCTGGTTCTGACTGGATCCTGCCGGTTCATCCGGAACACATTAATATTAATGCGGGCCAGCCGGGCTGACAGGGATATGTACCGGCAGGATATGTCCCACTCACACAGATGCGGGAACGGGCAAAACCGCGCTCGCGCCGTGGACGCCCCAGCCCCGAAGACCAGATGCTAGAAGTGTTCCTGAGCGCGTGCACAAACATCAACGCCACGCGGCAGAAACCTGGTCCATCCGAGAGTCTCGTGCGGCTGCCAGCGCAGAGCAGCCGAGTACTTACCGGGGATGAGCTCCAGCAGGAGGACAGCGTGTACCGCTGCGGGACTGAGGCGTGTTGGTACCGAGTGAGAGTCTGAGTGAGAGTCCCTAACTGCCAGGGGAGCACCGGGGAGGGGAGGGGCTTGTTCTGCCGGCCCCCGACACCATCTGCCCTGCTCTATCTCTCCATCTAAAATAAAACACTTCTGCTGGGTTTAAAGCCACATCCTGGAACTATTCTCCCATACTCCAACTATATTCTCTCACTTTCTGACTTAAAATCAGATTAGATCTTTCTTTTTATAAATTACAATCAATATTCTGATTGTGAAAGGGGAGTACTATGTACATCTGAAGATATAAAGGGCATTATAAATAAAATCTTGTATTTCTCCATTAGATTGCCATCTTATAGTAGCCTACAATAAAATAACAGTGTTACTTCAGTTATACAAATGCAGAATATATTTTTTAAAATGACTTAAAAGAAATGTCTTCGCAATTTGATGCCTTGAAATTGACCTCTGCCTCTTTAAGAAGCTCCTTCTCCTTCCAACACGTCACCTTCAGCATGTCATGACAACAAAAGCCATTCCATAATACCATTTACATCCATTTTTAGGAGAGTTGGACAGAGAAATAGTTCATATGATGAGCTCAGCAGACTCCAGTTACAACAGGTGTTCACTAATTGCCTCTGCCACTAGTCTGGTGGAGCTATGCTATGTAAGGTGGAAGTCTGAGACTGCGGCTTCAAGGAGGAGCTTTGGTTAAATAGGCGGTGTTAAGTGAGAGCAAGCTTTTAGGCCCCCCATGAATTGTTGTCATGGGAGAGTCAAGGAGTTCTCAGACATGCATGAAACACTCTAGGTACATTTATGACGACAAACGTACCCAGCATTCCCAGTCATTTTTGATGGCAGTGGAGGCCATCAGAGCAAAGTCACTGGCATGTCGACAAAACCAGTTAGAGATGATTGGAGCTCTGAGACACAGTGGATCAACCTGCTGGAAGCCGCCATCAGAGGACCGGCTGACAGTGATAAACTTTAGTATCAATCATTTATAAATGGCTGGGATTGTTTATAAAGGGATGCATTATGTAAAATTTAAATGTTGAACTTTATATCATATCTATATCATACCATTATTTCCTCATCAAAACATACCAGGATGTTGCTTTGAATCTTTTCTGCATGTTTGAGAAATCCTTTAGTCTCTTGTTGCAGCCATGGGGTGGGGGGAGGCCAAACGCAATTTCTCCAAAGATCCTCCTATAAGCTTCGGTCTCCAGCTGAGCTTCACCTCACAGAGAACTCCTCTCCCCTCACGCAGCTCCTCCAGACTAGCAGAAGCAATTAGCAATTACCTGGTGGAACTGCACACTTGTAGCTAGTTTATTGTACTAGCTACTTCTCAGTCCAACATTCCCAAGAACAGCTGTAAACTCCATAATGGAGAATTTATGTGATGACTACATGAAATAAAGACCATAGTTTGTGAGGCAGGTGTGTGTCTAACCATGTGAACAGCAGCAACACAGGGGACTGTTCTCTCACCATTCCTCTTCTCTCTGTACACTTCAGATTTCCAGCACAAGTCTGACTTGTGTCATCTACAGAAATGACACATATATTGTTTTTCAACCCTCAGACGCTTTACAATGAAATCAAGTCATTCCCCTTCACACACACACATTTACACACTGATGATGGCAAGCTACTGGACTGTTACTACAGACTGACAGAAATACTCAGATAATACTGCAGCATCAGAGATGGAAAAGAATCCAAGTACAGAGATCTGGTGGAGCGCATGGTGTGGAAACAATCTTCTTATCTTGAAAATAAACTAAATAAAGTTGATTGTTGATTTCAGGAGAAACAGAGTTAGATCAAATCCCATTTTCATCATGGGTGAAGAAGTGGACGTGGTTGAGAAATATAAATAGCTCAGTGTTCATCTGGACAACAGACTGGACTGGAGACGCAACAGTGAAACTGTCTACAAGAAGGAACAGAGCAGACTGGACTTGTTGAAGATAAGATTCTTCAAGATTTGAAGCAAGATGCTGCAGACCTTCTATCAGTCTGTTGCTGAGAGTCATCTCTGCTGCCATCATCTGTTGGGGCAGCAGCATCAGAACCAGGGACCTAAAATGACTCGGACCTGATAAAGGCTAGTTCTGGTTCTGTTCAGGGGACGACTGTGGAACCTTTGGAGATGATACAAAGAAGGATTTTACAGAAAATCAAGAAAATTATGGAAACCACTGAGCATCCTCTTCGTCACTGCTAGAAAAACTGTCTTGAGTCAGACGCTGTAACACAGACCGCTACAGGAGATCCTTCTTGCCAAACGGCATCATCTACAAAAATTCTGAGGAATTTGAATTAATGAATTTACCTTTGAGATCCACAGAGTATTTTTGAATTTGAAGGCAGTGTCAGAAAGACCAAGAAGTGACTTATTAAAGTCAAATTTCTTTTAAGTCATATTTGATTTATGCAGCAGGTAAGTAGTTACTAGATTAGGCTATAAAATGACGCTGCCTCTTTAAATTATATTTAACTGGTACAAACTGTGCGAATAACAAAACTCCACACCATTATACCACCACCACCAGCCCAAATCACATATACATGGTTAGACAGATCAGTTCTTTCATATCTACATTAAATTGTTACCCGGCCATCTAAGTATTTCAGGCCCATCACATTAGGCTTTTTTATAAAGTCTGTTTATGTCCCGTTTTAGTGAGTCTCATTCTCCTGGTGTGGCCTTCTGTTGCTGTAGCCAGTCTGCCTAAAGAGCCCCTGTGTTCAGTGATGAAGTCTGCTTATTCTACTCCAACACTAACAGTACTTCCATCCACATAACTGCTGCTCACTGGATAACTGAAGGTTTATCATATCATTTATCATAGCAGCTGCTGGAAGCCTGACAACAACTACACCATGTTAGCATTACTTCAATCCACCTTTTTCTCTGATCACCTGTTTTAACAAGCCACTAGCAGGTGGATCTGAACGTGGGGGCAGCATGTTTATGACTCCATGATCATCACTCATTTGAATCCTATAAAAGCAAAACGTAGCTCAAAACTCTCTGTATATGTAATCATATCAGCTTCATTTTCATGTTCAAGTTGATAGAAATGACTAAATTGTTGGTTCCTAAGGTTCTAATCATCATTCATCTTTTGACCAGTTAAAAACCTCACTGGGTGAAATATGACGTTTTCAAGCATTGTTCACCTTTGAGTTATGGAATATTTGTATTACTGTAGAGTTTATGGCTTGAAGTACTGGAACAAAGACTGGATTTGGTGTTGCAGTACAAAATCGATCTACCTGTAGTGTGGAATGAGAGAACACTGCAACCTCTAGGACTTTCTAAAGTCGCGTCTTGAGCAGAAGAGTCAGTGTCAGACAGCGTCAAACATGTTATTTCTCATTGGTCAACACACACAAATGACAGTAATCCTTTACACTGTTCCATGATCAACAGTGGATGCCACCATTTGAATACAGAGAGCATGAGTCCATGATGAGAGGGACAGTAAGACTACAGGCTAACTAGCACATGGAAAACATCGCTTGTGTCCACAGTCTATATTACAAAGAGGAAAGAAGGAACTAAAGCACTACAACATTCCAGGATTCCAGGATGGGTTGGAACATCTCCACATTTAATTTCTTTTTTTTTTCTCTTTTTTTTCTTTTCTTGTGAAAGAGGAAAAAAACAAACAAAAAAATCAAGTCAACAAAAATAGTTCCTACTAAGAGACATTTTCCTAAGCTCTCCTAAAAACTTGCAAAATCAAGTTCCAACAGTTGTGACACTAGAAGTAATGCATAAAAGTGTCAGTCTCTCTCCTTCCTTTCCTGATAAAAGTGGATGTGGGTGGAGGCTATAGACGACGATGATATGCTGATGCTCGTACGGAAGTGAACGGATGAGGAGCTCCGGCTCCCGGACACTTGAGTCTCAGGTAAACGTGAAGTGGGGGACGCAGAGGAGGTTCCAGGGGCCGCTGCCTTATGCTCCGTTCTTCCAGCTGATTCCTCACAAAGAGCCAGGATGAAGGAGCCCATGCTTAGGCTGGGCTGAATGTTTCAGCAGAGCAAAACATTCATCACCTTCCATGCTGAGTGTTTAAGCAGAAGAACTTCTCTCATCTGTTTGCATATAAAGGATATATATATATATATATATATATATACTTCCAGTGGAAGTTAGGGACAGTAGCAAGCAGTTATGTTAAGTTTTCTATTCCATGTGTGTTTGAGTGAAATGGCTAAAACCTTTCAGAGGTGCAACCATCCTCCATATGAACTTTCTTTTCAAGTTTTTTTTTGTTGTTGTATTTTTATGTTTTGGATTTTGTTTACCAGCACTGATATGAAGTTTCAGTGCTATATATATATAGCTGGCTATTTGACTGTAGCTCCATGTCACTGTTTGGTCAACTTCATGCCTTAATCGTCAAACCCATCAAGCTCTTATGCTGCAAAAGCGAAGTCTAACCAAGTATCTATGTCTAGTTTCTAGTACAGATATTTTTGTACATTTGCATACAACAAAATTAACTTAAAAGTAATTATTCAGCAAGCTATAGGAGCTTGTTTTAAGTCAATCATTCCTTAATATTGATTAAAAAAAGTAATAGTTCCACTGACAGATTTTTTCACTTAGAGCATGACATTTTCCCATGTTATAAGTGAAATAATCTGTCAAAAATATGTTCACTAGAAACTGGAGAATGATGCTTGGTTAGACTTTATGTTTTTGCAGCGTATGCCCATCCAGCCCCACTCACCACAGGTGGAAACAGTTTGTGTGATATTTCACAAAACAGCCTATTCATCAATTTAAAGGTTTCCTTCTAGATGATCTGTTCACCATCAGCAGATTAAATTAAGTTTAAAACCAGAAGCATCACCTGACATTTGAGTCTATATGAAAACAGTTGTTGAACACTGCCCCCTGCTGCTGCTAGTAAAGAATGCAGGTTAAAAAAAACCTGTTCCTTCCTACAGTGAAGATTATTAGGGTTGATATATAAAAATTAAGTGCACCAACGCTGCTGTGGGTTTTGCTTCATGGTAAATCTTTTAGGTTTGATACAGATATTTAGTTCCTGCCTGGTGAGTCTAGAGGAACATTTGAAGCAGCTTCACCTCATATGGTTTTAAATAACATCTGTAGATCCGCCAGCTTCTATAGACTGGTCATGTGGTAGAGCACAGAGAGCTAACGCTAACAGCAGACATGTTCAGAGGCCTGACAGCATCACTCAGCATGGAAGGTGACCAGCATGCGTCTCCTAAAGGTCTCGAAGCTGCATGTCATTAGAAAACAAGCTGGAGGTGAGTACCGGACTGGGACGGTCTGCTGAGTGGGCCCGGAGACGAGGGTCACCATGGAAACAGGAAGACAGAACCCAAGGCAGAGGGGGTCAGGGTTAGACAGAATGGTGAAGACAACAACTTAAAAGGTCCCGACAGTTAAAAACAGAGCAGAGCAGGAGCAGTATGTGGATGGACTGTGATAACGGTAGATACTGGAGGAGCTCCACAGGGAGGACTACTGGGACGCCTCAGTCTTCAGCAAGACAGGCGTGGACGGATGGACAGGGCAGGGGACGCCAGCACAGCACTAGCTTTGGTTTCCTGGTTTTGGTTGTGAATGGTGAAGGGGGGAGGGGTTCCTGTCATGCGGGGAGGGACAGAGGGTCCGATATGTCTTTACAAGATCTTCACTTTAACTGCCATAATGCATGGTGTTGCTGGGGATGACCATGGGGGACGCCATGGAGATGGCAGCGCCCCCCATGGTGAATTGGTTGGTGATGGGATAGTAGGTACCGCTGCTGCTGGGGCCCGACTGGCCTGTTGTGGCCCCTGGAACAGAGAGCAGAACATGGCTTCATGACGTCTGAGGACCAGGCTTCAGGAGACGTTGTGTGAACGGCAGATTACCTTGGACTATTCCTGTGCTCATGATGGAGCCCATCCTCGAGTGGGTGTGGTTCACTATCCCTGTGTTTACTGGGAGGGGACAGAGACAGACAGAGAGGACAGAGGGAACAGAAGTCAGATTAAAGAATCAATCCTCGCTTCTTAGATGCTATGTAGTAACTATAGCAACCCAAACGCCACCACTACCTAAGGTAACTTGGTAGCATCAGTTAGCACATGATGGAATGTCCTGTGGGCCCGGTCAGGACCGGCACTGCTAGAACCTGCTGCTGTTCTTCAACAGAGCAAAACGTTCCAAACTTTAACTAGTTGAGCTAGATAAAGTGACGATCATTAAACCTGTCATAATAAACAAATTAATCAATGGTGAAGTAAAACTAACTCAATACTTCTTGATCATTCAGAGGGTGTGCTACATACTGCATACATTTGATCTCAGTCACTTCTAGAATGTTAGAAATGAACCAGATCACTTTTCTGAAAATAAAGACATAAGCAGATGTGAAAACAACAGCGCTGTGTATTCAGTTCAGCAGGACCAGCGAGTTTATTTATAACAGCATCACCTAGATAAAACCAGGAGTTGCTTTGCTGGTTCCCTGCATGAGGAGCAGAGAGGCAGACACCTACCTAGAGGGATGAGGTTGTTGTGAGACACTGCTGGGCCGCTTCCAATGACTGTGCTGAGGTCATAAGCTGTTGGCATCCCTGTTGGACACAGCAGACACAGCGGTTAGCATCTACCACTAAGGTTCTCCAAGGTCACCCAGATTTATCAAACAGAAGCTCCAAATTAAAGCTGCATTTAATCATTCTGAATCCAACTTCATCCAATAAAACACCAGAGGAGATGAAGGACACCTGGTATTTATAGCTATGTAAGTTTTTATAGAGGAAGTAAAACATCCTGTCCAGGTTAATCACAAATGTTATCATATTTTCAGATGATCAAAAACAGTAAGAGGTACAAAAAAAAAAAAAAAAAAAAGAAAATTAAAACACACATAACAGGGTCTGGAATAGTTCTGTTTGTTCTCTTCCTACTCTGTTGTTTAACAGAAAAATTAAACATGATGATTACTGGAAACGTCTGGGTTCCAATCCCAGCATTTAGGAACAATCTGCATCAGGTGAACCCTGCTGCTAGTCAAACTGTCTGAGGTTTTGTCAGCTGCACCCACTGAAGCATGCAGCCATGTTTCTAAAAGTCATGACCTCTTCAAGGCTCTGCAGCCTGTTCAGCTGATCTGGGTTTCCTTAAACGAATCCATGTTTACTGTGAAGGATGTTATTGTGCTCAACGTGGAACACGCCAGTCAAAACGATGATGTCTGCCGGTCCAGTCAGTCATGGTGGTAAGGCTGTGTGGGCTTTCGATGACGGACCCTGTGGTGAGCGCCACCAACAGGCCGAACACTGCCATTTAAAGCATCATTTATGAGGGCTGGACAAGAAATACATCAATCATATATATATATATATATATATATATATATATATATATATATATATATTAGCTATAGTGATAGACACACGATATAACACATCTGATAGTATATTCACCCAACTGAACAAAAGGCTTTAGCTGCTCAACCTCTGAGGGCTAGTTGAGCAAAGAGGTCTTTGGTTACCTAGCAACAACCTATTGAGTAACTTGTGCAGCATCAGGTTAAGGTTTTGCCACAGTGCTAATAACTGGCTAAAAATAAAAACAATTGTGTGAAGTAAAAACTGTGGCTAAAACAGGACAGGTCACGTCATCAGTTTGGAAGGATTTCAGATATTCAAAACAAAAAACTCAATAACTATCAATATCTACTGATATGAAAGGCTTATATCGTGATACATTTTTCAGCCATATTGCTCAGCCTTATCATTTATAGTGATAAATTCCTTATGATAAGAATCCTGATCTGTTCAAATAAAATCCAATTAATGATGTTTATATTGTTGAGGCTTTTTCCCCACTGTTTATTTAATGGGAGTATCAATGAATATGCAAATATGATTAAAGGCAGTTACTGTGTGCAGCTTAGTGATAAAAATCACTTTATGCGACTGCTGAGCTAAAGAAGCTCATTACAAATGGGTGTTTCTCAAAAGCAGTATCTGTGTTTGTTGGGGCTTTGATCGATTCATACAGTCACAGCCATTCTGTTACCTAAAAAAGTCCTAAGAAATAATTCTTTTTGCTATCATAGTGCCACAAAACATCACGACAAAACTTTTAAATCCAGTCTAACTGCAAGGAAGCACTCAGTGGGAGATTGCAGCATCCAGAGCATCAGCATGATCCACAGTATGAGTGAGGCTGGCCCCTGATGGAAGAGTGTGTGTCTGGTAATGGACTGGTTGGGATTCGACTCCAGCTTCCTCTCAGCACATGCCAAAGTTCCCCCGAGCAAGGCACTGAACCTCCAGGAAGATCTGAACGACTTTAGTCCATGAATCTCATGCTGCAGATGAAAGCTGATGTCATTTTACTCCACATGACAGTCAGCAAAGTACTGGAGCCTGACTGGAGGTCTGCAAAGACCCATTTATAAAAACCCACCACTGGGAAGGTTCCTCTCATTTCACTTTAAGCTCTCATTAAAATCTTTTCAGACAAAGAAGAGATTGGATGCATGGATTACCCTGATAGATTATCATTCCCTGACCTGAAAGGTCAGGTGTCAGTTAGGGTCAGGTTGATGCAAGTCTGACTTCAATGTTCTGTTCAGGTATACAAAGAATTCTGATTGAGGGAGTTTATGGTGGGACAGAAATATGAAGCAGCTTTAAACATGAAATCTGACTGGATTACAGAATGAGGGGAAAAAAACAAGCAATATTACACAAAGGCATGGTATCAAAAATACCAAGCGTTTGCTGCTTATCATGACACTCTACTCTTCTTGTCTTTGTATATTTGCAAAGACAAGAGCAAGAAAAAAAGTCTGCTTCATTAAATCTTTTGTATTTAACTTTATAAAAATATGTTTTACATATTTATTAAAACTATTGCCATATCACAACAGCACAGTATGAGACAGATAATCTGAAAAGGTAAAGTTCCACCTCTTCTCAGTAATGACTGCAGAAATAAACAGCACCGTCAAAAACAACCAATCAGAGCCAGGAGGAGGGCTGTAGCGCTGTCAATCAACCTTCTGTAAGCACTGCTCACATCCTTCAATTATTTCTGCTATGCTGCAGCTTCTCTTTGTCAGCAGATCCTGCCATGAATGCTAAGGCTAGTTAGCATGGCAACCGGTGACGGCGGATAAACAGATTTCCTGGAATAGTGAGTCGTTTCTCCACTATTAGCACATTTAGCAGAGAGTACACCAGATTGATTGAGAGCACCAAGCTCCTCCTCTCAGCTCTGATTGGTTGTTTTTGATCCGTGCATTTATTCAGAGGGCACCAGTAGCTCAGGAAGGAGCTCGATATTTTCACAGATTCTCTGTCTCATTCTGTCACGACATGGTGACAGTTTTAATAAATACGTATAAAACCTATTTTTCATGAAAATTACGTACTGCAGTTTTAAGTCTGTTAAATTGTTTTCTAATTGGCTGGATGGGAGGACCTCTGCAGTGCTCTCCCTTCAGTCTCGGCTAGAAAGCTGAGAGAGGGTTTCAAGTTCTGCCCAGAGTCTTAAAATAGCCTCATGCCTGGTGGGGGGGCAGGAGGGACTGGAGCCAGACGGAGGAGGGTGTATGTGGGGGGTTGGGGGGGCAGCTTTAATCTGAGTGTTTCTGTGTTCACCTGATCCAGCCATCCCCTGACTCATACTGTAGGTGGCACCTGTGTTCCACATGTTCTCAGAGGGGGAGGTGTAGTGTGAGCCAGGAGGGGGGTTAGGGGTGGTGCCTGTGTACCTGCGCACAGAAACAGACACGGTTGGAGATGAAAGACACACACACAGCAATCTGTGTGTGTGGTCCTACGGGCACCGTGGCAACCAGCTGCAGTGAGGGGAGGAACTCACCTGAAAAAGGGGTTCTTCAAGTCCAGGAGGTTGCTGGACTTTGATCCGGTCTGGTCCACCTGGGCAACAATACTGATGTCGTAGCTTTGTCTGGAGGGACAGAAGGGATTATGGCAAATATTAATAGAATTATTCAACGAGACACAAGACCTGGGTTTCAAAATGTGTAGCGAATAAACATCTGAAAACTGAAGCTAAAGCTCAGCTTGTTAAATGGCTAAAACTGAGTCAGTCTGTTGGATGGAGAGTGGAAGTTTTCAAGTCTTGCCGGACTCACTGGCAGCCTTAAGTCTGGACTTTGACTAGGCCACTCTAACATGAATAATTTTGGCTGGATGTTTAGTCTCAGGTCTTCTGTGCTCAGCTCCAGTCATGTGCTGATCTTTCACCAGTTTCCATGAGGAAGAACAAACATCCCCACCTGAAGATGCTGCCAACACCGTGCTTTATAGTGTGGATGGTTTGGGATCTCATCTGATCAGAACACCTCCTACATGCTTGATGTGACCCTTAAATGGTTTGTGAAAAACTTCCAATTCTTAATCACTTTATTTCAGGATGATGATTGTTCTCTGACAAAGTGTTCAGACAGAACGTCTTTCACATGTCAAATGCCTCAGGTTGGACGCTTGTGCACCTTGAAGTCAGATGCTTGACATTTTTGTCTCACTCGAACCCACTTTGGTGATCTGCTGACCCGTATTGTTAACTACACCAATACAACACAATTACAAAAAAAAAGTGACAAATTTGCACCACAGAAAACAGGATTAAAAAGGAGAAACAAAGTAATCATTCATGCATCTCCTTAAACCGGTGCCTTCAAATTTCTTAATTCATTATTTTTGTGATGTCCTTTTGATCCAGCCATATCAAAAGATTTACAGCACCGCAAGACTTCCTGACGCGAGACTTCTCGACTCACCCTACACTGGTGTCCACATGGACTTTGCATGTACACCAGTCACCCCTCAAATCTTGTTGGGTCTGAACCAGCATCAGACTGAACCAGCATCAGACTGACCCAGAGCAGTGGATTTGTGCTCAGATTTAACACAGCTGGCCTGTTTCCTAACTGGGTGACTTCTGAAGGCAACTATTGAAATTAACCCTAAATGTTTGCAGAAAAAAAGAGAGTGAAATTATGTTTTTGTTCAATTCAAAGTTGAACAATGATGTTCTACTTTGTATTAGTCCATTCCTTCAGAACCCGAGCTAATAAACTACAGTTGTGGTTGTGAAGTTACAAAAGGAGAGGAAAATCCATTTGAGTGTGATTTGTGCTCTCTGAACACTTTGAAGTCTAATTCAGAACGGCTTAAGCATTAAAACTATTTTGATTAAAACCAGAGCGAATACATCATGAAGCTACCTTTTGTTGGCTACCAGCATGGCCGTGCCGGACAGCGTGTCCCCAGCTTTAGCGAAGAGGGGCGACTGCAGCAGGCAGCGCACCTGGTACCAGTGGGTGAGGGGCTCTGTGGGGGCTGTGGACAGCCACACGGTCATCCTACAGGGCGACAGGCAAAAGACAAGCTGTTGGAATCCAGTTCCAGCTGCAGGCAGTGCGTGTCTGTCAGAGGACTTACACTGATCCCATAAAGGCCACATCAAACCAGAAGGCCAGGCCGTGTACCAGGCCAGAGTGCATCATGTGGAACTTGAAAGGAATCTCTATCCTGAGAGCAAAGCAAGAGTCAGTAAGTAGACACTCTGCAGAGAGAACACGCAGTCTCAAAGTCTACTTTACAGTCAACTCATCAGATGGACCAGACACAAAGAATCAAAATTATGTGTCTCGCCATCATTAAAAACTTAAAGACATACCACATAATAAATAAGAACATATAATAGCCAAAGTTTTCTATGAGCCACAATAAAACAATATTTAAAAATGTCTTAAACCAGATACCATATGCAGCCTTGAAAACAAACTCTCATATAGTTAACATCTTAGACGGCTGGAGCTCTAACACATTCACAGACCTGTAGAGATCCTCCTCTTTGGCCTCCAAGAAGTTCACCGTGTATTTAACTGACTTGGCCATCAGGATGCGGATATCAAACGTGTCCTGCAGGGGGCAACATCACAGGATCCAGTTCACACAGAGTCCAACACTGAGCTCTGCTGCCATTTTTTCCAAACCACCAGACCAGACCTGCACTCTGTGTTAATCAGTGAGTTACGCACCACAATGGGCTGGCGGAAGTACTCGTCCACTGCGGCTCCCCGCAGAGCAGAGAGGTCAACGCCGTGGAACGAGGGCTGATACCTGAGGGGACAAGATTACTCATTTCAACAGTCAACAAAGACTTTCATCTAAAACTATGTTGTTTGACACATTTCTCTTTTTTCTAGAACCATATTCACAGTAGGTTGTGCCTGCACAGACGTAGCAGTTTAATGTAGGAGCTTTCATTGTGTATCTTTACCATTTTTAGAGTAGGGGTGGACTTAAAGGTTTATCACAATATTTTGTGATATTATTGTGATGGCATTGAGTGATCTAAAGAAGAATTTATTACTCCTTTGTTATGCAACTCTATGACAGCAATCAAAACCTCACAAACAAACACAACTATCTGTAATCTGAATCAAAATTCTTATAAGAAATTTATCACAATAAACAAATATTACTATGTTTTGGACCTAAAGGAATCCTTTAAATAGCAAAACATTTGATTTTTGTGTTCATTTAATTCATGTTTCTTGGTATTGCGAGAGGTGTGAATAGTTTTAAGTTTTATCTGCCGCTTGTCTCACCTAACATAGAAAAAGAAGCTACAACAGAAGCAGAACTGGTAGAATAACCTGCATCGTGTGTAAAAACTGTTCAGCCACACAGCAGCGCCTTGAGCTTCCTATTGAGTGGAACAGCAGCAAACACTGCTGATGACGCTTAAAAAAACTGCTGACAGAGTGGAAAGAGGAAATAAGGAATTGTGTCCTGATTTGATGGCATCTATAATCCAACTGTTAGATTTGTTTCCACCTTAAGATTTTCTATAAGCAAAGACATGCTGACTGTAAAATTATTTAGGGCGACAAATATTGGGGCCTGACAATCATTGCGTGGAGGCATTGAAATCCCTTGCAAAGCAAGGAATCCATGCATTGCATGGCAGGCACCTATTCTACACCTCAAAATAACTGCCGCTTCTCTTCACCGCTAATGCGGCTCGTACCGCTGCGTGCCCTCTTACAATATATATATAATATACAGTACAGACCAAAGGTTTGAACACACCTTCTAATTCAATGGGTTTTCTTTATTTTCATGACTATTTATAAGGCAAGAAATCCCACTTATTAACCTGACAGGGCAGGTTGACCTATGAAGTGAAAACCATTTCAGGTGACGACCTCTTAAAGCTCATCAAGAAAATGCAGAGTGTGTGCAAAGCAGTAATCACAGCAAAAGGTTGCTACTTTGAAGAAACTAGAATATAAGGGGTATTTTCAGTTGTTTTACACTTTTTTGTTTAGTGCATATTTCCACATGTAATATTCATAGTTTTGATGCCTTCAGTGTGAATCTACAATGTCAATAGTCACGAAAATAAAGGAAACTCATTGAATTAAAAGGTGTGTCCAAACTTTTGGTCTGTACTGTATATCTCAGGTCATTGCAAGGCTAAAATGAAGCTAAAATAAGGCTAAAATGCTTATGTTTTTTTAAACATCTGATTTTTACTTTTGCAAAATTTAACAACTGTAAATTTCTTGTGTCAAAGTATATAAGCAGTATTTCAAAAGAGCTTATGTTTAATAAACAATGATACTACTGTACTTGTTATTAATTTGGTGTTGAGAGATGAGTGTTTTTTTCTGGTAAAGAAGTATAAATCAGATTTTTACTCTTGTGTTTAATCTCTGTTTTATAATATATTTACCAATGGCAAAAAAACAAACATATTCACTTTTCTGCAAAATTCACCAACTACACAATTCTTGTTAAGTAGTAAGTACTCTAAAATAAGTAGTATTTAAAAAGAACAGAAGAAGTTTTATGTTTTTTGAACAATAACAATATTTGTTGTTAATCTGTTGCTAAGAGATGAGGTGTTTTCTGGTATCCAGGTGGCACAAAGTAAACAGCTGATTTTTTACTAAATTTAACTGTAAATTTCTTGTGTCTAAGCAGACGAGCAGTATTTCAAAAGAGTTTATGTTTTATAAACAATAATATTACTTGTTATTAATTTGGTGTTGAGAGCAAAAAACTGGAGGCATTGCATTAACATTAGCGCAAACATTAGCAGTGCACTGCTAGCAGACACTAGCAGTTTAACTGTGGTCTTTTCCCTATAACAAGCATTTTTAGCTATTTTTTATGTATTTCCTATGTTCAATATACCGAGTGGAGGAAGTCAATGTAAGACAACATGCTAGAGATGCCCCACATGCTACTGACAGCATTTAGACTAGCATTAACATTTTGGCTTATTTTAGCTTATAACTAATTTTAACATACTGAATTGAGTAACTCCATGTTACTCAACATGCTATTGAATACATTGTAGCTTACTTTGGCATTGATGCTAATTTTTAGCATCAGAACGCTGGGTTCCAACCAACGGGTACAGTTTGGCAGGCTCCGTTTAAATTTCTTCAGAAATTTTCTAGTTAAGCAACTAATCTTCTACCATCTGTCTAACTCATTTGAATTGCGTCTTGCTCATCCTCACCAGAAGTTGGCCTTGGTGAACTGCTCCATGTAGAGCTGTTCATCTGTGAAGGGAGCCAGGTGCACATCTCCGATGGTGGGGAACATTTTACCTGCAACACACAGCAGCAGCAGAAAGTCAGAAAAACAGAGGCTTTCTATACAGCTGCACATGTGCAGAACCTGTCACAGCGTGCGTTTCATCCAGAGTCCCCGACCTCCTCACCACTGGGTTTGAGGAACTTCTTGGCGTGCAGGTAGCTCTCCAGCATGCGCTCGTTGAACAGCATGTAGCCCATCGGCTCTGAGATGATGATGTCCACCTGCTCTGGCAGTGACACCTCCTCCACCTTCCCGGGGATCACCACCACCCGCTCACTCAGGCGGTTGCTGTTCACCAGCACCTGCAGGGGAAACACGGCCTGGTAAGAACTGGACTGGACTCTAAATGGAACAGGTGAGTATAAGGTTAGAAAAGTGCAGCAATGCAGCAATAAATCAGTGTTTCTTGGGCTGAAACGATTATTGGATATTTGTCAGCTAATTTAGAAAACGATTAATCGGTTAACTGGAGTATAAAAAAAACCAAAAACGCTGACAAAACTGCACAAAAAAAAAAATATACATTTTGGATTTAAGGTAAAACATCTCAGATAAAACATTCTTTGTAAATCTCTTCTACCCAGAACTCCTCAAGTGGCAGTTTTACCTTCACCTGGTTCAAATTCCAAAAACAAAATCTCCTATATGAACCTTTTTCTATCCAACAATGAATCAGTTAATTCAAACCATAACCAACAGATCAGTCCTGTACTGATGTTCAGTCTGGCAGAAAGAGCTAGAAGTATTTATTAGTTTCCTACCGATCTGTGTATAAATGTGAGTGTGTCTGTGAGTGTGAATGGGTGAACATGACAGTGTCTCATTTCCAGTCCTCGGGGACTAAAACCCTGATTCTGTTAGACGTGTGTCTGTTCCAAATCACCTCATTCAAATGACTGCTTGACCTCCTCTGCATGCTGCAGAAGCCTGTTAATCACATACTTATTCAAGGGGCAGAAGGGAGACACCTCTAACATGCAGGGCAGCACTTCCTTAGGATTGGAAGTGAGAAACAATCCTTTCAAAGGAATGTAACTGAAGCTTTGTTTAAAAGTAGAAATGACTTGATTGAGCTGATGAGAGTTGCTGGCCTTTTCTAGTGAGCAACCAGTAACTCTGTTCACTGGGCTGGAGGAGAAGCCATGGTTATATTTATTTAAAAAAAGTTTTTTTTGTGTTTTTTTTTTTTAACATATTTATTAAAACTGTCACTTTGTCATGATAGCATGCTATGAAAGATATAATCTTTGACAAAATAAGAAGCTCTTATTTAGCTCACTGGGAGAAGCTCCTCTAGCTTCACATTGAGCTAGAGGAGTGCTAGCTCCTCAAGCTCCCAGTGCTAGCTAGAGGAGTTAGCAACTTTTACACAAAAGTTGTGTAAAAGAAATACACAACTTAGTCACAAACAATCAGAGCTAGAAGGAGGGCCTTAGCGCTGTCAATCACCCTCGTGTATGCACTGCTCAGAGTCTTGCTCTCTGCTATACTACACCACAAAAGAGTCTGTCATCAATGCTAAGGCTAGTCAGCATGACCACTGATTACGATAAGTTCTTTCTTCGCCATTAACACAGTGAATAGCGATTACATGAGACTGACTGACAACGCCAAGCCCCTCCTCCTGGCTCTGATTGGTTGTTTTTGATCAGCGCATTTGTTCAGACAGCAGTAGTAGCTCAGGGAGGACGTGGAAGAGATCCATAGATCCATAGACAGATTATCTGTCTCATGTCTTACTGTCAAGACATGGTGACAAATTGAATAAATATGTCATAAACATGGTTTTTATTGTTACATAATGTAGTTTTAATGTTTTAATGTCCCTTGAAGAGTGACTTCAAGGGACATTTAAAATGTCAGGAGACTCCACATGCAGCCTGCTGTACTATGTAAACTGGTCATCACATACATTATAACAGTAAGATGAACCAACTCCTACAGGCAAAAAAGACTGAAGAGTTTTCTAGAATGTAGATCCACGCTAGTTATTCTTTAATGTGATTTCTTCCCTTCAATAAATGTACTCAAATCAAAGTTTTTGTTTTTCTGAAATGTTCTAAAAGCTGTTAGGCTGCTGTGCTAAAAAGATCAATTTTATGTTTTCTTTATCGTCTTTCCCCAAGGTGCCAGCAAACATGAGCACCACTGTAGCGGTCACAGACAGGTACGCACCTCAGCATGCTGAGCCATGGTGCTGGCCTCCACTGCATACACCTTCCTGGCTCCAGCCTGGGCCGCAAAGAAGGACAGGATTCCTGATCCGCAGCCCACATCCAGAACCACCTGGAGATCAGGAGGGAGACTCAAGGTCATGGTGAGCCACAAGTCAAAGCATTAGTTCTACTAATGAGGCTGGTTTCTGTGCACCAAAGAAAGCATGGAGGCAGACGCTCTTAAGAGGAACTGGTGAACAGAACAATTTGCTTCTTGTTTGGGTTTCATTTATTCATTTTTATCCATTACCAAGAGCCGGCTACATAGAGCTGAACCTGACGGGTCAGTCAGGGCCGGAGGTTACCTTGTCCTTGAAGTCCGTGTGGTTCTGCAGAATGGCCCGCTGGTAGGTTCCTGTCCGGACATAGTCCTGCATCATGTTCTGTTGCTGGGAGAGGTAGCCGTAGAACTGCCAGAACACCAAACAGGAAACGGTTTTAGAGTACAGAAAGGTTTCATCAGAACAGACTGCTTCAGTTTCAGCTGGACCTAAACCCAGGCTCAGACTCCAGCCGGGTTTCCTCCAGCCACCCAGCCATCAGCTCTGACCTGCTCCCTGTCTTTGAGCTTTATGCCAATCAGATCCAAGCCTCTTCCTCCACATGTTCGCTGTGTCCCTGAATCATGTAGGGATTTCTATAAAGGGGCAGTTTGTGTTTTCCAGGCACGTAGTGTCATTTTATATCACAATTAAGTAGCTGTTACCTTTGGTTGTTACAAAATGCTGTATGACAAGAACTGCTCTGTGAGACTGGAAACTGCAGCTATGAGGAGGAGCTGTGTCCCGAAGGTGGGGCTAGGTCCACCCAGGCATTTGCACAGCTAAATGGTTGCCATGGAGATTAGAGGACTTCTCCAATATAAATGAAAGAATCAAGGCAACACTAAAGGTGTGTTTTTGATGAGGAAACAACATTATAACATGACGTGAAGCTAATACTGCTCCTTTAGCCAAATGTTTCATTTCAGCTGTTCATAAATAATATTAGTCCTGTCAACACATTACAATATCTGAGCTGATATTACTGCACATCCTAATAAAATTACATCAAAGTGAAAACTGCCTTCACAAGAGGAAACATAAGAATTTGAAGGGGTATGAATACTTTGGCATGGCATTATAACCAGAGGAGCTACTTTCATTTCACTGAACCAACCGAAACAAAGACAGGAAAATAAGAGCTGGGTAACAAATCAATGTTATTGATTAGTTGAATTATGATGGTTGAATCTCTGGAAAGTCTGGATTTTTTTCTCCCCCACCAATAAACTTGTTGTGTTTCTGTAGTTTCAAATTCAGGGCAACTGGGAAGAGGGAAGACTTGGGGAAAAAAAGAAAAAAAAAACTTTTCAAAATATTTTTTGTCACTTGTAATCTCTTTTTAAAGTATCTAATCTAAAATGGGATTTGGCATGACAAAAATCTGAAATTGTATTTTGGAAAGTGATGCTGGTAACCTGGGGAACCAAAGCAGAGCATTTAAACATAGATGTAAAGATACAGCTGTAGCACTGCTTGACCACCAGAGTGCAGTGTTCCTTATGTTCTGTGAGAAAAGATCTGCTCACTGGCTCCATGCAAACACAAATTCAATTCAAGTTTATTCCATCAAGGACAACACATTAAACAATGTTACTTGTTAAAAACAAAGCAGCTGTTGTTTTGCACAAAGGTTTTCTAGCCACAGGCTAATTTGCAAACCCAGCCTTCTACACTCTGACCTAAAACCTTAAAGAAGAGTCTGAGGTTTCCTCTTTGTGGAGCTGGAGATGACTGCTCTGTGAGCCAGAAGCTCACAAACTTGGAAGATGCAGTTCTGAGGAGCAGATGCGTCTTGAAGGTGGAGCAAGGTCCACCCAAATGTTTTGAACAGATAAATGGTTGCCTTGGAGCTCATAAGATGTCTCACACATGCATGAAAAAAATCAAGGCAAAATGCCAGGCATGGTTTGATGAGAGAATAGCATTATAGTATGATGGAAAGTCCAAAAAATTCAATTTGACATCATACTGTCCCTTTAACCATGAGCCATGGTGACTGAGTTAAAGACCTAATGAACCTTACCAGAGGGGCCGCTTTTCATTGGCTGATGCCCATTCTACGTGATCACGTGCGTGGCCGTCTCACAAACACACTTAGCTTCCCGTTAGCTAAGTACAGCATAATGGCAGAACTGATACAACTTCTACACCTTGAAGCCTGTCTGCTACACAGTCTTACGTTAGCTAAACAGATCAATATGCAATGTGTCTGTATCTGACATACACTAAAGATTTTATTTTAGCAGAAAAGGCTTTGGACTAAACTGTTACTCCTGTTAGCCACGTTAGCACCAAGTACAGCCAGTCAATCAACCATCGCTGTGTTCAGGGAAGCGCTGATTAATAATCGAGAAATAAATATCAAGCCTGGAAACTTGATATCATAACGGACTGAATGTTATGTTTTTACATAATCTTTGCTCGTCTTGTGGGGCGCAGGCGGTTGCCACGGTAACAGGTGTGCTTAAACTACAACGAGAGAGAGAGAGTAAAAAGGTAGGAGTGATTTTGAGTTGATCACCTGTTCAGGTTATTTTACCTTTATTTCCCTTTGCTGTGGCGATTTACAGCCGCTGTAGTTTCTAAACGTTGGACTAATTACCTCGTTCGTTTGTGAGTTTACGTCATTCACAACAAACATCAAAAAGAACAAATATATTTCATAAAATTTTAACAAACAAATGGCTTCTACCGCGGTAATTATGTGAAATTAAATTAATTATATCCCAGCTTCAGAAGATTTGCCTTTACCTTTACAGAGCTCTTTGGTTCCTCCTATCAGTCTGTAGCTTCTCATATTGAGGTCAAAGTTCAGATCTACCATAACTGACTGACACCTGCTGGCCTCAGGTTTGCAACCAGCTTGTGACTGAGAAACCAGTAACCTCCTCCCAGATGATGACATGAACTTGTTAGTTCCTCTGTCCATTTAGTAGCTGATATATTGTGAAAATCCAGTAGAAATGATTCACTAATACAGTCATGTTTACATAGAAACAACGCGCTGCGAGGCTTTGCTTGTGAGACTTGCGGTCACGTGGGTCGGTTGTGGGCGGAGCTTGGTAAGGTCCATGGTGAAAACAGATGGGATATGCTTGTTAGATTACATAATTCTAGATTTCAAATCTCTCAAGAGCACAAAGAAGTCCCGTAGAGAAATATGGAGAGGCTCTTTGTCCTGATGGTCTATTCTGAGACAAAAACTAAAAATAGTCAGGCAGGTAAAGGGGAGGTGGGGGCTGGACAGTGTTCACTAAATACTCCAACAAAATAAAAAAAACATTAGTTTTACCAAACACACCTTCATACCTTCCTTATTCCTAAAGGGCTCAGAGATCTGGGGTGTGTTTGTTTTCCTCACCTGGAAATACTGTACAGCAGAGGACTCCTCTGTTCTTTCACTGAAGACGGAGTGCTCACCAGCATGCCCCCGGCAGTTCTTCAGAAGGTTATAAAAGGACTGAAAGTCTGCAGCAGAGCACAAACACAGGCGTCACCAGAGCTAACCTAGCTAACAGCAACTTTCCTATCAAACTCATATTCATTCAGCATCATGTTTGCCTGCAGCCAGGTGAAGCCCAGCAGCGGCAGGGTCTCATGGTGCTGGTTTTACCTGCGGGCGAGGAGAACTGCAGCAGCACGCTGTTGCAGCCCAGAGTGATGATGAACGACTGCTTCCCTACGCGGCTGCACTCTGTGTCACGAGAAACTGAACACTTGAACACACTCGTCTCCTCTCCTGCAGACACACACAAGGACATGCAATGAATTTAGAACGCTGCATTAGAAACAAATCAGCAAAAACCAGCCAATAAATCCGTTTCTAAACCAGGACAACAAAAGGCTGATGATGGAACATTGATGCCTTTACAACATTTGAGTGGGAGAGAGCATTTCAGCAATTAATGGCACCCCACAGGCTGAAGATGAGTCACAACGACCGGCTTTAAAACCGCTCCAACAGGATCGATGTAGATTTTCCACAAAACGATGAGTCAGCAGGTGGAGCAGCCTGGGGTCGTTATATAACGGGAACATTAACATTGTTTCAAAGACAAACATTTTAAGTAAAACGTAGCACTTTTATTTTTGTACACCACCTCACAAAGTGTTCACACCCCTTCAGCTCTTTCCCATTTTATCACAGTTCAGTTTTAATCTACTGCACTGGGATGTTTTGGACAGGCAGACAAAGTGCTGCAGATTGTCACATGGAAGCAAAATGAGGGGCATTTTGAAAGTTTGCTACAAGTAAAAATCTGAAAAGTGTGGCATGTGTTGGTATTCAGAGGTATTCTACTGAGTCACTGCTCTGACACATTTTAGTGTATCATGTTGCAGTTTTTATTGCAAGTCTGACAATTTATTTCTACCAAAAGTATTTTTTTGCAAAGAGATTTTTTTTTTTTTTTTGACAAACCATCGTTGGAAAGAAAGAGGTGGTGGTTTTGTTGCCAGGTGATGGGAGAGAGTCAAATTGCATTCTTTTTTGCTAAACTACTTAACCTAAATCATGAAACCAAGCTGTGTGTAGAGGTTTCAGATTCTCAATTGATTTTAGGCCTGAACTTTGACTGGACTATTCTAACACAAGACTAAACATTAATCTTTCATTTCACAATTATTCACTACTTTATGTTGTGGAATAGGTGCAGCTTGTTTTTGGAACATATCGTGTTTGATATACACTGGAGTTATGAAAACAGGTTTTTCCAAAGCTCTACAGGTGTGTGTTGCTTCACTCAGTGACGTTCAGTGTAAAGGCTCCTTCACTGTTAAATAGTCACACACTCTTCATTCTAAGATAAAATGGAACCATATTTCTGACCAGCCTGACAAGATGCATTTCTAAAATCAACCCAGAAATTTTCACAGTATATTTTCTGTAATATATTTCCCTGAGTGTATCATGAGCCTGGCAGGCCACCAGGCTTTACTTGCCTCTCCACCAGGCGAAGCGTGGTTTGTTTATTTTAATTTGGGTTTTTTATAGACAAGTCACAGGTAAGCTAGGTTTATAGTTGACGCATCAAACTGGGAATGACGGGTTGCACACCAAATACACCATCCTGTATCTGCCCCTTGACCTCTGACACCATCATTTCCAAGTTATGATGCCGGCTCGTGGACCTCCAAATGTTTTTAACGTAACATTTTTTAGCACAAAAACATGGTAGGGAGCTGGTGGGTCACCAGAGCGCCCCTAACACCGGGCTCAGCAGGTTTCCTGGGGAAAACCCTGCATTTCCATATGCAAATTCCCCTGCAGGCATTAAAGCAGTGAGGCTGTTGAGCAGGCTGAGCCAGAGCTAATCCAGTCCCTGATAGAGAGCTGCTGGGTGAGGGCAGCCGCTAAGCACCTGTCCAGCAGATCAAGTAGAAAGGAGGAGCACAGATGATCCTGTCTTTAGCCCTGTGTCTTTATTACAGCAGAGCAACACTGAGCAGCATGCAGGAAAAAAACTGAATCCAAATGATGTAATTGTCATTATGTCAATGTATTTGGTTTCAGTGACAGAATGAAACCAAATACTGAAGTTGGTTTGTTTGTTTACTAGGATCTTTATCAGCTATCGCCATGACAATGGCTACTCCAGCTGGGGTCCACATCATACAAACAAAAATTAATAACAAAATCAGTAACACACTCTTTATATAAAGTTAGTAATGTGACATGTCAGTTGAATAATAAATCTCCATTTAACACTTTGTAACATGAATTAATCAGGGAGCTAAAGCAGGTGTTACATAGAAACAGTGAAGGAAGGAGTTCCATGTTCTCAACTGGCTGCTGTCTAGTATGTTTATCACATCATAGAAGATCAAATAGCAATTATGTGTTACAATTATGTAAAGTGTGGCTTAAAAAAAGTTACTTATTCAAAACATTTGGTATTTTAGATTCAGTATTTCTTAAAAAACAAAAAGAGCAAGAAAGGTGACGTCGACCTGATGAATATGTTTCTGGAGGAGTTCAGCCTGAGACCTGCATTAAGTTGGACTAACTGTAGTTTGTTCAAACTGGACCACCATGGGGTAATACTGCAGCCAAGACAAGAAGCTGTGTTAATAACTTGAGGGATTAATATTAAAAATATATAATTGGAACATAGATAGTTGTCTTCCCAGCAATGTAACAGCCATTCTGTCATCTATAGTAACACACAGCAGTCTGATTTCCTGGCTGTAGTTTTGGCTGAGTTGTAGTCTGGTGAGGGTGGTCATGACAACACAAGCTATCTCCTTCTAGATGTTTGGTTGAGCAAATTAGATATAGAACAGCACAGATCAGCACTAACCACTCCACATGGTATGGGCGGTGCACTCATTTATTGTACATTATGTGAGCAATAATCACTGGTAGGTTTAGGGAGCCATTTATTTCTCTCGACGTTGTGGTAATAATGTTAACATTTTTCCATGAATGTTGGACAGAGTCCATGAAGTTTGTTAGGATGCTGAAGGTGAGAAATGACTTGTTTTACTGACACTAAAAAAACATAGTCTACTCTATTGTAGACTTTTGGCCTCCAATAGAGCTCTATAGTCTACCGGCTAGTCACGGTAATGCTTGTTGATGTAATCGCCATCAAATCAGAGCAGTGGGAATGGCTGAGAACGCAAGGGAAGTTTAGATTTTTGCTTTAAGGTGGCGCCACAGAGCTTGTTAAAAAGGCCTGTGCTAAAACATCAATTATCTGAACCTGGTTTGTGTTTAAACAAGGGCCGTCAACGTTAACGCATGCCATTACCTAAAAAAAGTTTAGTGCGTTAGCATTATGTAACGCAGATTAATCACATTACCTATTTTGACCTAAAAGCTTCTCTCCTGCAGAGGATCTCCTGGTTCACAGCCATCTGGTACTTGCAATGCAGAGTCACAAACACAAGTGAAAAGATGAGCGAGGAGTCGGACTGCTGTGTTCAGCGGCAGATTTTGCTTTGAAGAAACGCAGTGATGATGACAGTCTTAGTATGCAGAACAGTTTTTTCCCCACATACAATTTGATGAGTGCCTCATCAAAATCATCAATACACATCAAATGTTGATAAATGTTTCTTATATTATAGTTCTAAAGTAATTCTAAACAGGTGGGATTTTAGTCTAGATTTAAAAGAACTCAGTGTTTTGGCTGTTTTGAAGTTTTCTGGAAGTTTATTCCAGATCTGTGGTGCATAAAAGTTGAATGCTGCTTCTCCATGTTTGGTTCTGGAGATGCAGTGCAGAACCAGAAGACCTGAGAGGTCTGGAAGGTCTTTAATGTATCTGGTGCTTAGCTGTTCAGTGATTTATAAAATAAAGTTTATTCTCTCTTGCAAATAACAGCACCAAACACAACTTAACACATTTTAAAATTGATGTTTGAGCATTTTGAGGAATGCTGATTCTCTATAGAATCCGTTTTTTTCATCCACATCCTGGACACAAACTGTTTAGACTTTTGCTTTAAGGTGGCACCACAGAGACAGTTTCTTCCCTCAGCCTGTCTCTCTGATGAACAAATTGAGCACCTTGCAGCCAGAGCAGTCAGCTACTCTGCTAGGAAACAAAATAAGCATATTAGCACTACAGCAACCCACACATGGTCACACCGTCTCTTTTACTGCTCATTTCCTCAAACTTTAGATATTTCTACTTCATGTTTGGATGCTTTGAGTACTTGAAACCAAAGTCAAATCCCTTGTTTGTGCACACAGTGTGTTGCACAGGTCTGCTGTGCAAGTAAGCTTGTCTGATGCAATAAGCAGCTAATCACATAATAAATTAACAGGAGCTCAATAATTTCCATTCTGATGATTATTAGTTCTGCAGAACAATTCTGTTCTCTATAGAACAATTTTGTTCTGCAGAACATAAATAATCCATTTTATTCATGGTTTCAGTTGTAGGTCAGTTTTTGTTTCTTTTTCATTTATTGTTTTTGGTTGTTATGTTTCACTATGGAGTGTTCTGTACAAAATTCAAGTTTATTAGTCTTTGAGAGGGCAAAAACTGTGTGAATACATTATTGTTTGCTGCAATAACTACTGAGAATTTATTGTCCAGCAAAATTTGTTATATGTGTAACACACATTAGACCTTCAACAGAGTGAATCAGCAGAGCAGAGGAAGAGTTGTGACGAGGTTTAGAGCCCAGACTGTAGTGGCTGCCCAGCATGTGGAAACAGCGACGTTCAACTGCCTGTCTGTCAATCATAACCTATTAAATATGAATTTGAAGAGCAATTACTCAGTGACATGCTTCCATCTGAATATTTTTTACAAAGCTAGTTAAAAAACTTGGAGCATTTATCTCTTCCATCCATTTAAAACAGAACAGAGCACCAACAATAAAGGGAACATTGGTAACTGGGCCAGCGGCGCTGAACAAAACCAACACTGGCTATTTTTACTTGGTCATTTCCACAAGCTCCCTTTTCTGGTGACCTCATCCATGCTCAGTTTATTACCAGCAAAGCTGTTAAAGACATTAGAGAGGAGATAGCATCTGACTGTGCTTCACACAGAGACAGCTGGGCTGCAGAGAGCTGATCTCCTGCAGACAACTAGCTAAAAACAAAGCATTAGCATACAGCAGCAAGTTGTTCAAGTTAAAGAGAAAAAACCTGCTAACGAGTCAAATTACAAAAAAAGGAAGGAAAAAAAATCAGCAGCTTTATGCCAGAATGAGTGGTTTTATGTTTAATAAATAATACAAATAATACAGATAAAACTAATTGGAGCATAAGGATCATTCTTAGGGCTGAAACTAACAATTATTTTAGTAACAGATTATTCTATCAATTAATCCAACAAATTGCCACATTCTGTAAATTTTTCATTTAATCACAAATCTTGTTACAATATTATAAATATATTAAAAGATGCAAATAAATAATTCAGTTCCCTTTCTAAATCAGAAATGGAACATTATATTGCCTTTATTTGCAGCAAAGAAGAGATCTGTAGCTAAAACAATAGCAACATGTGAAAAAGTCAGGCCTTTCTTATTGAGTTAACATCAGCACAGTGTATAGCTGATGTGGAGATTCATTTCTGGATTAATGATTAATAATTGATAGCAAAAGGTGCTTAATATGAGGTTTATTTTACGGAATTTGAACTACTTGAGTTCTGAGTAGAACAGATTAAATCAAATGTATATTGTGTTTTGGGCAGTTTTAACTGGATTACTGCTCTGAGTGTGCTGCTCTTTCATCAAATGGACTTTTTTAAGTCTGCATAGACTGGCTAGCAAGATAGCAATTGATTAATTGTTAGTTAATCAATTGCTATATAATAGTTCTGTATAGATATTTGCATATTCTTTTTGGTTTAAATTCTCAGTCTGCTCGTTGGTCTCTATTCCCTATTAAGTTTTCTTTTCTATGATGTCACTGCATTTACTGTGGAACTGCTGAACAAAGTCCTGACTTTCAGCTAACCAATTTAGTCAATCCGCCATTTTAAATAGTCACAACATTACCACAAAATATCTCGATAAAACTTTAAGTCTATTTCGCCCAGCCCTGGTCTGTCTGCCTTTTACCTTAAGGCTTTACAAACATGTAGAAGCTGCTCCGGTCAAATGACCAGTATGGTGGCAGCATCATGTTAAGACTATTATGGTATAAAAATATGTCTTTTGCATTCCTTGTTCATGTCTGTTATTTTATACTGCTATCATGTTTGAAATAAGAAATGATGTGGAGTTTATTATTTGTATCTGTCAAAAGTGACTCATGGTGTAAATTCTGTTCCACACAGATCCTCCTCCCCCCTCTAACTGTAGTCACTCCAGAACTTCAGGACGATGTGCTTAGAGCCAGGAGGCATCCTCAGGAGTATCAAGGCCCCAGACATGGACTCATTTAGGAGGAGAAAAACACAACTCTTTATGGATCACAATAAAGACAGCTAACATTTAAATAAGCAGGATAAGGTTATTTTAAATGGTTGTTCTTTGACCTGTGGAGGAAGTATTCAAGTCACTGCAACATTGCTATGTGTAAAGCCATAGGAAGTTCACACTGCCTTATTCCTGGCTCTTATTGTGAAGGTTTGCTGCATTGATGCTATAAATAGAGACACACATCACTGTGTTATTGTTTTGACTCTGCTGTCCAGCGTCAGCAGACCTTTGGACAAAATGCTGGCAGTCCAAGAAATCTGGAGTTTCACGTGCTTCAATGTTTTCAGGTCAAACTCATTTTAACATCTGACAAAGGTAACCTTAGAAAACACAGCAAACTTCAAACTATGAAGATCATTCTTCATTGTTTGATGATTCCAATCTGGTCCAATGTAGAAACATAATTAGCCCTATTTGTGAAATCATAAATTAGGTGAGATAAAAACTTTTTTTGGTTCCATTCTATTAGCCATAACCCTGTTTTAAGTACCGTCAGACCTACAGACTGAAGAAAGCACTTAAAAAAAATAAATCAAACACCTGTCTGACAACATAAAGTTGGTCACAAGATTTCAAACCACCACACTGTGCCCAGATCCAAAGAACTTCAATGAGGAAACAAAATGATTGACATCTATTAACTTGGAAACGGTGAGAAAAGCATCTCTGCCAGAGAACATGGAACAGAGGCGAAGCGTCCACAGACAGCAGACAACACGCCAACAACTATAACAACCAGGATCACTGTCTGAAGCTCAGCAGGCCTCACATCATTTAAGGTCAGAGTTCACCATCCTACAATAAGGCAGAGAGACTGGGGCAAAATGGAATCCAAAATGGCCAAAACCACTCCTGACCCACAACAACGTTACGGTCCAATTTGGGAATATAACCTGAAGTCTAACAAGCCAGATGTTGAACATTTTGGAATGTTAGCCTTCTCTCTCATAGGCCATAAAAACAAGATAATGCTTCAGAAAAAGGAACACCAACAGTTAAACACGGTGGTGGTCATATGATGATCTGGGGCTACTGCTTCAGGACCTGGAGGACTTTCTGTAACCGATGGAACCAACGATTCTGTTTTCTATACTGTCTCAACATGGTGACAATTTTGACAAACATGTCGAAATCATATATTTGTAAAAGTTACATAAAGTTTTAAACAGGTTGTTCCTACTAGGAAACCCCCAATGTGCCCAATTTAAAACAATTCTGCAAAGAAGAGTGATGCTCGGCAGACATTCCCACCAAGAGCTGACAGCCAGTTGCTTGGTTTAGGTTTGGCCAGGTGTCTTTGGATGCTTTTTTCCCCTTTAATACATAAAATCCTCATTTGGAAACTGTTCAGGTTGTTATTATGACATGTTGATCTGAAACATTCACATGCAACAGAAAAGGAAGTAGAGATTAAATCTGTAATGGGGCAATTACTTTTTTTCACTGAACAGTAAAAGCCAAGTGAAGCAGCAGGACTTGGAAATAGGCCTGTCACAATAATCAATAAATCAATTAATTGCATGATAAATTAAAACAAACAATTTTCACTTGCATAATTTATAGTTTTTCTATTCATTTTTCTACCAAAAAATGGATGATTAAAGTCTTCAGTCTGGTGACTTGGTCTCAACTAGCCCTTATTTTGAAGGACAGTTTTGTTTACAGAGACTTCAGCATCCATTTAATTTGTTGTTTCTGTTTTGTTTATTCATATTGGATATTTAAAATGTCTTCCTGTTACAGTGCTAAATGTTCATCAGAATTTAAAGTTTATTGGTCTGTAAGAATGGGTTCCTGCATTGTTATTACTTGAAAATGGCCTCAAAACAACAACAATATCGTTTATCACAATAACTTCTAAGACAACTTATTATTCAGCAAAATTTGTTATCGTGACAGGTCTACTTGGAAATATGCCTTTGTTGTATGTGTGCGTTCGTGTGATTTCTAATCGGAATCATTTGTCTTCCACACACCAGGAGCAAGTCCGGATGTGTGTGTTGTGAGTCAGGTGCGGGTCGCTCCCTCATGCGTCCGCTTGCTAAGCAGCTCACCGTCAGCTCACTCATCACCGTCAATCTGCAAATCTTTTTTTAGCCGGAATAAGAAACTTATGTGAAATTACAGCACATTGAAATTTTAGAAATCAAACAAGCCATGAATGCAGTTATTGATGAAAAACTATCCAGAAATAACTGAAAACAACTAGAATGGTCCAGCACACAGTATTAAAAAAAAGGGATTGATTAAGCAGATCATAAGAAAAAACTATGTGCAGAATTCAGACCAAGGAAATTCCCTGCTTTCAGGGATCCCCTGTAATTGTTGTAAAAAGCAAAACTTTAACACATTAAATGTAAACAGGAACAGGTTATGCAACTACTTCAGTTTAGCTAGAAATGCAACTTGGTAGTATTTATTTTGGTAAGTTTATTCAAGAATGTTGTATAATTGACAGTTTATCCACAAGAAGCAGAAAAGCAGTTATTCAATAAAACTGACCAAAAATAAACATTCATATTAATAGATTGATTTTCAACTTTTTGCACCACAAATTCATTGTGTGTCTTATTTTAATGTAAATCAAACAGGTTTCAATGTTCTCTTCCCGTATGAAAACTTTCATACTCCATTTCATATTCCCTTTACTGGTATTGTATTTGAAATTGACCGACTCCAATATATTTTAGGTCTATTTCTACAGATATCTCGACGTTGGCTTTCGCCATGATAATAATAATAATGTAGCGCTGAGGATACCTCTTAAATTTTATTTATTTATTTTTGCATAACCTTGGACTTAGACAGCCGCAGTGTGTTGCTGTTTTTTAATAGGGGAATTACATTCAGTGGGAAAATGTGCATAGCGGCTCTGATGCTGCCTTCACCGCACACATGAGGTGGCGGGGAAGGGGATGCAGCCATTGTTCCAATGAGAACAAAGATGAATGCATAAATAATGAGGGCCCGGTGTGGCTACGCTACCAAATCTGCCTCAACAGCTTTAACGTGAAACTGCTACTTGTAAAAAGTTTCAGTGTGCCTTTAAATCCACGGTCCGGTAAAGGCCACGCAGTGTGAAGCGCCGCCCGGACCGAAGAGCACAGCGGGGGGCCAGAAGTGATGTCTCCACGTCTCTGCTGCGAATCAATTCAAAGCGGCTAATTCAAGCTAAGCACTCTCCTACCTACCCGGCTCCCAGGGGGACAAAACCGATTCATGCTGACTTATAAAAACACAGCTTACACTATTACGACAAAATATAAATAAACAAAACCAAAAGTGTTAAATGGATGCAACCATGTAAGCTTATCACGTCACTGTTAAATGTAGGCTAGTGGTATTGTTTAACTAGCATGTTTTAGTTCACCTTATTTAGCAACCGTGCTTACCGTTAAAACTACTCTACATGTTGTTGACCGCGTTATTCCAAGCAGTGAACTTCGTTGTTTGCTACCTAAACCCAATGCGTTCAGGCTTCAGAATCCCAAATAAGCTATAAAATATTTAGTTTTCTTTAGTTCCCTCGTGACAAGTAAAGGGAAACGAGGTGGTCTCAAGATGGAACAGCTCCTTGTTGGCTAAAGCTACCGCTGGCCACATTAGCACTGAGCATTAGCAGTTCAATCAGGCCGACCGTCCAGAGAGCAGTTGTTAGAAACAGTCACACTCACCATTGGAGAGATTGATGAGGGCAGCATCTTGTGAGGTTTTCACTTCTAGCCGCAGCGGCTGCTGCTCTGAATGTCGCTGTATGTCTCCATTCGCGTCTCCGATAGAGAGCAGCCGCACGCCGCGGAACACAGAGACCGCCATCTTCGATCTGGAAGTAGAGGCAGGTCGACGGAGCTCACATCCAACCAAGCAGTGCTCTCTACTGGAGGCAGGACAGCCATCAATCCGACGAGCTGCTTCAACAGCGCCTCCTACCAGGCTTATCATGGCAGCACACAAACACAAGTAACGTATCGAAGATTTCTTTTCAGTCACAACTTTAACATTTAATACTCAATTAAAATTAAAGAAATTCAACAACATTTATAAGAATAAATCTATAGGTACTTTTTAAAAATCATACATTAAGATTTGCTTATTCATACAAATCGGTATTAAACAGTGGCTTTCCTAAATGCTTCACATTTGATCACTTTACAGCCATAGACTTTATTATTCATTATATACGAAGCATGGGCGTAGGTTTGGGTATGGACGGTCGTGACATGTCACGACCAATATTCAAGGGATATAAAATAGTCCCGACCAATTTTTGCCATATTAATAAAAAAAAACATATGTATTTTTTAACAAAAACAAAATAAATAAACGAAAATCTACACTGATTAGTTTAATATTTCGATATACTACACAGTGGTAGCATTCATTTTAAAATTCGCTGTTATGAACTATGACGACCCGCTATTGGCTCAAAGAACGTGGATCTTCGTTCCTTGATTAGCTGCACCAGGCGGCGGCCAGCTGGCCACACGCGGAACGGAAGCTTGGTCCATGGTGCTGACAGTGAACGCGTCTCCTTCTGAGTTTGACATTTATTATGAGTCTCTGAGACCATGTCGCCACCAATAAAGAAAAGGACGACAGACATTAGAAGTTATTTCGCTACCTCGGCTGTAAGTACAGTGAGGGGACCCATAAGTTAGATATCTATCACGCAACGCATTTGTTGTAAAGTCCGGTGTTTAGTAAGGTCAGCACTGAATGTGAGGTAGAATAGGTCTGTTAATTATCTAATATTTTTTCACATAGGATGCTCAGACAGCAGAGCAAGGGGCAGAGCAGAACGATGGAGAGGTGGCTGGAGCTTCAGGGCTCCAGGTGAGGTGTTAGTTATACTGTGAAATTATCTCAGTAAATATGGCATTTGAAGTGTTAGTCTTAAATTAAGTTAAGCTAGTGTGAATACAAACCAGGTTACGCTTTGTTTGCTCTATAGGAGGCAGTCAGTGTGAGTGCCAGTGACCAGGGAAGTCAAGGCAGCAGTTCCCTGGACATGGGGAGTGCGCCATACCAGCCTGATGTAAAATTCATTGCAGCACAGCAGCTGCCCAATAAAAGGTTGCTGTTTCAGGCCAAATGGTTTAGCCTCTTCCCATGGCTGCATTATAGCTTATGATCTTACTTGTAATGTTTGCTGAATTTTGAAAAGGAAAAAGTGAAGTGTTCTTGAACTGATCTGCTGAGTATGACTGTATCTGGTTGTATACACAAGATGTATGATCTGGTTATGGTTATGGTTGGGGGGAGGGGGTAATTAAGCCAATGTGGTGCCCCCCCCCCCCCCCCCCCCGCCCCCACTGGTCAAAAACGGTCGGTGCGGGGTCGGTCAGTAAGTTGTAAGGTCCCACCAAAACTTAGACCAAACCTACGCCCTTGATACGAAGCAATGAATAATGGCTAAGTGGAATAAAAAGGATATAGGCTTTCAAAATACTTGACAAATTCAGGTCTGAAAAACGTGGTGTGCATTTTTATTTGTAACTCAACACTTTGTAGAACAGCATTTTTCTGCAAATAGTCTTTTATTGTATGTCTGTACCAGCATCATACATCTGGGACAGAAATTGATAACAATTATTGTATGCAAAATGTTTCAAGCTCAGTCATGTTAGGTGGAAGGTCTGTAAATATCAATATTCAGGCCTTGGTACAATCACAATTGCATTTAGGTCTAGTTTCTGACAGTCCAATTCTAACACATGGATATGCTTTGATTTAAACCGTTTTATTGTAGCTCTGGCTGTATATTTCGGGTTGTTTTTCTGCTGGAAGATGAATCTCTGGCCCAGTGTTAAGCAGCTTGCAGTGTCAGTTGGTTTTCTTCCAGCATTCCAATGTAATTAGCTATTTCAATCACCCACCATCTCTGACCAGTTTCCATTTTCCTGCTGAAAAAATGTGTATAAAATGATCATCCAGCAGACTGTTTCATTGTGAAGCTGCTGTTCAAGTGCAAAGTTATCAGGTGGCATTGCACCTGAAAACATGACAATGTCATATTTACAACTTAAATCTGATATTTTGTGATGAAAAACACAAGCTATTACTTAGTTGACAGTAGAAACATTATTAACATTTTGTTCTGTGTGACCTTAGTGAAGGATGTAACAATTTTATTGTTTTGGTCTTTTTTTTTGGATGTTTCAAAGCACTTTATAAGTTAGTGAATTAATATGTTACAATTGCAGAGAACCGTTTAAAAAGCAGTTGAAATACAACAGAACATTAGTGAACAAAATATCTCTTTCCATGAAGAGACAAATCTGTAAAGCTTACAATAGATCAGAAAACATTTGTTTAGCTAAATGCATGTCAAACTCTTTTATTAACAGGTGGAATTAAATTACTGAGAACGTTGAATAGGAAAAGAAACATTTGTTGCTGTACTTTAAATGCTACTAAAGTAACTATTGCTGAACAATAAAGGCACAAAGTGAACAAAAACAATTCTAGCATGTTGAAATATTGTATTTTATGTCTTGGACTCTAGTAGGAGCAGAGCCTACTCATTCAATATTTAACTTTAGATTCATTCTGGAAAAGCTTTGGAAATACAAAGAATTTGGGGGATTATGTTTCTCTTCACTGCAACATTTTTTTGTGGTCAGAAAGTCCCTCTGAAAACCAGCTGCAAGCAGTGGGGTCGACTTCTTTATCTTCAACGGCTGTGACACTTTGTGAAAATCCACAGGAAACGGTTTGGTTGTTCCACACCCCTTTGCAGCCCTACAGATAAAAGATGAATTGACATTTATATGAAGTTATTATCTCCAAAGACACATAAAAAGAGCCCTCTAAAACTGTCAAAAGATCTGCTGCTGTACTAGAATAAAATGTTTCACGTCATCTCATTCTGGATGACATGTTTGTTAGAGATGACATCTCCATCTAACAGTAAAACACAAAACCTGTGAAAAAGCCCTGGATAGAATCCACAAGCTCATATTGGTCATTTTTATTTGATTTTTAGGAAATACATTTTCAAATGAGACGATTAGGGAACGTGGATGTGAACCAAGTATCAAATAAACATCATGTGAGAAGAAAACAAGACATTTCAGGAGAGTGTGAATAATATTTCTTTGGTTAATAGAGCGCCACACACACACACACACACACACACACACACACACACACCTCAGAGCAGAACACATGACTTGGGAGGCCTGAATGGGTTATCACTGGAGGGAACCCCGGTCAGCAGAGGGTCTTTGTGAGCGTTTTGCAAACAGAAGGTCTTCAGTTCTGTAGCTGCCTGAGAAACCTAAACAATACAGAAAACACAAGAGAGGACTGTTTGTTGATTATTAATATCAACTCAGGTGGTAAGAACGTGTGATTAAAACTGACCCAGTGTGGGACAGAACCCCGACAAGTACCTCAGCCGAGTTCATGAAGATAAATCGTCAGCTTGTTAAAACTCCAGGGATTTTCGGTCAGAAAATGAGCCCAAAATAAATCCTCTGAACACTTTGCCCACCTTTAGAGTGATGCATTGTCAATAAATTAGAATATTAATTAAAGTTAATTGATTTCAGTAACCCAGTTCACACATTGTATAGATTAATTCTGCATAGACTGATGTTTCCGAGTCTTTATTTCTGCTAACACGATTTTCCGCTTACAGCCAATGACAACACAGCATTTAAGGTAAGAATTGTACATCAGGTTCATAATAAATCTTTTCATATTGGGAACTTAATAGAAAGTAAGTTTACTACCTGCTTAAATGTAATTTTCAAAAAGTGCTTTTAATCTGACAAAAGAGCCTCATTGAAGCACATTCTCATTTATGGAATACAACATTATATTTGGGACAATTCAGCTGAACAAGAAAAAAATACAATGACATAAAAAGCATTAGCCCCCCTACACTAAAACTATGGCTGGACAACTTACTATATATGACGATAGGCATGTGACCAATATCAATAGATAAAATATTTAATATTCAATATATAGAATATTCAATCCAGAATCACACAGCATTCTGGGGGATGTAGGCAGAGGAAAGGCTTTCACCACTCAACCTTTCAGAGCAGCTAATCAAGGCTGGTGGCATCAATTCATCCCTCTTTGGTTGCTGCCCTTCAGAACTGCTTAAAAATACAAAACTTCACAGAGTGGAGTGAAAACTGTGGATAAAACAGGAAAGGTCATACCTGCAGTTTGGCAGGATTTCAGATAGTTAAAACAAAAAAACTTGTTGATAATCTTGATATAAAATGACATGAAATGCTTTTATCATAACAAACCTTTCAGCCATATGGTCCAGCATCAACCAAGACTAATAATTTGTTGAAGCACCGTTTAATTTACATACAGTCTCCAGTCCTTTAAGTGCATCTTTCAGCATGCAGCACTTGAGTTGGGAACTTTTGTCCATCTTCATAGCTAACATGCTCCAGCTCTGTTTCTGCTGCAGGTGGACAGCCCTGTCCTGTCTTGTCCAGCCCTGTTTAGTCCTGTCCAGGTCATCCTACAGGTCTTCTAATAGGCTTAGGTTTTATCAGAAGTCAGTGGGTTATTGGCACGCTAAAAAAAATTCCTCTTAATTTTCAGCTTTCAAAAACACACCTTGTGCTGCAAACCTGAATGTTTGCAGTAAAAAACAATCTGTTGATGGTTTCCTCCACATTTGCTAGCAGAAGAAAACCCACCCCAGAGCATGATGCTGCCACAACTGTGAACTTTGGTTTCAACGTACATTCATAAAAGAAATCTTTCACAAAGTTTTGTGGGGATTTCAGCCAGCCAGTGGTTTTAACTGAACTGGACCATGAGAAGAACACAGCGGGTGATTGCTGTTGCATGTAAAACATAACCAGTAATCACTAGACATTTCTGCAGCTCCTTTCATTTTCTTCTTGCCTTTTCTTCGGTTTCAGATCTGCTCCTCTTGTTGATTCCCTTCTTCACTGTCTTTTGTTGAATCTTTGTCCTGACTGATATCTTTGCCCAATAAGAACCTTTAAATGCTCTCAGCAAATCATTTCTTCTAAAGGACAGAATAGAGTGAATATGAGTGAACAGAGGATCTCTGCTGGAGGGTGTGGCTGTCCTGCTGCAGATTCCACATCGGCCTGTAGTTATCTCTTCTGACTGTGGGGATTTTAGGATCTGTTGAATGACTTAAATTTGCCTGATGATCAGCTCTTCCAGTAGAGTCGAGTGCCATATTTTCACCAAAGTTTATCTGAGCTTCTTGCTTCCTAGCTTCAGTTTCTTCCTGGTGCTCACAAAACTTCCCTGGGTGAAGTTTTGTTGCTTTTCACATCATACCTCTTCAGGACAGATCTCCTCTGGTTGTTCACCCATTCTACGGTGGTCTACTGTCGTCCCCTGCTGCCTGCTCTCCACACTCTGTTGAGGAACCACTTGGACCTACTCCTGGAAGATAAGCCCTTGCTGAACATCGTCCCCTCTGTATCCATTTTGCCCCTCAAAATCTGCTCTGTACTCTGGAATCTTAAGTCATTCTGACTTTTGTTAAGGTTAGTCTGTTACTGTTCTTGCCCTTCTAACTGCTCATCTCTTCCTCTTTTGTTTGTTTACACTGAATCCTGTTATGATTCTGGTTGTGGGTCAGGAAATTACCTGGACACATGAAAAGTTGAATTTGATTTAAGCTTAATCATATAGACAATTGATGTTAGTTGTGAACTCAAGGAGACTGAATGGTGTGTTTAACCTATTAGTTTACCGTACACACAGATGTGTGTCTCTGAGGAAGTTTATCTTTGTGAGATGGCGCTCCATTATTTGAAAAATAATGGTGATGATGATGATAATAGTGCCATTTAATTCAGCATTATATATGATGTATTATCATATTTAGTTAGAAATTGTCGAAAATGTCAAATTCTTGTTGCCATGTGTGACGTCATCAAACTGCACCATCACCAATCAGCCTTTTTTATTATTATTTGGTTGTTTTGCTGTACACTCTTTAGCTGAAGTAAAATCTGGCATTGCCACTTCATTACACAACTGTGATTTTGTTATCACTGTTCAATAATTAGAAATTGCTCAATTATGTACGGAACACACTCACCCTCTCAACCAAAGAGGCATCTCAATGATGAGATGTTGATGCAGTGGGCGTTCTACAAACTGTTGCACACAGTCCCGGATACTGTACTGATGGGGTCCATTTTATTTTCTGTTTTTATTTTCTGTTAAGCTACACACGTTTGCTGATAATATTTTTGTGTTAGTTCTCTTGTTAACAAGAATTGTCTTGTTTTTGCTTCAATTCAAAGTCTCCAGCGTATAGTTTCTATTCGGACTGTAACTTAACATTTTCAAACTAACTAATACTTGTGATTTATTTTTGTTTTTTCACCCTCACTTTTCACCTCCCTCTTTGGGACACATACTTAAAGCAAGCCTGACCCCTGTTCTAAAATAAGTATCCCGCCAACAATCCCAGCAGTCACACAGCAGCACAATCAACAAAGCTATCACTGTGCTCAACTCCCAGAGGAAACTGTCTGCAGCAGCCATTTCCTAGAAATAATACAGTCACACCGCTTTCCCATTACTTTGCAATGTAAATAATGAGATGTAATTTTGAACGCATACGTGGGAAGTTCAACTCGGTTACGGAAAAGTATTTGTGTTATATTGCATCTACTTTTAAATTAACATAAACATCCATCTATAGCATCCAAACATTTAAAATGTTATAAAATACATTTTAAGACGGCACTAAAAGTTACAGTAAAATTACTTTAAAAAGTCAGTTACGCTTATATTAAATTTCCCCATATTAATAACAAGCATCACGCGCACCGAAGTTCGCTGAGGATGCGCTCCAGAGCGGGAGTCACGCGCAGTCCAGTCCTGAGCGGGACTTTCTCACCTTTATCCGCCGGACGCTAGCTTCCAGCCGCAGCTGCTTCACTGCTTTCTGGGCGATGACTAAACTGCTGTTGGCCGCGCTGTTGTTCGACATGACTGCGTTCAAGAAACAGAGAAAGTTACAGCAACTTGGCAACTGAACCCATATGAACCAAGTCCTCAACTGTGAGAGAGCTGTGGGACTTCCGGTAGAATTTTTCAAAATAAAACCTACATCGTGTGTTAGTTCACATTTTAGGCGATCCCCGTCTAAATTGCATGATCAGTGATTTCATTTATTTATATAGGCAATTCATTGCTAAATGTAATACTTTAACCCTATTCATATGAAATAAACAATGTGTTTCTTATTAAGATTACTTTCTGGAAAGTTATCATAAGGTTATCTGATATGTATCATGACATGATAACCATGAGTGTAAAAAAAAAAGAAAAGAAAATGGATGGATATTTTTATCTAGTTGCCAACTTAACTATAGTTATGAAGTAATGCCACTGGGATAAGAGCAATGGCTGAAAATCCTTCATTTCTGTGGGGTCTTTTTAGATCAAAAACATTTTTAAACAGATGGCTGGGTCTGGAGCCTATTTTTTTAGCTAACTGGGAGTGTGCTGCAGCCTTATTGATTTCATTTTTACACTATTACAAACATGATTGGATTATTTGCCTCAAAGTCACCTTAAAACACCTTAAAAATTAAATAAATATTTGATTTTTGGCACACTTTTTCATCAAGAAAATAAAACATTAAATTATAAACCAATCTTTCTGGCCTATATGAACTACTTCCTCGTCTGTTTTGTTTGTTGTCTTCCACACACATGGAGTTGGTGAAAAGCAGATGTTATCTAGTAACTGCAGAAAGAGGTGCATTAACTAAAAAGTCCCCCAGGTGGGGGTCAGGGAGCATTATTTGTGCAATCATCACCCATAAGCACAATCATTTCAGTTTTATATTTTCATTTAATTAAATGAATCTGTTTTCAATTCATCATTGAAGATTTTTTTGTGCTAATTTTCATTGTGAATGATTGGTTAAAAAAGAAAAGGTAAAATAAATCCAAGAAGGCGAGTACTTTTTATAGGCACTGTAGGTCAGAATGATAAGATAGTCAGATGAGCAAAGATGTTTTCATACAATAGTTCACAAAAGTCTGATGAGCTCCATAGCAGTTATAGCTCAATCCAGAGGTGAGTAGAGCAAGCCGTATGATTTGCACTACTTCAACATATTTTTGCTCAAGTAAAAGTAAAAATTAGCCATACAAGAAATTCCTCAAGTCCACTAAAGAACCATTTGGTAAAAAATGCAACTCAATTCAGTAACATCTGTTCATAATGTCTGATTTCATAATTTACAATCAAGTCATCTGGTAGACAAAAATATTACATTTTATGCAAATTCAGGTATTCTAAAATCTACAATAAAGAAATATAATTCTACTCATGTTTTGGTGCATTTTTCTGATTAGTTAAAATTCTCAACGGTTTTATAACATCATCATTAGCTTTTATCATCTCACTCAAAATGAACTTGCTTGTTTATGCTGAAAAGTCGTTCTCTGTAAAACTAAAATAAAAAGAAAACCAGAGAGAGAGAGAGAAGAAAAAGAAAGGCCACCCGACCTGACTGAGTCTATTCACACCACACGGTGGCGACAAGGCAATCCTGTAAAAGACGGAAATGATGAAAGAGCTCACCAAAGGTCGAGTTAGAATAGGTTCCGGTGTAGCAGGGTCAGGCAGACGGGGCTGCAGCTGGAAAACACTTCCAGAATGTTGTTACGGGTGAGTACAGAACCAGTTTGTGTTCCAGCAGTCTGTCGGGTACAGCTGCGCCACTGAACGCGGCTCACGTCAAGTTCTTGTTTGCTGTCTTTTGCTGTTGCTTCGCCTTCATGGCAGCATGGCAGCTGCTTTAAGGAGGCAGCCGCTGCCAGACCTGCCCGTTAGTGTCAACCGAGCAGCAAAAGCAGCTGTGTCTGTTCTCCACTGATTGTTGCCTGGACAACAGGACGGCAGCATCCTGATCACGTTCAGAACTGTTCGGTCAGGAAATATGCTACAAAACCTGTTTTTATTGAAAAGCTGAACATTCTTACTTCTTAGCAGACCTCTAAAAATGACTGATGTAATTGGAAGCTCTATTTTTCAGATCAAGTAGAAAAACTTTATGCTCGTGTTTTCTCACAGCTCTGGTTTAGTTTCTGAAAACTGGTCCATGACTTTCAATTGTTAATATGATTTAACAGTTTCTATTCCGGTGTGACTAATCTGATTGTTAAATCGGAATTGCTTCGGATTTAACGCTTCTAATGTGAATTGTTAAATCCGAAACCAAAAGCGATCGACAGCAAAATAATATGAATGAATTGTTTTTTCAATTTTTTTTCAACTGTATGAAGGATCAGACTGGCTGGTCACATTCACATCTCTCTGCTGCAATTTCACACTATTAGTTAAACATCCACTTCTAAATGAAAAACTGTTTTTAATTCATCAGAAGGTAATGTTTTCGTTGTAGTTTTTACCTGTTTGCTGGACGTGTCACTGAGATGATCAAACTTTCATTATCATCACAAAAAATGATGTACAAATTACTTTTTACTGATGGAAAGAGAAAATGTCTGCCTCTACATCTCCCACCATCTGCAGCACCAGATGATGGGAGATGCAGAAATATCGGCTTGGCCAATCGAAATCCAGCATTCGTCCCATATCTTGCTTTCATCCAATCATCGCTACTAAACAGCTTCAATCTGCTCTTTTTCTTCTGTTTCTGTAGTAGTGGCCGCTCTATGTTGACTTTCCAGGAAATGAAGTGACTTTCTTTACTAAATAAAATGTTCAGGGGTCTGCAACCTGTATTCCATTTTTGTGTGTTGTTCAGCTCACTAAACTTCACTTAGCGCCACAAACATCACATTATGTTATTATAAGCCCAAAATGGTCCAGACCCCTGGCAGATCAAGTTTAATGTAGCCTTTGAGTGGCCTAGCCAAAGCCTGACTTTATTCTCAAACATAATCAGAATAGCAGAGGAAACCCAGTACAACTGCTGGGTTATAAAAAAGGCTTAAATGCTGTAATAAAGACTTTTCTATTGAATATAGAGAATCACTCTATTAATGTTAACTGGTAGATGGAGTCCAGATGGACTCTCCTTTTACATTGAGGAAATATTTTTAAAGATGTCCGTCTCATTTCCTTTCTGAAACAAACATATTGGTTGAAGTGAATATTTTTAATCTAAATCTTAAGATGAAAACTTGATTTCTGTCTGATAGAGGGTGTTGAACATCGGGGGTCTGACTGTGAAGGTCAGCAGGTCTTTCCACCACAGTCCGGTGTGGAGGAGTCCTCTCATCCCTATAGTGGTGGAGCAGACGGTGAGTAGCCTGACTAAGAATTACCCACAATGCACCACAAGGTGGTCTTCACTGTGGGGTTTTGACACTGTTAAGATCTCATTACAGCATTCCTCTTGACTTTGACTTGGCCTCTTTTTCAGTCCTTGTGTTGAAAATGTGCTGCGGTGTTGGTGGATTTTATGTAAATGTTTTGTATATTTATTGACTGAATTCACATAACCAGAAACGTTTGTTGAACATGTTGCAATGATAAAGCCGCTAAAAGCACAACTGTGTTTTAGGGCAGAGGAGAACGGGCGTACGACATCTACTCTCGCCTCCTGAGAGAACGAATCATTTGTGTGATGGGTCCTGTAAGTGTTATGGTAATGGTGAAAATATGAAGACATTTTCAGAGGAATTTGTTATCAAGTATCTTTTTGAATCGCTCAGATTGATGACAACATAGCCAGCCTGGTCATCGCCCAGCTGCTCTTCCTCCAGTCAGAAAGCAACAACAAGCCCATCCACATGTACATCAACAGTCCAGGTAGGAGCTTCACTGTTAGCTCACTGTTAGCTCCACTGTTAACTCACAGCTAGCTCTTCTGCTAGCTCTTCTGCTAGCTCACACAGTGGCACTCACTAATAGTGCCACTGTTAGCTCAGTATTAGCTCACTGTTAACTCACAGCTAACTCTTCTGCTAGCTCATTGTTAGCTCCACTGTTAGTTCACATTGACATTAATGACGTGTTCATAAAAACTTTAAAACGTATTGCTATTGTTATTCATCAGTGTCTACTTTCATTTTTAACTACTCACATTCCTCTGAATGTGTTTGTGTTGAAGGATTTCCTACTCAGTCCTGAATCTTGACCTATATTCCCTCTTCTGTCCAGGCGGGGTGGTGACAGCAGGGCTGGCCATTTATGACACTATGCAGTATATCCTTAATCCCATCTCCACCTGGTGCGTTGGCCAGGCAGCCAGCATGGGCAGCCTGCTCCTGGCTGCAGGTACGACTGGCATGAGGCATTCGCTGCCCAACGCCCGCATCATGGTGCACCAGCCTTCAGGTGGGGCCAGGGTAAGCAGGCCAGTTCAGACCCCTCAGAGCTAAGATCTGGAAAGTTGACACCTAGAATAAAGATGGAGCTAACAGAGTGCCGTGTCTCCAGGGCCAGGCCACAGACATCGCCATCCAGGCTGAGGAAATCCTGAAGCTGAAGAGACAGATCAACCACATCTACGCAAAGCACACAGGCCAGCTGCTGGACACCATAGGTAGGTTAGTGAGGCTTAGTGAAGATGTGAGCCTGAAGAAGTAAAGGTTTTTAGGGGAAGATGGGCCCTGCTGTGATGTTATTCTACACTGAATGCAGCCAGTAACAGACTGTGGAGACTGTAAATACTATATTAGTGAAAATAGAGAGGAAATTATTCAATGGAACTAAAGACTTGTTTCTTGCGAGATAAATTAAACTTGTACTTTTGTAAATTGATTAGTTCCCAGAGGTCTGAATAAAATCTGGGCTGGACAGTGGCGCAGTTCTATTGCCTTGCAGCAAGAAGGTCCTGGGTTCGATTCCCGGCCCACGGTCTTTCTGGATGGCATTTGCATGTTCTCCCTGTACTTGCTGTGGGTTCTCTGGCTTCCTCCCACAGTCTAATAACATGACTGTTAAGTTAATTGTTCTCTCTTAAACCACCTTGGGTGTGTGCTTATTAAATAACCACATTTTTGCCAAATGTGCAAACATTTTATAACTAGACAATGTTATAATCTCATTTGGTAAATTGTTTCAATGACAATGATTTCTTTGCAGCTGCTGTCTGTGTGGTGTTAGGCAGCCTGTCCCCTTCTGTCTGTCTAGCAGAATATTCCATGTTTTTGCTTCTGTGATCAGCCATGAACTGATATTTGTGATTTTCCTGGAGGACGATGCATTTAAGAATATATGGGGAATCTGAATTAAAAAATCTTTGCAGTCCTCCAATTAACTCCTTCATGCTGCTTCTCTTTTGAATTGTACTCTTCTGCTTGCTGTAGATTGTTAGGAAGCAGAGGAGAAATGATTTATTAGAAGTTTGCTAAAAAAATTTGCAACTCATTGCTCTGCCAGCTTAGTACAGACATGTGTCCTGATGGGTGCTGAAGTGACCCTGTCAGCTGAAAGTGTGACAGTTCAGGTTTTACAGAAACCTGAGTGAAGGTTTGAGTTGAGGTTTTCACTGGGCTGATGTGATCTGACCAGCGGTAAACAGAGGCTGTTTTCTTTCCACCTTTCAGAGAGTGTGATGGAGAGGGACCGCTACATGAGCCCCATGGAGGCTCAGGACTTTGGGCTGATTGACCGGGTTCTGGTGCATCCCCCGCAGGCAGGCCAGGATGAGCCAGAGCTGGTGCAGAAGGAACCAGCAGCAGCAGCAGCCAGTCCCTCCCCACAGCCAGAGTCTGCTTCCCCAGATCAGGTCCTGCCTGGTACCAGCTCCCCCTCTTCATACAAACCAGAACCCTGAACTCTGAGAGCAAAACCCAGCTTCCCTCTCTGTCTTTACTAGGTCTCTGTTCTCCACCATGGACGCTCTGCTGAGTAGCTCAGGTTCATATTTTAAAAGAAGCAGAACTTCATTCCTGCAGTGAATGAAATAAATTCCACATAATCCAGACTGACTGTAGGCATCAGCAGTCACCTTTCACCCTGCTTACAGTCTCTTCATCAAGTCTGGTACAAATCAAGTGTTTCGTTAATGGATGTAAAAAAGAAACAAAAAAAAACAAACCAGTGAGCTTCCTGAAGTGTGCAAGAGTTTCACAAAGATGGCTGCCAGAAATCCCTTCAGGAGTGGAAACCTTTGTTATTCAGATTTCTAATAAAGACTATTAGTTTGACCACAAAGTGTCTCTGCTTGATCCGTCCATGACTCCGAACCCTTCTGACTGAAAACACTCTTATAATCTTGTAGGGCTTTAAAACTCTTAGTTACAGTTTTTACTTCTGAAAATCATATTTTATTGTCATAAATTTGCACATTCAGTCACTGTTTCCTTTTCCATTTTTGGAGAAATGTAACCCATTTGCAGCAATGAATTGAAAAAGATCTTTAAATAAATAACCAGACCTCTTAATGAGTCATAATGACTTATTAAACATGTTTTTCTACATGAATATTTTTGAATTAGAGAAAATAAAAGATGTAGGTGAACAAAGTCAGTTTTTAGCTGAACTTTGAACATATCAGTTCAGCTTTCAGTTTGTTTTTAGTCTTGATACGATGATATGATCATTCAGTGATTAAACTGAAGGCAGCTGGACGATTTCTGGCGTTTCCTGCAATATCTTGGTTCTGACCACAAAATACTCCCAAAGAACAAACACTTTGTTTTTTTTAAATCATATTTCCTTTGTGGAGCATATTGTTCTTCTGTAGTGTAATACTCATTCATCCTGCATCTAAAAAATTTTGAATATTGCATAAAATTGCAACATTTTTTGCCCATCATCTCAAAGTGAATCTCATATATTATATAGAATCATCACACAGAGTGACATTCCTTGTTTCTTGGAGTTTTGATGATTCTGGCATACAGATAATGAAAACCCAAAAATTCTTTCAGAAAATCAGAATACTGATTTACTGATATTGAATAAGGTTATGAGTGGAAACTTGTGATGTCGCATCCTAAACAGCAGATGAACTCTGAACACCTGCTGAGGTTTCCTGAGTCTCTCACTCCAGGTCAGTAGGACTGGACAGATGTCCAGGAGACAATCAGACACACAAGGTCATTGCTGAAGAGAGCTGGCTGTTCACAGAGTTCTGTATCCACAGCATATTAATAGAAAATTGTGTGGAAGGCAGACGTGTCCCAGGATAGGTGAGCCAGCAACAGGGAGAACCACAGCCTGGAGAGGACTGTCATGTGAAATCCATGCAGAAAAGTCTGACTTAAGGAAACTGATGGAATTCTCTGTTTTGCAACAGAAGTAAAAAGGAAAAAAAAAAAAAATTATTTACGTTATTCTGACTAAAGGGACAAATGCTTACAGTTTCACAAAGACAATGCTATAAATGATACCAGTGTAGCAATATTTTCAAAGAAAGGATCTCAGCAAAAAAAAAATCATCTTAAAAATATAGGCAGTAAAATGTAGAAAACTTTACACCTTTAAAAGAAGTGATATTAATTTATACAAATACACCCACAACCTTCCAAAATGTTGCAAAAAACCCACTTTATTTTCCTCCTAAGCTGTTTCAGTGTAAAAAGTTTCTATTTGTCTTAAATTCTCACATCCATCTTTGCCAGGCTGCCTTTGAGAGGCGCGTCACATGAGAGAGCAGTTGCTGTGTGCAGACGTGGTCCAGCGCAGCCACTTCAGCTTGTCTTCACTGTAAGGCGGGTAGCGCAGGCCGTTGAGCCTCTCCAGAGCCCAGCCGCGCAGCATGCAGGCGCGCCGGTGGCTGAACGTCTCGAAGCCCCAGCGGCCGTGGTAGGAGCCCCAGCCGCTGGCCCCTGGATGAGCGGGGAGAGAAACACACTGCAGCAACCTCCACCATATAAAACACAACATTATATCCGCTCCTACTAAATAAAATACCTTCAAAAAAGTGTGGCTCATCACGTTTTATCAATACAAAATATATAATTGTTTTGGTACTTGAACCAAATCCTGGTTAAAACAGTAACAACATTTTCTTTCTTATTTTGAAGTATTAGAACAAAAGAACATATCAACCAGTTTGTTCTTGAATGGATTTTTCTACATTTATGGAAAATAAGATAGAAATGGCTCATAGTTTGTAACCTGAAGAGAAAAAGATGGAGTAAGCATGTACACCTACCTACGCCCCCAAAGGGCAGCCCAGGCAGGGCCATGTGAATGATGCCGTCGTTGGAGCAGAAGCCTCCACTGCTGGTCTTTTCCATTGTCGTCTTCACCACCTTAGAGAGCAACAACATGGTGATCCTCACAGCTCCGGGCTTCCAGCTTTCAGCAAGCAGCCAGCAGAGTTCTGGTCCTTACAGAGGATTCATTAGAGAACACGTAGAGCGCCAGCGGCTTCTCCTTACGATTCACCAACTCAATGCTCTTCTCCAGCTCCTCCACAGTCAGGATGGGCAGGATGGGGCCGAAGATCTCCTCCCCCATCAGGGCATCGTCTTCCTCTACATCCACCAGCACCGTGGGAGCTGGAAGACACACACATGGAAAACGTCACAATACATTATCTTTGAGTGTTAAGTTTGAATTTAGGCAAACCTGAAAAAAATGTTCTCTTTCAAAAGTTACTCACTTTTACTACAAAACTGCATCTCAACAACTCAGAACACATTCAAAGAAACTGGAGTATAATTTAAAAAAATTATTTAACTAGCCATTTTAAATCATAAATTTAATGTCCATTACATTTATTACACACAGAGTGATATATTTATTGTGTTTATTTAACCCATAATCATAATGTTTATGATCATGGACTAAAGCTGATAAAAATTCAGAATTAAGGTTTTCCAAAAATGTAATATTACGTCAAACTAATCAAACAAAATTCTGATAAAGAATCAGAATCTGTGGCCTGTCGTCAAGAGGAGATGAGACACCAGAACCAACGATGCAGATGAGCTGAAGGTCAGCCTGGCTTCCTGACCTCCTCCATGCTACGCCGCACTAACGCAGGAATCCATGTGCTGACTGCTGTTCAGTGTAACGTAGGGGAACATCCATAAATCAGTCCCGATCCATAAATCAGCCCCGATTTACTTAATTTTGGTGATCAGTCGATACTTGCATGTCAAGACGGTCTTATCTACCTCGTCTAAAAATCAACCACTGTTACCAGCTCAGCGACTTTCTTGCTGTATTTAGCAAAATTTCACAAAATAAAAACAGTATCGGCCAAAATCAGGTCAGGCTTTTTAAAGATCGGTGATCGGCTAGAAAACTGAAATTGGTGCATTTTTAGTATAATATACTAAATTCCTAAGAAACTGACATGTATAACTTAGTGTGTAATGAATATACATATAAGTTGAACCTTTTGCATTCAATTACTGAGACAAATAAACTGTTCTATGATTTTCTAATTTATTGACACACAAGGTCATTGCTGTGCCAATGACCTTGACAGCAGCTTTACATGACGCAAAACTGCTGCAACAGCATTTATATGGCAACATTTTATTATCCTTAATTAGAAAGAGGATTTAGTGTTTTCTTCACTTCACCTTAAATACATTTGAACACGTCCAGCTTATTACCAACTTTCAAAAAAGATCTTTTAACGGCTGGTGTGAACACGTCTCTCCGGCGACAGTAAACATGGCTGAGTCAGAGTGAGCTTTACATAAAGGAATCTCGCTACTCAGATGCTACGATATGAATAAATGTTTGGAAATGATTTGTCAGCAGCAGCTCCTGATTAGTCAGATGCATAATATTGTTCTCCAAAGTCTAGTTAAAGGCCCACCTATGTATTTATCCTTCTCGTCGCTCTGTCCTCCGATAACGACCTTGCCCTTGGTCTTCTCCAGCAGCTTCATGAGGCGAGTGAAGTGGCGAGCGGACACGATGCGGGACAGATCCGGACTCTTCTGCGGCTCCTTCCCATAGAACTCCTCCAGCACGGTGGTCAGGGCGGGCACCAGGGCGTCCCGGGTAGCCTTGGTGCACAGCACGTAGTCTGGAGCCACACAGCTCTGGCCTGCATTGAAGTACTTGGCCCAGACCACGCGGTGGGCTGCGGCTTGGATGTTTATCTGGCCGTATATGAGGCAGGGACACTTACCGCCCAGCTCCAACGTTACGGGTGTCAGGTGAACAGAGGCGGCCTGGACCACGCTGCGAGCCACCGCTTGGGAGCCTGGAGGGAGGAGCTTCAATGTCAAAGGTCACAGAGGAAAGAGCTGCAACATTTTCATGTGAAATTGTAAAAGGACTGAACTTAGACATTCATCATGGACATCAATATCATATTTTGCAAGAATGCATATGATGTGTCCTTTTTCCAGGCTAGAAGGATCATTTAAAGGGGCAGAAAGTATCAACTCATAGCACAGTTAAGCAACTATGTTATCTTTAATTGTAATAAAAAAGATCAAAATAGGACTTAAAAAATGTGACTTTGTAATTTAATGCCTTGAAATTGGGCATCTGTCTCTTTAAAAACTCCTGCTATTTATGAAACTCCGCCTTCAGGAAGTCATCACAGCATGGCTCCTCTATTAACTCTTTAACATTTTCCCAGGGTTGCTCTTAGAAGTAGCTCCTATAATGAACTCAGCAGATCCACAGCTCCACCAGGTGTTTGCTAATTGATGCCACTAGTCTGAAGGAGCTGAGTGGAGGAGTCACAGGGAAGGGCTGCTCTGTGAGGTGGAGGCTCAAAAGTTTGGAAACTCTGAGGAGGAGCTGCATCTCAAAGGCGGGGCTCGGTCCACTGAGGCGTTTTAACAGCTGAATGGTTGCCATGAGGATTAAATGATTTGTCAAACAAGCATGAAAGAATCACACCAACACTCCAGATATGTTTTTGATGAGTGCATAACATTATAACTGCACAACAGCTGAAACACTAAATGGCCTGTTTAGAGTTGCTTTTGATTCATAATAACATACTTGATAATGACTAGACTTGACGATTTTGATGATGGCATTTAACAAAATGTAATGTGCATTGCAGTTTCATAATTGGTTATTGTATGATGATTTTATGGTGTAGAGTACACAGCAGTGTGCTACACTAATAACCTTGGCAGCAGTAGAGGATTATGGGACGTAAAACCTCAGTCAGACTCTTCAAAGCCCCGTCTGTACCAGGAAACCAAACGGTTTCAATGAAGCCCACCATGTCTGGTAGGAGGAGTGCTCACATATTCTCATGGCTTCACATGTCAGGTGACTCATCTTTCCAACCAATCAGCAACCATCAGATGTACACCTCTAAACACCATGCAACCTGGTGCTGCATGCTTTTGGTTCAGCGCAGCAGATGTGGAGTTCCACAGGGCTTCTACCTGTGTAGAAGATGTGGTCAAATCGGTTCTGCAGCAGAGCCTTGGTCTCCTCTGCTCCCCCACGAACAACCGCATAGCAGTCCTGAGGAAGCAGCAGCACAGTGAGGGCAGAGAACGAGCTGACATGAAGCTGACATGGAGCTGACATGAAGCCGACATGGAGCTGACATGGAGCTGACATGACGCCGACATGACGCCGACATGACGCCGACATGACGCCGACATGACGCCGACATGACGCCGACATGGAGCTGACATGACGCCGACATGGAGCTGACATGAAGCCGACATGGAGCTGACATGAAGCCGACATGGAGCTGACATGAAGCCGACATGGAGCTGACATGAAGCCGACATGGAGCTGACATGGAGCTGACATGGAGCTGACATGAAGCCGACATGGAGCTGACATGGAGCTGACATGACGCCGACATGACGCCGACATGGAGCCGACATGACGCCGACATGACGCCGACATGACGCCGACATGGAGCTGACATGAAGCCGACATGAAGCCGACATGGAGCTGACATGACGCCGACATGACGCCGACATGACGCCGACATGACGCCGACATGGAGCTGACACGGAGCTGACACGGAGCTGACATGGAGCTGACATGACGCCGACATGACGCCGACATGACGCCGACATGACGCCGACATGGAGCTGACACGGAGCTGACATGGAGCTGACATGACGCCGACATGACGCCGACATGACGCCGACATGAAGCCGACATGAAGCCGACATGACGCCGACATGACGCCGACATGACGCCGACATGACGCCGACATGACGCCGACATGGAGCTGACACGGAGCTGACATGGAGCTGACATGACGCCGACATGACGCCGACATGACGCCGACATGAAGCCGACATGAAGCCGACATGGAGAAGACATGACGCCGACATGACGCCGACATGACGCCGACATGACGCCGACATGGAGCTGACACGGAGCTGACACGGAGCCGACATGAAGCTGACATGAAGCTGACATGGAGCTGACATGGAGCTGACATGGAGCTGACATGGAGCAGCCACAGAACAAAACTGGACCAGCATAAAACATGAAAAGTGTTTAGAACAGGCAGTGAGCCCTCAGCTCACCTGAGACAGGTACTTAGGAATGAGCTCAGCCACCAGGCAGTCTGTGGCCGAGCTGATCTCTGAAGGCTTGATGACTGCACAGTTTCCTGTCAGGGACATTAACTGTTACTTCACACAGCTTTAAACACGCGACACATGAGAACAGATTACAGCATCGAAACGAAGATAAAAGCTGCATGAAGAATCTTTCACCTTGGAACAGTCTAAAGGATTCAGACACAGCTTGCTGACATTTAATAAAAATGTCAGCAAGTTATAATAAAACATAAAGTCTGCAGACCTGCAGCAATGGCTCCAACTAGTGGTAAAATGAGGAGTTGCAAGGGGTAGTTCCAGGGTCCGATGATGAGCACAACTCCCAACGGTTCCCGCCGCACAAAACAGTCATCTAGTTTTGTAGCCTGTGAAAACGACAAAAAGGCATCAGCTCAACTACAACAAGCCACGACACATTGGGTTTTGAAGGAATCTGTGAAAATCTGTGTAACGGATCTGTGATTGTATCTCCTAAAATTAATTTACTTTAATTTAATTTAACTTATTGAGCGCTTAACACTTTAAGGGCAAAGCCATAAGCTTACAACCAATTCAAAATGATTAAATCATGTCAGGGGGAGTTTGGTCATCGCTCTGTTCTGCATGTCCTTCCTGCTCTGACTGGTTGGCTCACACCACAGCGCAAACAAGACTCAACAGGTATTTGTTCTTTACACAATAAGTATTACTAAGTGTTTCCTGGTAAAACTAGATTGTTGGATTAAATGTGAAATTTTAAAATGATTCCTAAAATTTCTAAAAGCAGATATGACACGTAGAATTGGAATTCTTAAAAAGGATAAAACTACATTTTTTCAGCATCCTGTTATCTGACATTTTTCTATTATGGTAGCCTGAATGAAGAGCCGACATCACTCCACAGAACTGTTACTGTCTATAAACATTCCCACCAAAAGATGGTGTGGTCACTAAGGACTCCACAACGTCCAAATATCTACAGGCCTCACATTCCTTTATAAAGGTCAGAGTTTATGATTCAACAATGAGAAAAGAGACTACAAAAATGGCATCCCAGGAGAACTCCAAGGCTTTGAAGATCTTCATAATTCCCAAGACTGTTGGGGAAACTATTCTGTGGACTGAGGGGACAAACATGGACGTTTTTAGAAGGCATGTCTCCTTTTTACATCTGGCGTAAAACTAACCCTGTACTACAGGGTAAATGATTAAGCATGAGTAGCTTGTTTTCATGGTGCGTTCACACCAAATCCATTACATGCGTCAAAAACAGGTCTGGCGCTTCAAGTTTGATGCGTGTGCACTTTTGGTGCATTCACACCAAACGCGTTTTGAGCATCAGGCACGTCTGGTTTACATTCAAAGTCGATGTGAAGCAACGCTCCTGTTGGACTCACTCGGCGCGTCTAACGCTCCAAACTGCGCCGCTCGAAATGCGCCGCCACATAGACTTTGAATGTAAACCAGAAGCGCCTGATGCTCAAAACGCATTTGGTGTGAACGCACCATAAGGTCCCACCACCACATCTCGAAAAAATTTTAGTCCAGCATTTGACAAAAGCACCCAAAGCCTTTGTTTTATTGGGTTTTTTTTTTTTTAGCTCTTTTCATGGGCCAGGATTATTATGGTTGCAAACTGATAAGGTGACATTCAGGGATTTTTCTCAGAAGAGGACATTTGTGGTTCCATTAATCATAGCAGATCGTTCAAGTAGCAAAGACATCCAAGTGTTGACTGTCGGCATGGTGTTACCCCCTTCATCCCTAGAGGCCCCAAATTTGGGGGCAATTGCAATGGTTTCATGAAACTCTCCGGAACAAAAAGCCATCCAACATGGCTGAATTAAAACTATTTTGCAGTGAGTGGGCCAGCAATTTTATGTCAAAGGTTCCCTGGCAGTTATCAGAAATGCTTCATAGAAATGTCAATGCTGGCACAGGTAGGCATTAAGTTACCGTAGTAATTAGTTTTAAAACAGTTTTAAAAACTGTTTGCCTTACATTAAAGGCTTGTATGTAGGAAATCTCTAAGGGAACAAATACTTTCTCCCAGCGCTCTCTCTGCTGAAAGCAGCAGCAGCGAACGCAGCGGTCAGGGGAACCTACCAGGTTTTTGGACACATACTCCGGCTGAATCCAGGTCGCCACGTTGGAGATGGCATGATGCAGTTCATTGGTCACTATTTCCACCTCGGAGAGGATGCTCTCAAATTTTGGCTGAAATGCAGAAGCAGCAGTGCAGACAAATGTTATCCCTCAGCAGAAATTATGCATACCGATCCGAATTGCATATGCAGCTTAAAACAATTTACGACAAAGTTGAGTAAAAACTAAGCAGGAACTTTCTGCAGTCGGATGGTTGCAGCAGGAGTAAAACAACAACAAAAAACTTTCCTTTTGCATCATAATCAGGACAGGAAGACAAGTAAATCCCTCAGGCTTTGGTTGCGCAACTCTCGTGTGGTCATATGGTGGTGCAGTCTGTGTAACACCGGTGTCAGGTACCTTTGCTAAGTCTTGGTGTAACGCTTTTACAATCTGCTCCTCGTTGTCTTTGACCAGGGCCAGCAGCTTGGTGAGCTGAGTTCGACGAAACTCCAGCGGCAAAGTGATGCCTGACCTGAAGGCCGTCCGTAAACGTTCCAGAACCTGACTGTGGGAGTCCATCCCTGCACCTGGAGCACATCATTCCATTCAGACTTTTAGGAAAGGGTTTGACATAAACATGAAACAGGTCTGGAGATTTGTTTTGGTAAAACAAGCAGTAAGTTGTTTTTTTTGAAGACAAAAAAACATATTTCACAAGGTGTAATAAAACCTGACAAGCCTGTCTGAGTGATTCAGCAAAAGACGAGGATTAAAGAAATGCATTAAGTTTCACTGTTGACGCACACAAAAGCTTTAAAAATAAAGAAACGGTGATGAGCAATGGCTGATTGGGAATCTTACTGTGAAAAGGCAGCTGTCTAGTTCAAACTGAGCTAAGGAAACTCAACAGGAATGAACCTCATTTTGCAATAGGTCAGCAGAAGTTGGTATCACATTTGACTTCACTCTTTGTGTCTGGACTACCTTTGTTGACACTTGGGTCAAACCTAACTCTTTGGATTATTCTAAACCAAAACGTTTCTTTAAAATAAAGACTGCAATATGTGAAACCTTTACCAAAGAGGCAATTCAATACGTTCTTTCAACTTTTTAAAGGTATATATTTATTTATTTATTCCCCAAAAAATGATGAAATGCCTTATCCCCAGTGAATGATTTGAACTTTGTTGGCCATCATTCCTGTGAACATTTTTTTACTTGACTTAATCTTTAGAAAGGAGAAAAAGAAAAAAGGTGGTGATTATTAACTATTCCATTTCTAAAGAACATGAGCAGTCATTCACACCTCTACCAGTCTTACCACGTCATGATGTAGTGACCTAATGGTTGTGTTCAAGGTCCCATGAAAGTTTGGGGAATTATTGATAAATAAATTAGCCCAGGAAACTATTTCACATGAAACATTTTAGAATCGAGTAAAGAATTTTAAACAGACTAAATATGAAAGTTCAAATCACATATGCAGTGGCAGATATTGTCACCTTCCAAGCAGAGGTTCCAGTGACTGGCCGACCACACTGTGTTGTTTAATTACGCTCTATCAATCTGGAGTCACACAGAAGGTTTTCCCCAAGTCAATCTTCTTAATCAATTAGGAATATTGATTAAGAATATCAATATCAAAACTATCAAAAAGAATATCAAAACTCAGCACTGTGGTGTCAAGCTGAATCCCATTTGAGGTTGTTGTAAAACTAAAACAAACAAAAGAAACACTGAACAAATCCTTTTGTGTTTTTTCACAAACCAAGCTTTATGTTCACTGTAGAATAATCTGGTTTCTGTTTAACCAGGTTGGGGATTTTTGACTTCTAAAGAGAGAGAATCGGGAGTCCAAGTTTGTTAAAAGAAGTGAACTAAGTGCTTTATCACCGAATCAGATACCAACTTCAGCGTCAGCGAAAAACTCTCCCAATAACATAAACAATTATTTAAATGTCTGGAACCGCAGGTTTGGTCACGTTCTGTCTTCAGCTACATTATATTGCTTTAGAACGAAATGAACATCTGCAAAAAAATTATACATAATTAGGTTGGGGAAATAATCCGCCTGAGCTCACGTGCATAAAGCACAGAAACATGACAGCAAACACCGCCCCTGATTGATGAACAGCTTTACCGGTTAGTTTACAATGAGTTATGGGTTGGTTAAGTTAAAACACTATCAAAGCTACTTATAGTTCCAAACGCACCACAAATGTTCGAGCAGAAATGTAAAAACCCTCCATCTTCTACAAGTTAACAGATAACGCCCAAAGAACATGGCAAACTTCGTTTATTTCCTCTATTTCTTATATTATGCACAACCAGTTCGTCTATTCTGCGATGTATCCTTCCGCGGTGACTGGTGAACGTTGTGTAAACTGCTCAAAATCAACTGAGATACGAGATATAGCTGCGATTTCGCTACCTGCTGATGAGCTGGTTTCTCCAAATATCAGAGCCGACAGTAGCCGTCGTGACGGGCCAGTGCTTCAGGTGAGAAGGACTTCTGGTTTCCGGGTGGTGCGTCCTCTACCGGTCTCGGTCCTGTTCCATTTGGGAGGTGGGACCTAGTTTTTGTTCGAGCTGGAAAAACTAGTCAGGCAGGAGAGCACGTGCACCCTCACCCCAGCGCTCTTGTCTGCCACAGCTGACATTTTATTCAGAAACTTCTGGGAAAGAGAAAAACTAATGCCTTCTGCTTACGAACACAAAATATTACAAAAAAGAATCACATTTTACACTGCAACATTTTAGCAAACCTGGAGCTCAACAAAACCTCATCATACGAAACATGGTCATGGAGGATGATTTCCAAAAAAAAAAAATAAATAAATAAAATCTGAAATCCTTGAACCTGCGAATGGATGATACGGATATCTTTTATTTTATTTTTTAAACAACTTAAGAAATATCTAATACGTGCATCTTTCTAATGTCTCCAGTGAATGGGCTTATTAAAATAAAAAGCCACCACCACAAACATTTTTATGCAGCTCATAAAACAAAATAATCACTGCTGCAGCAAATCAGTATTGATACAAAACTTTATTTTCACAATATCAAAATTGACAGAGCTAGAGCAACCCAGAGATTAAAATGAATTAAGAGGGGAAAAATAAAGAATATTGTGACTTTTCTTAAGTTAGTTACACATCTGGCGTTTACTTGTAATGGTGCTGAGCAGCAGCACTTAGAATGGTAAATAACGCACGCAACAGATGACAGACAAAAACGGAAGAAAAATAAATGGAAGAGGGGCATTTTGTATTTTCTTCCATCAGCAACAGTTATACAAAGTCAAAGACAACAAATGAACTGAAGGACTTCCTTAACTGATAAAATTTGTAAAATCTCCTACAGCTGTATATCTCTGAAAAAGAAAAATAATTGCTCCATCCAAAAAAATTCTAAAACTAAATGAGAATATTAGTCATAAAAAATAAAAAGAACACTAGAAAAGAGTTGAGCTGAAAAGAAGGTTGTATCTACACAGAATGAGGAGGGACACAGACGGAAGAAGTTGGCTGAAGGCTTTAAGAGCAACCCCCAAACAGATGAGAAGAAGCAACAACAGTCATGGGCCCAGGATCTGCCACTCCCTTCCACTTTTCACTGCGATTCATCCGTCAGGCTCGGGCAAAAAATTCAGCTCTTCAGACTGCAGCTGTGCAAGAGCTCTGCAGGATCGGGCGGGTTTTCTGTCTGCTTCGAGTTCAGGCTGAGAGAATGGTCCGGCAGCAGGATGGAGGGTGTTTCGTGTTCAATGGTACCAGAATTTGACACGTGATGGCTGGCTGTTCAAAGACTTTACAGGAAATAGTCAGCTACTGGCTTCTTGGAAGGGATGCCTCTGGTCTCCTGCGGTGCCGCCTCAAATATGATGAACTCTCGCTGTAAGTGCTCGTCGAGCTCCAAGATGGCTGCCACGTTTCCACACCTGGTAGTCAAGAGAATTGGTTTGGTCATTCTAACCCAATACAATGAGCTTAGGTTGAAAATTACCTTTGTTTAACGTCATAGATCACACTGCATGCTGCAAACATTGCTTACCCCCTCCAACCACTTCATCTGTAACTAAAACTGAACTCCAGACATGTTTGACCCAGCTGAAGACGCGCTAACTACTGCGATTCGGAAAAGCCATAGTTACAGCAATGAGAGATTCTGCAGGAATGGCTTTCCATACGTCACACATTCCAGATATCAGACTAGCTTGTGACGCGCTCACTTTGTTTTGGTTTTCCTGCATAGATGGTGTCGCGCTGATCTTCAGCTCAGATGCTTGGTGGTAACAGATGGAATAAACTTTGTAGTTAGCTCTACCGTCTCTGAGTTCGGGGGAATCTCTAGCATGGCTGGCCTTCAGCCTGCGGTTTGTTATGGCAGGAATCATCAAACGGTTTTACTTTCACCTCAAAATCAAAACATCCACTTTATTCCTTTTAACTTTGTGCTTTCTGCATAGATCTTATCAAGGTAATTTTCTTTTCGCACATGACCTGAAAGTGAATTTTAAGACAAGCCATGTTTTAACATTTGTTAATTGGGTTAGAACTGTCTATGTCTGCATCTCAAGGAATCCAAAAAAAAAAAAAAAGAAAAAGTATTTTTCTCTCCTACCTCTAAGCAAAATGCTGGCTAGAGATAAATATATTTAAATATGGCTGGTTGGATGGACATGACACCGTCTGTTATGTTCACATTGATGTTAGTGACCAAGCCTAGTGCAGGGAACAATATGATATTGGAAAAGAAGGAGCTATGTGAGGGAAATTATTGTTCAATTTTAATCCATATAGTCCTTGAAATTATTTAAAAAAACAATTTCATTTTATAAGTCCATGCAGCCCCAGGTAAAAGTCACTTATACGTAGTGAAGGATCATGTAGGAGGACAGCTGCAAGCCTGTGGCAATAAGCAATGAATCAATTAATCGCACGATAAATTAAAGGTAGCTCAATACATTCAATAATTGCCGATTAATATCTTTTAGAGACACTTCATAATCCATTTTATTTATGGTTTTGGTTGCTGGTGGGTTTTATTATTTTTATTTATCGTTTTTGGTTGTTGTGTTTTATTGTATTTAAAATGTCTTCCTGTTCCAGTGTGGAGTGTTCTGTACAAAATTCAAGTTTAGAACTCTTTCAGAAGGCAAACCTGCATTATTATACCATTATCATTATATTAATTGAAAATGGTCTCAAAATTACAATATTATCATTTATTGTAATAATTTCTGGGACAATTTATAGTCCAGTAAAATGTGTTATTGTGACAGGCCTAGACAGTTGTTCGGTGTGTTTTATATCGGTCTGAGTTTGCCTCTGGATTATAAAAGTTCAATTGAACATAGTGACCAAAAACACACTTTAAACACTGCAAAATATGAATCGGTTGTCGGCTGTCCAGTCAACACTGAGTTGGACCCAACTGAAGCCCCACCTGTAGCAGTAGTTGGGTGCTGACCACACAGTGAGGACCGTCTCATTGAAGTGCCACTTGTAGCCCTCCATGACCAGCTGGTGGGCCCGGCATATCATGTGGATGTCATTGGCGGCGTTAAACTGAGCCACCACGTCACTCCCAAACAGGTAGCCGGCTCCTCTGGGACTCACCCCCCACCCTGTGGTGTCTGAGAGCAATGAAAGAGAAACAAAAACATCAGCAGGAAAACTCCTCCCTCCCTCATGGAAGTGCTGACTGGCTGGAACGTTAGAAATTAGAGAGGTTGAAGAAACCTGCAGATGGATACCTTCAGGGTCTGACCACAGAAGGTCACACATGGGCCCATCATGAGGCACTTCCTGTTTCCTATCAATGGTCCTGATCTGGTCCAGTGTCTGGATGGAAGGAGACAGGCCACCATGCACGCAGAAGATCTACAACACACACCAAGTCACGTTAAAGTGGTGCGGTAAAACGCGACCAGTCAGAGCTGAGCAGTGAACACATCTCACCTTTCCATCAATGATAGCAGAAAGCGACAAGTAATCAAATATCTCTGTGCAATATCTCCACACGGTGACGGAGCCATATTTGCGGAGGCACTCGTCGTAGAACCCATAGACCTGGGTGATTTGCCGGGACTCGTGGTTTCCTCGGATTAGGGTTATCCTATCAGGGTAACGGACCTGATGTGAGAACAAGAGGAGGTTGGAAGATGAAATGGAAGCACAGAAATACAAACTGAGGAATATTTATTTATATTTTATCTTGTCTACAATTGCTACTCAGTGGTGGTTGTTGTGTGTCTTGTCTCTATGCTGGAACTGCGAAATAATTTCCCTGCTGGGATGAATAAAGTAATTCTATTCTATGTGATAGTTTCATGTTCACCTTAAGAGCTAGCAGCAGAAGAAAAGTCTCCACGCTGTAGAAGCCACGGTCCACAAAGTCCCCCATGAACAGGTAGTTTGTCTCTGGAACGTCACCGCCAACCTGTTGAACATTAATAACAGGACAGCACTGTCAGTACAGATCACCTTCATTTCATTGAGGGGGAGCAGTGTATGAACCAGGTTCATACAGGTTGTAGTTAAACCCTGGGGTAGGTGGGGGAGGCATGAGAGAGCCGTCAGTACTGACCTTCCAAACACAAAAGCCCAGCCACTCTGAACTACAGCTTCCTTCCTAGCTAGTGACTAAAACACATCGCTCCTCTTTCTCTGATCTGGGCTCAGAAACAAACACAGCTCTCATCTCTCATCTCTGTAAGAGGGAGCAAAATCAAAACCCTCAACTTATTGATCTGTTTATGAATCAACAATGAATGAGGCCTGATGCCCGCTGTGCTGAGCTGACAATAAAAAGAATGGATTGGAAGTATTTTTAATGCAGACACTCGTCATCTGTGAGGAAAGGCAGCATGTCCATAAACAGTTCAACATGATCTGGGCTCAAAATGTTGGTCCAACTCTTTTGATACAGAATCTGAAACTCAAATGTTAATAAAAAGGCAATTAAAGCTCCATAACACTGGTCAACAAAAAATGTCCAAAGAATACTTTTGTAACCCTTTACTGTAACTTAAATGTTTCTTTACATTTTAAAACAATGTTGGTAAATATTGCTTTAGCATAATATAAATTTTGAAACATGGTTGCCAAGGAAATAAAGAACTTAAACAAGAAAAACCTTGATTATGAGCTCCATTCTAATTTTGACCTTTCAACAACAACAACAAAAAAATCCACATAATGGTCACATTTTCTCTCTTGACAGAATTTGAAGCAAAAACAAATCAAGCAGTCCTTCTATCCCAGTTTCAGGCTGCAGGACAGCAGCTGGGATAACAGATCAAAACCCAACTCAATCATTTCATTTTGATTCTGGAAGTTGTGTTGAAAGTTTCATGGTGGCCGTAGCTTTGGGGATCCGTCCACAGACTGCATTCAGAGCTACTCACTATGAAAAACAATGAGTGGTCAGAAGGAAGGGTGAAAGATGGAGACTTACTCTGAACAACTCCTTCAGGTCATAGAACTGTCCGTGAATATCTCCACACACCTGCAATAGGAGAAACATTTTTAAAAAGACTACATGACACAAACTATCAATCTAACACATGCTGGATGTTCCTTACTGTGACAGGAGAGTCTACCCTCTGAACGTTGCTTTCTTCAACCAGAATCTCTCTGAAAACATATTCAGATGAAAAGGAAATTAGAATGTTATTTATCTATTTTATTTAAAAGAATAAAAACCCGTAGGTATGTTTGGACAGTAACTCCTCCACCAGTCACTTTCTACAGGGAACAGCCAGCCTTTCCCACTGCAGGAAGGAACTCAGCTCCTACTCTGTATGTGCTGTTTAGACTGCAACGCCCAAATATCCACTCTGCATGTGAACTTGGTATTAATAACAGTCCCATAAATTTAAACTTTATAGAAATTAATCAGTCATGACCTAACCACCTATTTCCTGCTGCAGGCACAGAGTCCAGCACTGGACGTCTTAATGGATTACATCACATCTAACATTCACCTCTGACCACTGAAGAGGCCAGTATAGTCAAAGTAACAACAGAATTGCTCGTTCAGGATTTTATTAAATGGTAGACTAAACCTACAGAGGTTAAAAGAGCCAATAAATGAAAACTTCATTTGATTGGGCAAATAATCATTAAAGAAATGAAATGATCAACTTTGGTCAAAGGTCAGCAGACATTATGTACAGATAAAAATCTGTTTATCCATTTTATTCTCAAAGAACTAGAATAATGATGACTTATTATACAATAAATTGGAAACAAACCTTCATTAAAACTGCTTTAACAAACGTCCACCAATCACAGAGGAAGAAGCCAAGCAGTGCTGCATTTCATGACCATCTCAAAAGCTAACATTCTGATGTGCACTCACATTATTTTTCCTAAAGAGAACACAATATGGGCTCTCATATGCACAATATCCTTTGCACAAAAAGTAATGTCACACAACTAGAAAGTACCTACAGTTATATATTCAGAATCTCCATAACAAAAAGTTATTAGTAAGCTTTATATGATCATGATGTTCACTTATGATACTCCCAATCAAAGCAACACTGAGTTATATGTTTGCATCACTTTTCCAGTTAGTTCTAAGACGACAAACAGATGCTGCATTTATATTTCAAATTGTGACCGAACATAATCACAGTAATGTTTCCCAACATAGTTGCAAAACTACATGGAACAGCTTGATAAGGAGCAAAGTTCATTGTTACAACGATATCTGGGTTACTGAGGCTCCGTCATACAGTCAAGTGTAAAATTTGTTATTTCATCCTCACAATAACACTAGAAAAGTTAGTAAAAACATTTAAACGTAGGATTGACCATCCACAGGACATCTAAACATGTCAGAAAGGATCCCAATCTACAAATTGATACCCGTCTATTTAATAACTGCTTTTTCTGCAACTGTAAGAAACAAAACCAGAAAAATAATAAATTAAAGCCTTAAGAGATAGACACTTTTGTCAAATATAGAGTAAACAATTCCTAAGTATAAAACATATGCAAGTATAAAGGCTGTCCAATAAATGACAAGTTTAATTTTATATATATGTAGCCACTTTTAATGCAGCATGAAACGTTTTAGAATGTAAAGAGGTGGAAAAGTTCTTAAGTCATTAAGAGACTATAAGTTGTCTCATTTCCAAAACAGCACAAAACAGCCAAAAGCAATTTTTCTATAAAAAGTGTTGAGATGAAACTATAGAATTTTAATTTTTCCAGTAGCTGGACAGATTATTCATAATTAGAGTGAGTCTATCGCATAAGTCATACTGTTATCACAACACTCTCCAACATCTCTGCAGGTTACATTTTTCATTAAAATTTTCTATCCCTACTTACAAACAGAAAATGCTATTATTATTATTTTAGAAGTGAAATACCCAATGTACTCCTTTGCAGAGACAGTTTTACAAAGCAATGAAGATTTACTATCATTTCTTGAGACGTTTTAATGCGATGATTGGCCCGATGCAGTACTATGACGGTTTCTGATTAATGTACATGTATATATATCTACTGCTGCACTCACCTGGCTTTGGCACACAGTGCTTTCACTTCATTTTCCTTGATGAGCTCACAGCGTCGGAGCTGCTCTATCTGTCGGTCCAGGTCGCTGATGTCCCCCATTGTCACACACATAGAGCTGTTCACACTGTTCACGTTTCACACACCGGGATCCCTGAATGCTCGGCTCCTCCAACCCCACAGCAACCGAGCCAATATCCAGCACGGGACGAGGCCGGAGGTCCGCTGCAGTCACAGAGTTCTGAGCAAAACAAGCTGAGGGGGAAATAAAACAAAACTATTTATTAAAATGCTAAATAAACAACCTCAACATTCAAAATAACCAGCCTTGTATGTGTTGTGAGGCTGCGTATACGGGTAGCCCAGTGTGCTTTCTAAAAAGTAAAACAATAGTAACTTCAAAAAAGTCTTAAACGTGAAACAGACAACAAATGTGACAGTAAAGTTATAGGTTATAAGGTTATTTCTTCCAATAGGTTATTTCTTGAGGAATGTGAGGCCTATGAGCGCAGCTTAACCTATGCTAGCCACTAGCATGTTAGCTTACATCACCACTAATACGTCAGAGAACAACTGATTCTTTGAGAACTAAGCCAACCATTTTGTTCAGGAATTTGTCATAACGGTTGGACAAACGCCTCACAGTGGACACCGACCACCTCCCTGTATTCGATGGCCGGTTGTTTTAATGAACTGTGTCAATTTGAGAAGACGAAAGGCTGTAGCGCCTGGTTAACTTTACATTCGGCGAAAACGCTGGTTAGCTTTCCTTGGCTAACTTCACTAGCAAGACACTACCGCTAGCGCGGTGAGCATATCGCGTCTGAATCGATAAGACTATAAAAACGTAATTACCGTGTCTCTGAAAGTTTGAAAAACAGTCATCAACGTTACTCTCCTTAGATGGCTGATTCTTTCTACTCGTTCACCGGCTCCACTCCCTCCCCCGGTATCGTCTTTGCCGGTTCAGTCCTGCTGTGCTCACCACCAACGTCAACCGCTCCACCTTAACTTCCGGTGCGGGGGACGCGAGTTGCTCTAATTTTCAACCGGATAATCAGTATCTGACTGGAAAAGCTTACAAACCAGGTTAAACTACATAGAAATAGAAATCTATAGAATGTGTGACTGAGTCGTAAAGACAATTCTGTTTTCAAGGCTGTGGTCAAAAATCTTTTTTTTCCTTTTTGATTTTAAAGAAACGGAGATCAGTGATTCTTGAGATAAGGGACAAAATGGTTTTAAAATTCTTCCACCAAAAATGTTATTTATTCCTGAAGTTATGTATTCATACATGACAAATAATGTTTTGGGAATGTAAATATGTTAAGGTGCAGGCTCCCAGCTGCAGCATTTTCTTTTAAATTACATTTTTACTGGATCTGACTGAGAAATTTGTCAACACCATCAGACAAAAATAAATTGGTATAAAATTATTTTTTAATGAACTTATGACTGATATTTTTACTCTCTGTGGTATCTTAATTATTTTAATTATGTCCATGTTTTTTAAATTAATCATACCACAATTTAAACATTTATTTAGTCTGTATTTAATTACTCCAGTTCAATTGATACAAAAAACAATTTTGAAAGTAATCACCACAATGAACAGTGTCATTTATTAGTAAAAAACACATATGCACCAAATACATGAATTCAGACATTTCACAAACAAATGCCTATCAAGAAACAAAATAAATGTTATTTTAAACAAAATGCAACATAAACTACATCTGACAGAGTTGACGGCACATGACGGTGTTGACACAAAACTGATGGTGGTGACAAACTAGTAAGTAAAAAGAAAACACTAAACTTGAAATGACATTTAAGAAGAATTAAATGCTGAAATGTTGTAGAATGTGAAGATATGAAGAAAAAATGTGAAATAACCATATTTAGATTTCAAGGAACATCTAAATTTTTGAGAATGTACCTTTGTCACTGAAGTCATCAACCAGGACGATTTTCAATCAAAATGTAAAAGATGAATACAAACAAAAATATACACGACAGAACTTTTTGAAATATATTGTGAACTAATTCATATCTTTCTAAATCGCTTAAAAGTCAGAATATTTAATCCCCAGGCAATAGACGTGTCACATATTCTCCTTCAATAAAATCCATAACAGCTGGTGAAATGCGGTATACACCCCTGGTGCTGCTTGTGCGGACTGGTGAGGATGGTTTTCTCAGCCTAACTAGGACATCCGAAAATGGCACAAAGCAGATATCCCGACGACCTTGTTTTTGCTTGAAGCTAAGAGTTGGTCCATGAGGATGAAAAAATTCCACTTGTACATCTTCGTGCTCTTTGTCAATTTGTAAGGCTTTAGCCAGCCACCATTTTCCATCATACATCACAACAAGCCAGTCTTCACTTTGGACATCACAAGGATCTATCAGGGTTGTTGTTCCTTTAGGTGTCTTGCTCGGCTCCTTCTCCATTTCCTCCATCAGCATTTCCAGAGGATTTTGAACTTTAGCAGTGGTTGAACTTTCATGGACATCTGGGTCCTGTGTTGTGTTGCCAAAAGAGTGAATGGTGGGACTGAAGCACTTGCAAATCTGTGGCTCTCCGCAAAAACATGAAAGGAACCTACAATGGATGACATTCCCCTGAGCTAGCACTTGGTGAATGTTTCTTGTTCCTGGAATTGATTTCAGGGTTTGCAGGAGGAGAGAGTCATAAGACTGAAAATCTTCATTTGTCACAAATTGCAGCTTGACACCACTTAAGCTGTTGGACACCTTGTCAAAGAATAATTTGCCATCTATGATATCCTGACCTCTCAGCACAATACTGTCAGCACATCTCTTCACCGTCGCCCCAATGCCATCTGGAGCGCCTTTGCCATGTGATGTTGGGAAGAAATTCCATGTAGCTTTCTCAAATCCCAGACGTTGCGGGACAACACAGAGGAGAAAGAAGTTCTTCTTATTTTTATATTGTTTGCTTGGACCATCAGACCAAAAGTGGATAGTGTTTATAGCCGGATATCTGATGTGAATATCTGTGAGGATTTGATCCATATAGGTCCATATGGCTGCAGCATCCTGACGCTTTGACTCCGAGATTGTGCAGAATCCTGCTTTTTGTTGCCCAGTGTAGAACATGCCTGTGTGAAGTGTGATCTGCGGGAGATTTTGTCCATAGTGACAGGATTGTACTTCTGAGCTGAATTTACATTTCCAGGCCTCAGAAAAGTCAACATGAACAATGGCTGTATTTTCTGGCCTTCCTTTGCTCTGTTTCTGCGTTCTCTTGCCTCCTTTTGTTTTTGCTTCCAAAGTCTTCTCTTACGTCTCTTATCTCTTTCACCCAGATTATTGATATGTTTTATTTTTCCCTCTTCCACTCTCTGTCTCCATCTTTTCCTTTCCTTTCTTAAAAACTCTTCCTTCAGCTCAGGCTGGCTATTTATTTTTTCTCTCCTTCTTTTCTGATACTCCCTGTTCCTTCTTTTGCGCTCCTCCACTGACAGCTTTTCTCTGGCCATTGTAGCCTGAAATATAGGCAATTATCATCAGTACACTGCTTGTCATGGGATAAACATACCCTTCCCTTACAAAATAAACTACATCTTATTAATTTTAAAGGACTAATAAAATTGTATTAAATTTAAACCATTAAACTTTACAAGTTGCTGAAAATAATCAGAAACATTTTTTAAAAGAAATACATGATGAATGTGAAGTGCTGTCAATTATGTAAAATACAGTAAAATGAATTAACTGCACACTTAAGTGACATTTGTCAACACCATCACTAAGAGAGTCAACACCGTCAGTTAAAAAATCTGATGGAGTTGACATCTGACGGAGTTGACAAAACGCCATGCTAACTTCATTTATATGATGATATTCTGAAGGAGGCCATATTGTAGCTCATCAGTTCTTTTAAATCCTTAAAATATACTAAAATTAAGCATTTATTTAACAAAATTTCATCAAAATTTTGAAAAATGTTACTTATGGTGTTGACACTTTATGGTTGTGACAAACAACTTAGGAATAAAAAAGAAGAAAAAACAAAAGAATAATATAAGCTTACCAGAGCTGCTTATCCCCCCAAGCACAGGAAGAGAAAGGAAGTGGTCATGGGGTCCTCAGAATTTCTGGTGCCCTTCAATAATGCCTGATTTTTTTCACATTCTTTCTATGTCTGACGGTGTTGACAAAAACTGAGGACACAATTTCAATTGAATTTGAAAATACATTAAATGACTTTTAATTGCATTCATTGATAGTTATGAAGTTAGTTGTTTGAATACTTATAAAATAATATATTATGACAACTAAATATAATTATTTTAGTTCTTTTAAACTATGATAATGTATTGAGTTCTACACCAGAACAAGGGCTTTTACAGACACCATTCACCTACTACAATGTTTAAAATAAAAAAATATTCAGCAAACACCAGGAAAACATACATTGTTGTGCTCAGATGACCCAGGTTAGTTTAGTCAGATATTTAAAAAATATATATTTGGTGTATATTTTATTCAAATTTTGTACTTTATCCATGGGACCTGTTTTGTCCCTATTCTCAAGAATCACTGAGATATATTTGGTGGTACTTGTTTGATTGGTCAAAATATATTTATTTTCTTTGTCACTGGCTAAGAAACTAAGGAAACGTAGTCACTTAGTCCATTTAAAAAAACTGATTCTAAATTGTTAGAATCAGTTTTCATTTCAATGCTAAACTGAAAATCCACTATGTCTGCAGTGTATGTAAAACTTTGTCATACAGCTGCAGGGATGAACTGGTTTCTGCATGTTTACCTGTTTCTCCATAAATATATTCACATACACGTCACTAAACAGTCTTCTTTAATGGTAATCTGTAAATTCCATTGGATTATAATTCAGAACTGGAACATGATTTCATTTTGTAAATCCAAGATTGAGATTCTGATAGGTTAATGGAACAATGCTACTGTATTTACTCTGCAAATTATGAATACTAACACTGTTAAGTACCACTAAAGTCTGTTTGGGTCACAAGTAGCACTTGTACCATAGTTTGACACTAATGCACCACAAGGCATTCTCTGGTGTTATGGAATTAGTATGAACATTTTCCACAGCACTAGGAACTATTTAATAATAATAATAATAATAATAATAATAAACATCATGTAAAATTTTATTTTTAGAAGTTTTTAAAATTACCATTAAAAGAGTATTTTATCAGTTCTTTTGGAAGTCTCCCTTTATGAGAACATAAATTAATAACTTGTATCCAGTGTTACTGTAGAACAAGAGTCACAGAAAATTAAAACATCATTCTTTATTCAACAAATGAAGATAAACATGGGCATCAAATCATACACAAACTCATGATAAAAATAGAGCATGTCAGCCATGGCTTTATGATCACAACAGTAGGAATGAGCACACTGGTTCGTTTTTGGAGACATTTCTGAGACACAAGGCACATCTTCAAAAGCTTATCGGTGCATGATGTAACTATTTTCTTGTGAGTAATAAGCTAATTGTATGTTCATAACTAAAAGTTGAAAGCGGATTAAATTTGACTCATTATAGCTCTGAACATTGTTCAACGGGTGGGTTCATTGATCCAGTTGGACCACTGACACCCTTACAATCAATCCAAAAGTTCCCAAAAGTTTAACGCAGTTAATGTAGCAACAAGTGCTAAAAAAGAAAAAAATGTATAACTCCTAGTAGAAACTAAAAATGGTAGTAAAGGCCCATTTTTGAAGCAAAAACTTGATTGAACCTTTTTAAAGGCCCTGTAAAACTCATCTAATGACAGAGCTTCCAGCTTGCTGTTCAGATTGTTTAGTCTAAAGGTTAGGATAAGATTTATTGAAAAAAATGAGAGGCTTTTCCACTTCCAAAGTTTTATTTATTGGCATATTAGTGCTCTTCTGATATCTATAAATATCTACTGAGAAACTGATTTATTTCAAGTTTATTTGATGAGGAATGTTAAAAAGTAACCATTGTCCTGTTAACAGCCCAGTCCCTGATTAGGCTGCAAGAAGTTAACCTTTAAAACTAATAGTACAAATAAACCTGATTAAAACTAAAATTAAAATAAGACTTCAATACTATCTGGTATATATTTAAATATAACAAAAAAGAATCAAGAATTACTGTTGTTTATTTATAAATCAGTGAAAAACTTAGCACCACGACACATTAAAGATCTGCTGGTGTATCAGCAGATCTTCCAGACCTTTCAGGTCTTCTGGTTCTGATTCTGATCTACATCCAGAACCAGAACCAAACATGGAGAAGCAGCATTCAGCTTCTATGCACCACAAAGTTCTTATCATGTTAAGCACTTTGAATTGCCTTGGTGCTGAAATGTGCTGTACAAACAAACTTGATTGTTAGATTTAACGAGGTGCTTAGCTGCATCTCTGCTGTCTGTGTCCCAGTCAAAGGTTAATATTTTCCATTTCTATTGATTGAAGTTTGCAGGAATGTAAGAGCTTTTATCAATCAAACACTACCACGCCGGTGCGTTCAGGTCCAGGTGCTTTCAGTTAACAGTGAAAATGTGAAGGTCTTTAAAACGCAAACATGAAGAGCTATTTTCTAACATCAATGTTTCAAAAGAATGCAGCAGAAAATGCTTTTAAGCAAATGTTCCAGTTCACAGGAGCCTGTGTTATCCTTCCTGAAGACGTTACTGATCATAGAACACACTTCAGACAATTAATCTGTACAAAGGATATCAGACTTCACATCACAGTTAAACTGTCACTGAATGACATGAAGCAGAATCAGCCGAAGTAGCTCTGGGTAACAACACATTATTTAATGAGTTTCTTAAATTTGTTGTATGGGGCAGACACAATATAAGGCAGAGGTTCTCAACGTTGTCAGTATTTCCATCTGGACTTGTGAATCCTAAAATGTCTGAACTGTTCTGGGAACCATTGCTGATGTCAGTTTTCTTCTCAACTGCAGAGGATTCAGCAACTGGTCCTGCTGAATTCAGGGGGGATTCTTTATGTGTAGATGAGGATTTTTATGAACGAGTTATGTGTTTTATTCTAAGTCCCAATCTTTAAAGAAATTGTTAACATAGAGTCCTCCTCTATGTTGGTTATTCATCAAGCTGGGGGGTGCAGGCGCTTCGTCACAGGGAACAGAAGTAGCTATGTGTGGGGAAAGCTGCAGCTCCAGCCACAGCTATTCCCAGACTGTCTCCCACACTGGACGTTGCCATGGCAAACTCTCTGTATCTGCTCTCAGTCTGTGGAAGAAAGGACATTAGTCAGGAAACGCTTAGAGGTGTGTTTATGTGAAGATGCAGACAAATGTTTGGCCATCCTGGTAAAGATGTGGATCAAATGTAAACATCTTTTAATGCAGAAGAATCATCTCAAACTCATTTTGTTTTTTTTAGAAAAATTCACTCTTTAATTAGAGTAAATTTACTACGAGGGACAGATGAGAGGGAATAATTAAATACTTAAGGGGAAATTCCCCACTGACATCTTTAGCAACACCCCTGCAGATGATGTACTGCACAGCCTCCATCCTCTACTGGACACAGTTTAATCGTCTCTATCATTTCACAATAATGAAGCAAACAGAGAGAAGGATGTTTGATCAGTTTATATTCATGTATCAATATATTTTGAGTTGCTGAACGATGCAAAGATAATCATATCTATTAATAAACAGAACCTGACTCTATTGTTTCATCACTAGGACCAATTGGAATGGATGGATTATGGTTTGACTTTTTTTTATAAAGTGCCTAGAGATGACTCGTGTTATGAATTAGAGCTACATTGATAAACTGGACTGAATTGATGTTTTTTAGTTCACTGCTAGAGTAAACCAGATTTGTATTCAGATCCTCCTGGTGTATCAGGGAATTCAAGATGCCATGCTATCAAACAAGCTCCCACAGTGCTGGCAGCTAAACAGGCCCACAGCATCACTGCTCCTCCTCCGTACATAGTGTGTATTGGCAGATGTTTAAAACAAACACACCTGCAGTGGCTCAATATGAGTCTCATCTGGCCAAATCAAGCACTACCAGTTAAGGTCAGAGTTGACCAGGTCTGTACCCCAACAATTGTGACTGTGGTAATGTTTTTATTAAAAAGTATTTCCTAACATGTCTTTTCCACCCAACTGAATTTTGGCGAAATATTCTCATCGATTTGTCTTTCATCTTCTACAAGATTTATGCTTCTGTGATAAATGATGAATTAATTTTAAGTGTTTTTTTTTTTTTACCCATTTTTACCAAGAGGCAACAAATTTGTCCACAAAAGTAAATATAAACAAAGAAAGTCAAAACAGTAAAAATATGCATTCTTCAACTCAAAAAACAAGCAGACAGACAGACAGACAGACAGACGACCTTACCTCCTTGCTGATGAAGTGGAAGGTGTTTACATAGGCTGCTCCACCCAACAGACCCTCATAGAGAATAATACCAAAGACAATCCAGATGCTGGGCAGAAACTGGAAGAGCACAGCAAAGATGAGGAATACTGCGTTCACCACCTGCAGAGAGAAGGACAGGGAATAAACATTAAGCGCAATCTTTACAAAAGACAGTGAAACTGCAGAACTTGAAGCATTCACACATTCTATGCTAAAATGATCATCGATATAACACCTATTATCTATGACTTGCTTGGAAAGTCTCAGCTGAGCAGCAGCTGCCATGCCTGTTGGCATGAGACATTTCTGATCCTTTGCTGTGTGGTCAGTCACTTCGGCTCTGACTGTCCTCTCTGTACTGTTGCAATCCAGCTAATATACTTTCCTTTTGTCCAGCCAAAAAGATCAGACTTGTTCATATCTTTTTGTAATCTACTTTAACGAGTCAACATGTACACTGATATGTGTGTAGTCCATCTGGAATGACTTCATTATCTCAGGGTAAACCTCGCTGTCAGACTGAGAACTTTTGTTGAATGTTTTCTATTTGAGAATTTACAACATGACCAGCTGCAAGTTGTTGGATCAATTACTAAATATATTTCAGGGCAAGCAGGAAAACCCAGACCTCCATGTCCTTAGCAACACTCTTGAGCTCATTCTGGGATACTCTAAGGCATTCCCAGGTCAGAGTGTAATCTGGGTAATCTGGGTAATCTGGGTCTGCCCTGGTGTCTCTTCACAGTGGGACAAAAACAAAATGCCATCATTCAGGATGACAGTGTAATACGATACAAATAAGCTGTGAAAAAATAGAGCTCCTCTGCCTTCTCCCAGTGCTCCCAACTGCAGAAGTACACAGGTTGCTAAGAAGGAGCCAATCAGAGTCAGAAGGAGGGTCTTCTGGATTTTTGGTTTTCCTGTAATGGTGAGTTGTTTCATTATTCAGTGCAAACACCAGGGTGATTGGCAAGTTTTATTTAGTTGGATTTCGATTGAGAAACGGTTTCAGAGCCCCTGGACTAGTCTGAGGTTGAGTTTTTCTTCTTTCATAACCAGGTAAAAAATTACATAATCATTTATTTTTTTCTGTCCCACTGTAAAAAACACAAAATGCTTTATCCCTACTATCTCAGCAGAAGGTAGTGTTTATTGGTGTATTATGCATCTTTTGTTTTAATTTCCATAGCAACTGAAATATTACAAGTAGAAAACATTCATCAAATATGTTTCCACTAATAAAGAAACGTCTGCTACAGTCAACAATAAATCTGTCATCTAAGTTTAATAACTCATGAAGAATAAACCAACAAATACTGAATTATTGTATTTTTTAGAGAGAGATTCCACCTGGTGTCTTTTTCCACCAGCTGGCCCTTCAGGGAGCCTCCTGCACTTATATAACAGGCATTATTTCTAATTCTGGTAAGCAGATATTACCATATAAGATTCTGCTGTAGTTGATAAACCTTAAGCTGGCTACAAGTGCAGTTACAAGTTACCATGGTCACTGACAGCTGATGCACTTCTAGATTTGTAGTTGGTCCATTTCTCACCTGCAGTAGCGAGAAAATCCAAGTTTTCCTGAACTTTTTCAAACGCAGAGAGGATCGGGACACAAACACACCAACCTGGTATAGGGTCTGGTACCTGAGCAAATACACAAACAACAATCAGAACCTTCCATCTGAATGAAACTGATTCTAAAAATTAAATAAAAAGACGGTTTACTGACCAGCGATACTGTTCCGCATGTGATAAGGAAGAGTTGTGAAAAAACAGGAGCTCCATCTGACAAATACAACAAAAAGAAAATCAAAATTCTTCTCATAAAAATGTTTATAGTAATTTTATTGTTAAAAAGAATAATTTCTCCTTCATGATAGTTGGAGCTCATAATTCCAATCATCTCACACAAAATTACAGCATGCAGTGAGATGAGTGTGAGGCCAGAGGTCACTAAAGAGCTTACCAAGCCTTGGTTGATGAAGTACTCAGCAAAGTAGACCAGTCCCAGAGGAATAACAAACGGTAATAACAAGCCCTGTTCACAGGAACAATATGAACTCTTAGTGTTTGATGACAATGAAGACAATTTTCCAAACGTGTGAGAGATGCACTTACCTTGATGACAGCTAACTTCTCCTGCAGGGTGACCGGCCCCATGGTCCTGTCCTCTGTTACAGTCAATGAGGAGAGAATAATCAGTCACTATACATGCATTCACTGTAGAGATCATCATCATCATCAGTACAGCTGTTACAGTTACATGATAAAATATTCATAATCATTTTACTCAGGTCACACTAAAGCTACAGACTTTAGTGTACTTTATTGGGACTGAATGTGACCAATCAACACACTCAACTGCGTTTAGTGTTGCCTCTGCTCAGACAACACTAAATGTTTTGGCCTATATGTTAAATGTTTGGTGTGAATGAGAAGGCACATTTCAAATCCCCATAATTCCACCGTCTCCACAATGAAGCAAGGTGGCGTTTACTGATGGGATGTTTTTCTTCAACAGGGAAGCTGGTCAGGCCTGATGGAAAGATGGATGGAGCTAAACCCAGAGCATCAAAACATCCAGGTTTGGTTGGATGTGTGAAGGGTTTAATCTAAAGGTGGGACTTGAGTTAATTACAGGGTTAGACTGAATCAAAGTGCCGATCAGTTCCTCATGTTTCAGGAACTCCTGATCATTCCTGGAACTTGTTTGTGGACCGTGGACGCTGACGTTAGCGTTGGGGACGTCTGTGCTGCTGCTATATGTTTAGCACTGAGAAGCTATTTAATAGCTTCACTGATAGGCTAACTCCCTTTAGCACAACTTGAACACACCAATAGTCTTTTCCAGCATCTAATCAGACCAGGCACGTGCGGAGGGGAAGGGCGAGGGGGGCTTGAGCCCCTGCCCTTTTTATCCTTGATGCCCCTAATGCCCTTTTTGAGTTTTTTTTTCCAAACTTTGTTTTTATTATTATTTTTAATCTGTATGTCAGAAGGCCTGCTTGTGTCCCTCAGCAATAATATTTAGCTAAATATAATAATTTAGTAAAAATAAACTAGTCTGGCTGCCCTCAGTCTAATAATGACTCTCAGAGCCTCCATGTTGTTCAGACACCAGGTCAATGGTGAGGAGGAGGAGGATCTGTGTCCTCTAACTATCAAATTATGGGCAAGAATATTTTTGTCATACACTGGTTGTGAATAAAAACGTAGGTCTGATGTTGACGTTAGAAAAACTGTTTCTATTTATATTTTTATAATTGTCCTCGCAATAGTGGGACAAAACCAGCCTCGCCCCTAAACTCAGAAATGCTGCAGAGAAAACTTCTGACTTTAACTTCCTCATTCTGCTAAAGGCCCGGTTCACTACAGGCAGTCTGAGTCGGTCCACCAACAGATAGAAAGAATATCTGTCTTTATATCAGACATCCTGATATAAGACACGATACTGTCACTGTGAGTCGCAACGCAGTTCAAAGCCCCGATACCACCTGGTACCACCTGGTACCACCTGGTACCACCCGGTACCACCTGCTCTCTGTTCGCTCTGCTTCTCCTTAACGTTTCTACCAGGCGGGTTAAAGTCGCTGCTGACGGGATCTGGGCTGGAGGTCAGCAGCTGTAAATAAAAGTTATTGCAGAACCTCAAGTGTTAAAGGAAGATTCGGCCCAATTAGAGTCACAAAATAAACATCAGAGAAAATATTGTAGCAATAATTAGAACCGCAGCAAAAAGCCAAACATGCCACAATGAAATGAATCAAAATGTCTCCAGAGCATCAGGGAACTGGCACCGGGGGATTCCAGGTAGATTCCAGGTAGATTCCAGGTAGATTCCAGAGATGTGCATCGCAGCAGCTGTTCCTCCAGGGCCGGCCCGAGGTAATATAGGGCCTTAGACAGAACCCCCTCCCCTGGAACCCGTCCTACTAAGAACCTCAGCATCACTAATATGTTTAAATATAGATAAGGTGAAGTCTGTGAGAGGGAGACCAGGTTTATTGGCCGAGTTTAAAATCAATCACTGATTATTGGTTATTTGCTGTGATGTATTTGTGAACAAACCCAACTCAAACACAAAGATTACACCATATTGTAGCCATGGTAACACAACAATCAAACTATCAAGATGATTCTTTAAACTTTTACAAAGTAAACGTCCTAATTAAATCCTAAATGTACTATTTATTTTTCTCAGCTGAATGCATTAAATTAAATGTAATAACATTGTTATTCTCTATAAATGATGTTACAGGTTTAGATCTATGATCTGTGTTACAATTAAACCATTTAGGGGTCCCTGAATGTCTGGAGGCCCCTGAATGGCCCCTACCAGCAGCTACTGAGTTTTCTTTGCCTTGATATCTCAGTCTTATAATTCTAGATCTCAGGGGTTTAACATCAAACTATTATATAGAGTTAACCCCTTTGAGCTTTTGGATCTATAAATCAGTCTGCAGCCAGGTTGTTCTAGAGCAGTGGTTCTCAAACGTTTTTCAGTGATGTACCCCCTTAAAAATATATTTTTAGTCAAGTACCCCCTGACAAAACATTTTTGGAATAAAAAAGAGGTACAGTGCTGTAAAATCACTGTCTGATTTATTAAAGCCAAACAACTTATATCAGTGAACCTGACAAATACATCCATATTGCAAACATTGCTTGGTTAAACAAAAAAGAAAAACAGAAGACGGTGACCACCAGGAAGGTATAAAACCAGTCAAAACTGAAATATGCAAAACGTTGCTAATTTATATTGGTCTCTGTAATGGTACAAAATTAAATATATACATAAATAATAATTCAGTGCATGAACACACATTTATATTTTATCGAACTTTTTACAAACTAATTTTTCCCAAGACTTATTATGAGGAGCCTACTGATTTTTTAAAGATATTTTGAAAAGCTTCACGTACCTCCTGCAGTACCTCCACGTACCCCCAGGGGTACGCGTACCCCCATTTGAGAACCACTGTTCTAGAGGTTAAATAGATATTATTAGGGCTTAATTAGTAAAATGGCAGCAATTTTGCTTATTTCATAACTTTATAACCAGCGACCTTCTCTCCTCTGATCTGTTTAACAGCTACAGTCTCAGATCAGCTCAGCCCTCCTGGACTGTCAGCAGCAGAAACAGAAACTTTTTACCTGTTGGGGAAAATATAGACTATATTTGCTTCGCGTTTCCCCGCATGATGGCAATGATATAGTAGGATCCAATTAGATTCTTAATTAATATGGGTTGTTGCTATGTTGTTGTATGGAGTTTTTGTTCAATGTGCCCCTTTCTTAAATTTGAGCCCCTGCCCCTCCATAGGTCTCTGCACGGCCCTGAATCAGATCAATCAATCAATCAAATTTTATTTGTATAGCACATTTCAGCAGCAAGGCATTTCAAAGTGCTTTACATCATATCAACACAGAAACACAATGCAACATAGAATCAACAATCAAAACACGACATTAATTCAGGTTCCAGCAATAAATTTGTAATTGATTATGTTTCAAATACAATCCTAAACAGGTGGGATTTTAGTTGAGTTTGCATCCATAGCAGGTTTACCTGTTACACTCCTACTGTGTTATATGGAAGAAAATACCTGTTGCTATTTTTATTCCCACTCACGCTCACAATCACACAGTTTAAAACGATGTAGACAACATTTTAATGGGCTTCTGGCACAAGGCTCCGTACACCTCTTTCATGGAATTTCGAGCAGAGACCCCATCGTCCCTCACTTATTTTTTTGTGCACTTCTGTGGTACCTGTTAGTGTCTAGAATTTACAGATCTGTTTTAGAAGCAGAAATGAACCTGAAGCAGCTTTGTCCTCCATCATTTTGTTTCACATCAGATTTTCAGGCGTCCCAGAAACACAGAACAAATATTCCGGCTCGGGTCTTTGGTATTCTCATCATAATACAGGTATGATAGTCAAGTATTCATTCTTTTTCTCTCTGCCTTCTTAAATCCAAACATAAGTAGTTTAGACTTCAACACATATACTTCTGGATTTTGATAACTGCTGTGTGTAAATGATTTACATTAATTATTATCATTATTATTATTATTATTATTATTCAAGATTATTTACTTGATGTTTGTTCTGTTGCTGAATTGAACTGAGATGAATCAGATCATTTAAAGTCCTAGAATGCTTCGTTAAATGACTCTTTAAGTTAGTAAAGATGTTCCATCAACCTCCCCCACTTATTGGTGACTTGCTTATTTTGTAGAGAATTAAACTGATATACAAATATGAACAGAATTTTTCCAGCAAATCAAGCTTACATCTAGATTCTTATCACTTGCTCTGAAAAATTAAAGCTAAATTAGTGGACAGCAACCACATTACATGATAACAAGCACGTCTTATGAAGAGGAAATGTTCATTTAGAGATTAATTACTTTCTAATCAAACCAAATATCAACACATTTCCTCAAATAGAGAAACTGACATTTCAGTCAGATCAGATAAAACCAATGGAAAACGTGACACTGGCCAACTCATATTGATGGACAAACTCTGATATCACATTAACTGATTGACCAATTACAAAATCAAGCATTCTGGAAATTCTATGTTAATGTTAGACATTCTGGATGTTGTTGGATGTTGCTGGATGTTTTACCTGGAGCTGATGTCTCCAGGTCATTTTCTGATTCGTCCATCAGTCGCTGTCGTTCCTCTGAGTCCACAGGTGGACACTCTGTCTCCGACCTGCTCCACTGAGGTAGAGAAGGTTCAGGAACCAGCAGAACGAAATAGCTGGTGATGGAGGAAGAACACATACAAATGATGATTATGTTAGATATTGATTCTCCTTTGTAATGTGTTCCTACATGACATGAGTTTTAAGGGCACACCCTTTTTCAGCCTACTGTCCCACAATAAAGCCCAATAAATCACTGAAAGTGTTTCACTAGATTCTTTAACATATACCTGCTTTGCAAAAGTTTCCATACCAACAGACTTTCAGAGTGTTTATTTCATTGAGATTTATTTTAGTAAACCAACACAAAGTAGTCCAGAATCATAAAGAGCAAGAACATATTTGTAAATTAGAAAAGTGTGCCTTTGTTTTCCTGCATTCATTCTGTTAATAGCTCACAGCACAGCTGCGTCTCTATCAGTTCTCCAAGCTTCTGAGCTCCCTCCTCACAGAGCAGCTCTCCAATGCAACTCCTTCAGACTAGCCAGGAGCAATTAGCAAACACCTGATGGAACTGCACAGCTACTGAACTCATAGTATTCAACTTCTGTGCACCACAAATCTGGAACAAACTTCCAGAAAATTGCAAAACAGCTGAAACACTGAGTTCCTTTAAATCTAGCCTAAAACCCACCTGTTTAGAGCTGCTTTTGAACCATAATAATTGGATATTTGATGTGCATTGATCATTTTGATGATGGCACTCATCAAAATGTAATCTTTGTTTCTGGTTTCTCAATTGTTGACTATATCTTGTTTTTATGTCTTTTTATTTATGTGTTTCTATGAGGTAAAAACTTTGAACTTGATTCAAACAGCTTTGAACAGCTTTATTGCTGAAATGTGCTGTACGGCTAAACTTGTTTGATTATACAAGCTAATTCTCAGAGCAACGCTGTGAGGAGCCATGCTGTGATGACTTCCTGAAGGCAGAGTTTCAAGTGAAGGAGCTTTTGAAAAGACAGAGGTCTTTTGCAAGGAGTTAAATTAGTGAGTAAATTTTCTTTAAGTCATATATGATATATACAGCATTTTTATAACAACTGAAGGTAACAGTTACTTGATTGAGTGATACTGCCCCTTTAAGTATGTTGCAATAAGCAATTAATCACATGATAAATTAAAATGAGCTCTGTCATTTCTATTGCGATGATTAACATTTTTTCAAGAGTAATTTTGTTTACATAAACACAATAATCCATTTTATTTATTGTTTCATTTTGAAGTTGTTCTTATTTCTGTTTTTTTATTGATTGTTTTTGGTTGTTTGATCTTGGATACTTAAACATTAAACCAGATAACAACTAAAACTAAAACTGTCATGTTGACAGAACCATGCTCTTCAATATCTAGAATTAACAGCATGAGAACTTAAACATTTTTTCTAAGCTCAGCTTAAGTGGCTTGTGACCAAACTGAAACTGCATCATCAGTTTGAAAAGGGAGAGGCTGTCAGCATGTTTCTATCACTTCCTGAAAGCAGCTCGTTACAGAAGTAACATGTTTTTAACAGCATTTCAACACTTACCTAACTAGCATGGCAATCGGAACAATTAGCATGATGAGCAGTGTGGTCCGGGGGGAGAGATGTGCTTGGATGAGGCCTGCATAGAGGAGGGAACCAGCAACACCAGCAGCACCAGTGCCAGAACCCCAGCCTTCCAGAACATTCCTGAGGATGAAGCCAGCAGAGTTACTAACCCCAAACCACACAGTGTAACGGATTACACTTAATATTATATACTGGAAAACGGAAAAGTATTCACACTCCTAGAACCCTTCCACCTTTCGCCCAAATATTTAAACCTAAGAACTACACAATATTAGAAAAATATGAAATATGCAATAATATTGTGGAATATTGTGATAATAGTACAAGTTGGAATAAATTAAATACTTAACAATATTAAGGATAAATTTGCTACATTGGAACTTATTAAACAAACCTGTTTCCATCTCGCCTTTAAAGAATTAACTTTTTTTTTTTTTTTTGGAAAAGCCAGAAAGCATCTCAAGTGAGCATGATTTTTTATTTTTTGTGAAACTGAGAAATTTATTTCAAATTTTGACATTTACATCAACCTTTTCTAATGTGATACTTCAAAATGTGCATAAAAAGCATTGATAGAAACATAATATAAAGGTAAAATGAAGCCACATAGTTCTGTTCTTTGTGACTGGGAGAATGCCTGGACATTTTAATCCAGCAGCCACAGTCCAGTGCATACAGCGGTAAAGCTAACTGACCAAGCCTGACCAAACCTGCCCGTCTTCTAATGACGAAGTGAGCGAAGGTCCACTTGGGTTGAGACCCAAATGGAAGAACAAAAACATGCAGAAAGAAAATTTGGCATAATAAGTCTCCTTAAAGTATTTATTCACATGTCATGAGTCACATTAATATGACATTCACCAACGTTATCACATGTTTTTCTGCAGGTTGTAGAACAGACACTTGGTTATGTGTTTGATTCAGTTTAAGCACCTTATAAAACTCAAAAGAAACTAAGACATAGATGTTGGTTTTACCTGTTGAAGAAAACACTGAGTGACAGGAATGATAGTTCCCCCAGCCCAGAGCTTATACTGGCAAAGATCACTCCTGTAACAACACAGAGTGAGTCTGGTGTGAATGCAGGAACTTTTAGTACACATGTAAAGAAACCAAAAAGTTTATACAGAAACATCCCCACCTTAGCATTACTGTACAATTTCTTAATGTGCAGAAAGATGTTCTCTTAAGTGTCGTATTTATTTTGAATTTACAAAAACTACCAAAAAAATCTAATCTTTTGTCACCACAGACAAATGTTAGCCTGAAATGTTAGCCTAAACCGTAACACATAACCAACAGACAGTAGGAAGGAGCAAAGTGTTGGTTTGTGCTCTACGCTGTGCATAGAGGCGCCACTAAAACGACCACCGAATTTTTTTTCCAGTCAGAATTTTCTGTATTTAAACAGATGTTTGTGCTTTGAAAACACACATCAATGTGTCTGCATACATCCCAGAAAGTACCTAGCTGCATCCTGCAGGCCACAGGCAGTACTGTCTTGTTGCCAGCTTGTGCCTGTGTGGACATTCACAGTATTCTGAATGTCAGTAAGTCAAGGAGAAGCAGACAGTTGGTGTCTCCACCATCAGTCATAGCACGTCTGGAGTGAGCAGAGGAGTATAAACACTTGGGGATCATTTTTGATTATCTCCTCCAACACAGAACATAAAGTGAAACAAAGTGTCAACAACAGCAACAGCTCCTAGGGAAGCTCAATTCCTGTAGAGTCAGGAAAACATTTTTACTGACATTCTGCTGCGCTGTGAGGAACTTATCTATGTGAGCAGCTATTCTCCCGGCCTGTTGACCTTTGCCACATGCCTTCCCCTTCGTTCATAACCCACCTTCCTGTCAGACTACTATCATTAAAGGCCACTAGAGCCAGAAAAAAAACTTGGAAAACCATTTCAGTATAATGTGTTTCTTCGTTGGTCTGATGTAATATTATAATTGTAAATGTAAAGTTTCATTAACTGCAAGTCGAAAATGATCATAGCTAATAGAAATAATGGCTTTTAAACATTCATCTCTATGTAATTACTCTATATGATGTGTTTTACTTGGAGATAAAGTTCCTGAAATAAATGGACATTTCAATGATATTCCTTTTTATTATTTGAATGGATCACATTGTAGGCATATATGTACACTGAGTTATGACCTTGCATAATTATGTATGTGTATTTACGTACATATACTGTATGTGCATGTGTGTATAAATCTTCCTTTACTGTTGCAGTTATTTAAAATGTAATTACTGACACATTTCATGGTGATCCTTGTTTGCTTGTTTTTTGCTTTTATGTGTTAATTTTTTTAAACGATTCTGTTTATGTTTGTGCTGCTTTGTTGTATCTTTAAATTTTCCCCTGGGGACAAATAAAGTTTTACTGAACTGAATTGAGTAATGTAGCAGTGTTTCATGATAAAATGGTAAATGGCTTGAGTAACACTTTATTTGAAGGGGTGGGCATAAGACTGACATTACACTGTCATAAACATAATGTAACATCTGTCATAAACATAAAGAAGTCTTCATGAATGATTACAAGTGTTGTTGTGAATTGTCATTAAGGAAATAATGACACAAAATTGACACTTTTAATTCACATTTAATGCAAGTTTTACTGCAACTTTGCATAAAAATATAGTTATTTACCAAATAATGCTAAGTTGACACTTTTAATGCAACTATTAATGCACATTTGCATTAAAAGTGTCAAAATTTTACATGCACTTCAAAGACATTATCTTTGTTGTTTCCTGGACTCGTGTAGCAGCAACACGCTGCTGTGTTAAAACTCTCAGTTGGATCATATCAGATTGCCTCCTTTGATAAAAAATGTCCACAGAAGGATGTATTAATAACTGCACTTATCATGATGAGCTGCCTCAGGCTCATTTCAGCATGAAGCTGTGATATCATATCTCTATGCATGCAAAGAAGATAAGGTGCAAACTAAACTGAAATGACTTAAATCTATCATCTGACTTCTCCATCATTATCAGCTTCACCACATATATCGAGAAGAGTTGGACGATCAATAATTACCAATAATACTTAGCCACACAGTGGAGGAAAAGGAAACAAGCAGGAAACTTGCTGCTGCCATGGCGACACAAAACAGCACCCGAAAACTAGAAATAATAAAAGAATTTGCTTTTAGAGTTTTGGAAAAGAATGCATCCTCAAATTAATTTTCAGAAAAATATAAACAATTCACAAACTGTTTTACTTGGAATACTGTGAATAAAAATTAAGTAATGAAAAAAAAACACTAAAACTTTCAATGTTCTTCTCATCAGATTTGTTTCTTAAACATGTCAAGCTTGATCAAATATACTGACGGAATTTGAAGTAATAGTGATGAACTCACCCATAGGGTACTTTGTGGATCACAAAGGGAGCCGAAATCTTGATGAAGAGTGTTGGAAGAATGTCAGCCAGCAGCACAGCCTGCAAACACACATTACAACTGCTTACCTTCATTCATTCTGATCTAACAGAACTAATTATGAAAAGTTTTTCTTCCCATGTTAAATATCTGATCTCAGCTGAAGCTCCATCAGCAAAACAGTTCCAAAATAAGTCTTCCCCTTGATATAAAGCATATGATCCTTTACGATTACATCTGGACATCTCATATCCATAGCCCCAATTAAATAATCTCAATAAGCAAACAAAAGCCCTTTAAGTTAGTGAGATCAGGTTATTTCCAGGATGCATAGAATACTCAGGAGGAAAACCCAAAAACAAATTATGCAATGAGGAAATGGGAAACCTTTGTGCTCGACCGAATTCCTATAAAAGGAAAAAAAAATGGCAATATGAGGTCATATTACTATTCATATTGAAAAATGCCTAAACATTATGACAGCAGCTGCCTCTTATTGTGTGGTAAAGTGATGTTCCCAGTTGTCCACATCATCATCTGAATGGACCTTCCCATGAACACTTGAGTAAATTCATTTTTCATCTCTTTTTATGGGGTTTAAAGGAATGGAGCTAAACGCTTTGCTGTCTGATGCATCAGAACAGCCTGGAAATGATTTCCAAGGATAATGGTGGATGTTACTGGTCTGGTCTGGTCAGAGGCAACCAGAGAGAGAGTCTCCTCTTACCCCTGTGCTGACAGGACTGCAGTCGTACCGACTGCTGTTGCTACGGTTTCCAGCTCGGAGACCCACAGCCAGCTGATCTGAGGCCTAGAATGTAAGGTTCACAAATGATCTTATGAAACGCCTTTCTAACCATTGATAACATACTGTTTATCCAATATGTGCTTTTAATCACAAATCACAATATTTGCTTCTTACAGTCACTGTTGAGTTTTTTGATTCTTGCTTTTCCAGGATGTCATGAGCCGCACTCAGCATGACCACATAAGCAAAGTTGTTGCAGAGTCCAAGGAGCCTGAAGAAGGAAAGAGACAAAAGAAGCACTTTTCATTATATATATATATTATATATATATATATATGTATGTGTGTGGGGGGGAACTGCACTTTGTAATTGCAGTTAAAGTTTCTTTAACTAATCTGTGCTGAATGCACAGCAGACGTTTTTAATTTTAGTCTATCACATAAAATACATTACGCTGCAGTAATATGGTAATAACCATATCACATGTTATGACAATGTTACTTTTGCAAGACTCTTAAGCACAATAAATGACTGAAACTGTCTAGTTTCAATTCTTTATGAATAAGGAGGAAGTGACATTAGAATCACCTGATATACAGGAGGAGGAAGGCGCAGCTTCACTGGCTGGACTTTAGTTCTCAGACTTTCTTTTTACGTTTTTGTCCCTTTCAATATTATTAAACATATTAATCAGCCAGCCATGCTAATATTACAAAAAAAAAAAAACATTCACTTTGCAGAAGCAGTGGCTCTTGTCTCTGCAGACATATTTTAGGATTTTATAAGTGAATACTCACCAAAAGCCGCACCAGTTGCGCCATTTAACGCAACAACCTGGAGACGACAGAGAAGACAAAGTGAAACAAGGTCTAATCCAAAGTTGGGTGAAACTGTCAGCTGGGTGACCCACCATTAGTACCAAGCTGCTCGGGTTGGTCCGCATTAATGCTGGCTGAGCGCTCCATGGTCCTAACCATGAAAACATCCACCGAAACAAGCTACCAAAACGTCCCAGAGTCAACGTTCACCAACATTCTCAGTTTCAAAAAAACAACAGAAGACTGACTTTGTCTACTGTTTACCCAAAAAACGTCACAAGTTGTGTGTTTCATTTGAAAATGCTCCCCTAGAAACACACCAGGGCCTTCCGTTCCTATGTCAGTGGCTGGAACGCCGCAGCGCTGGCCCACGTGACTAATACAGAACACCGGCATTAATGTCAGATTAATTTGGGGCTGTAATTATAACATTTCCGGAGTGGATTAATGTTACAATACAATAAATACATCTACGAAGCACTATGGAAAGAATTGAGTTACGACATTTATAATGTGATTTTAAACTGGTTTAAATGTGTTGTATTCATGTCCCTGACCCAGCTTTAAGCATAGTTTATATTCAGTAGGGTTCTGGTTGGGACCATTACAGAAGTCAGATCTGCTTTATTCATTAAACTATTGTTTGGATGAAAATCTAAACCTAAACTTTAAATTCAGAATAAATTTTAAAGTATGCACTCAACCTTTATTCTTAGAATTAGACTGTACAAGATAGAGTGCCTTGTCTCTGTATTAGATAGAGGATGGAATCCTTTTAGTCTTCAGAAACAGCCAAATTTCTTCATAGGAGAGATTTTTTTGAAAAAGTGACAAAATAAATTCTCTTAGATTTTGGTCCATGTTAGCATGATACAGGAAGTCCAAGTGCTACTGTAACATATTGGTAGGCTACATGTCTCTTGTTCTACCCAGTCCTAAAAGACTGAGATGTGGTGACCATGTGGAGGACTTCACCATACAGTGAATGCATTGTCTTGCTGGAGACCTCTTTAATTTGATTTGTGCATCATCCTGCTGGAAGTAGTCATCAAAACTACTTTCATGGCCATGAAAGCGATGAATGTATGTGGTCAACAACAATACTTCACCAAGGCAGTGAGGGGGCTTTTCCTTTGTTATACTGGTGGGGGTTCTTCCTGGTTGTTTGCTTTGATAAGTCAGGTAACGGTCAGTTGGAACAATTTGACAAACACATGTTGTTCATGTCAAACTTTGAGCTGACCATGTGAATGTTACAGATGAAATTTAGACACATCTGACCCGGCAACATTTTCCCCCTTGATTACTTTCCAGTATGCTGTCTCATCACCACCAGACATTACCACAACCACAAACAAAACCACCAATTTAAGAAACCTTTATACACTTGACAGATGTTTTCAGTGGGGTTCAATCATTCACATAATAAAAACACTAAAATTTAACCTTAAAGTAAAAAAAACAAACAAATGGTTTGTAATGTCATATATAGATTACCAGATGTCATATTACACTAAGGCCAAGATATTTAGAGACAACATCTGCTTCCTTTATAGAGAGACTTGGGATTCAGTCAGTGTTCATGCAGGTAACGGACAGTGTCTTGCCAAACTATTCATCTGTAGCCTTTTTCACATTTTGTCACATTACAGCCACAAACTTCAATGTACTTTACAGGGAATTTATTAAAAAAAGCAAAACAACATAAAGTTGAACATGATTGTGGAAAGAAACAATAAAGGGTATACAAAACATTTAACAAATATAAATCAGAGAAAGGTGGCGTGTCTCTTTTATCACTCCATTTTATTCTTATACCCCTAAAAAAATTATGTGCAACAAGACTCAGTTAAGTCCACTGAAATATCTGATAACGCTATGACAAAATGTGAAAAAAAAATCAAAGGATATGAGTAGTTTTGTGTTACAGTGCAAGGTAAACATAGTAAACATTTATGCAAAAAATAAAAAAAGCTCCAGTATTCAATTCAAAGAAATATAAATAAAATATTGTTTTTCCGAATTACTTCAGATTTTTGTCCACACAAAGTAAGGAGGTCCATGCCTGGAGGGGCTGGGTGATGGATCTGATAAGAGTCTCTCATCGTCGGCTGTGTGTATAAAACTCCAGCAGCCTCTCGGCTCCACAGAGCTGCATCTCTGCCATGGCTGTGGGTAAACTGCTCGCTCTGCTGGTTCTGCTCCAGTGCTCTGCAGGTGAGAAACAAGATCATTCATTGTAAGGGTTCCTTCAGTGCCAACATGTTGACAACCTCACAAACTGATTATTTGTGAGGTTGATATTATAAATATCTTTTCATTATTTAGTCTGTATCTCAGGATGTTGTTGGCCACCTTACTGTTGTTTCTTGTGTTGTGTCTTTAGGTGCACACTGACTTTTTGTCTACACCAAAATGTTGAATTCCCTATTCTGAGGTGACACTACTGTGTATTTCTACTTTATTTATTTCTTTTAGCTTTGATGGGAGCTGGAGTGAGGAGCTCCATCATTGGTGGGGGGGACGCCCCAAAAGGCAGGTGGCCTGGTTTGGTCTACCTTGACATCAAGACAGACAGTGGGGAGAGAAAGTGGCACTGCAGTGGTTCAATTCTCAATCAGAAGTGGATCATGACTGCTGGGCGCTGCTGGGATGAGTAAGTCTGGATGGAATTATGGAGTATTTTCTAATAATCTTCTACAATTATACACCTCTAGTGTAAATGTCTGAACTGTTATGTGGAGTTAATCAGAGCCTTTGACAAAATACATTTCAATCAGTTAACATAGTTGATTAGAATGGGTAGAAAACTGATACTAAGAAAATTAGCAGTTGTGCTAACTCTGGCATATTTACATCGATGCTTATTGTTGACATATTCATTAATATGTGTTGTCCTAATTTAAATAAATAAAATGAAATGAAATACTGACAGGACAAGACTATTAAGAATGATTCATAATATTCTTAAATGAATATTTAAAATGTAATTAAACTCACCCATGGTTTTAAGAGACAGGGAACCCCACAAGGTTTTGAGGGTCTGGCTTTGTGCCTTTACTAGATATTTTTTTGTGTGTGGTTTCGGGTACTGACGGTTTGAAGGGACACACCTGACCCCGCTTCCCGCTTTCTGACCGTCACTTCTAACCCTCCCGCGCTAAGACTGCGCGAGGGTTAAAATGATATTAATAACATATAAACAGCAGACAGGTCGTTCAGTTGGTGTTATTTCTACATTCGCTATCACGGAGATACGTTAAATGTATTTTAATTTATTGACGTAATTAAGTGAAACATTTTTACCTTACAACTGGTTGTAGTCATGGTGTATGCACAAACAGCAACATCATCTGCTTTGTTGTTTTATGTAACCTGAGTTATGTAACTCAAAATGTGTAGATTTGATTTTTCTCAATGTCCTGGCAGCTAAAGTAAGAGAGATCTGATCGTCTAGTTTTGTCAAGACAGAAAAAGGCAGTAAAGGAGAGTGAACGGATTCTTCAGATGAATAGTGTCATAAAGTGTTTGAGAGTTAAAAAGTAAAAAAAGAGGTAGTAATCTGATCTCTTTTGTCTGTTCTTGTGTGTTTCAGTGAACTGAGGACCAGGTGGGATCGAACAGGAGTGTGGATCGGCACATATGAGCTGGGCATGCCATCTGAACGTTACATGAATGTAGACCTTGTTGATCGTCTACCTGAGTTCAGGGCTGCTGGCAATGGCTTCGTCAATGACATCGCGCTGTTAAGGTTAAAATACCCTTTGGAGTTCTCTAAGAACGTTGCTCCAGTGGACTTACCCAATGATGATGACATCTTCGATTCTTCCTCTGAGTGTTGGATCGCAGGCTGGGGTGATATTGGCAAAGGTGATTTTATTTTCCAATTGTCTATAGTGTAAAACCTACATAAGCAATGTTTTCAAAACATTTGCCATCAGAAATGCTTTTTGAACCTTCCTATAATGAGCTGTGTTTCGACATTAAAATCTACTTGAACAAACACTCATCCTTGACATGAAGGCTGCATGACTCTCTGTGTGTTTCCATCCAGTTCCTCTACCAGGAACAAAACCTCTTCAGGAGGTGCAGATTTCCATCTTGCCTCGGAAAGATTGTAAAGCCAAATATCCGACCATGACTGATGCGATGTTGTGTGCAGGCGACCCTAAAGGGAAAAAGAACCCCTGTGACGTAAGTTTCAACATATATGTGAACTGAGATGATGTTCTATTTTAATATCTGTGGAGACGTTTGTGTATCAGAGCAAAAACTTTAACTCACATGAAGTTAGAACAAATCATGCCAAGGCACACACGCACACACACACAGACAGACACACACACACACACACACACACGCCGTCACACAAAATTGCATGAATACAGTCAGGTGAAAAGGAAATAAATATAAATAAACAACCAAAAGATGAATGCTTAACATAATCTAAAGTAAGAATAAATTAAGAACTAAATGCAAGAATAAAGTAAAAAAAGCGAGATGTAAGCAGAATATAAAGATAAACAAATGCATGGCCAAAATATGATATGGAAGAAATCCCTAAAAGCCCCAACAAGCCTTCATCATGACACCAGCAGTCCTAATTTAATCTCATACTTCATTTGATTTTCTAACGCTTTGTAAGAAAAAAGGCAGAAACTATTCAAATTTGTCTTTATTAGTATCACTTATATTACATTTGAACAATTAATTACCAAAAAAAAAACACCTGTTGTGGTGAGTTTTCAGGGTATAGCTGAATTAAAACATTGTCCTGCCAGAAATCTGTTCATGCTTTCTTGTTACTTGTACCCAGTCAGACTCGCTCAGCTTTTCATTCCTTGATTTCAATGCATCGGGTTCATCCAGGAACTCGGACTTGTCCCTAACATAAAAATAAAACAATCCATTTTGTCTCAGCTCCCTCTCAACATGTGTGCTTATGTACAACAACTACAATTTAATTACCACATAGTTCCAGAGCATTGTGCAATTTGATTGTGTAAGCAGGCTCAGGGAATAAAACCTAACTTTAAGTTAAATCTGCTTCTCCTCAGGGTGACTACGGCGACCCGCTCATGTGCCGCACAGCCAGAGGCTTTGTGCAGGTGGGAATCATGAGTTATGGGAGTCCTAATGGTTGTGAGGTTGCCGGCTTTCCTAGCATCTACACACGAGTCTCCAGTTTTATGGGTTACATCAAAGATCGCATGAAGCAACTTGATGAAGAATTAGCCTCTGACTAATGTTCCCAGAAGCCAGAGGAAGTGGGAGGCTTCCCTAACCAGCAGAGTTGCTGCCTTTCTCAGCTTGTCTCCTTATCCACTCAACCCTTACTGCTCTCTCTCTCTCTCTCACTGTCAAACATTTAACCACATTGCATTAAAGCTTTGAAGCATCACTCCTGGTGTCTGTTTGTGTTTATTTCATAAACTAAAATTGTCTGTAGCTCAATGAAAAAATAAAACATTAACCAGCTTAAAAATGAAAAATAAAGACTTCTCTAAACTAACAATTTTGCAATTATGCAACTTAGTGCTTGAATAACTATCATTTTATTCATTACAATAGACCCTTGAGGTTGGGTTAGATTTATTTCAACTGTTATGCAACCATGTCCTCAGTCAGAGGCCTTTTCACATTAGTTGTAACACAGTCAGCAACTGGAGATTCCTGTGCTGTCCACTTCTCTGACCATATGCCAGTAATATTTGAGCTCTCCCTTACCTGACCGCCTATAACTTACTCTCTCTGATTAGTTCAACTTTCTTAGAAATTCTACACTTTTCTAGAACGTAGACAAATGTAAAGAGAGTCTTTGGTAAATTATCAGAAGACTTTTATACCAGCAAAAACAAAGTACAGTGGCTTGCAGAAGTATTCACACCTCTTGAACTTTTGCATATTTTGTCATATTGCAGAATGTTTTGCATTCTGAACAAAAAGTTAAATTTTGCTCTGATCTGACCAGACCTCCTTCTCCCACATGTTTGCTGTGTCCAACTTGGCTTCTAGCAAACTGCAAACAGGATTTCTTATGTTTTTTTTTCCCCCAACAATGGCTTTCTCCTAGCAACTCTTCCATATAGAGCACATTTGTGCAGCGATGACTAACAGTTGTCCTGTGGACAGGTTCTGAGCAGGTTCCCCCTCTGAGCTGTGGATCATCTGGTCCAGAGTAACCTTGAGCCTCTTGGCTGCATCTCTGATCAGAGCTCTGCTTGTTCAGCTGAAGTTCAGGTGGACGGCCTCGTCTTGGGCTAACCTTAACATTTAACACATTAAACTCAGTTCTGATTTAATGTGTTAAATTAGAACATAATTAAACACATAGCAATCTTTGGGCAGTCGGACCCCATAAAGTAAGATTTGTTTGGAAAATGGCCCCTACAGTGTATCAAATACAAAGTCACACTCACACTCCTATGTTCACAAGGACTATGTTGTGTACAAATAGAAACATTTAAACTATTTAGAAAAATTTTAAACATGTATTATTTTTAATTTACAATTTACAATTAAAAATAATTGACCTCTGGCCTTTTGTCCAGCAGTCAACGTCTTGTATTCTTTTTTCCCCCATCATTTCCCTGGCCTCCTACAGTTCTCCTCATGTAACCGGCCTGACTTTTGTAATAGTTTATTTCTGTTCAACTTTGGATTTTTTATTTATTAGGCCCAAACAGCAAAGCGCTGCAAAGGCCTATTGTATCTGTACTGTTTCTTATTATTACGATTCTGCGCCTTTTTGGGGGCTTTATCATATTCAAAAACTCACCAAACTTGGTGGACGCGTCTAGGCGGTTTAAAAATTTTGAATTTTAAGGTCGTCGCAAAAATCGCAAAAAAATGGCTCAACGGCGCCACCTAGCAATTTTCAGAAGACACAATGTTATGAACGTACTTCATCGTAGAGACATGAAATTTGGTACACTTGTAGAGCTCACCAAGACGCTCAGAATGTACATTTAATGTTATAAGGCAAGTATCACAGGACGTCGGCCATTTTGGATTGAAGGTCCGATTTTGACCCCGATTTTGACGTTTACAGCCTTCGTATTTGATCAAACTCCTCTTAGGGATTTCGATTGATCGGCTTCAAATTCAGTCAGTCCGATCATAAGGCGTGTCTGATTCAAAGTTATCAAAACGGTGAGTGTTTGAGCATGCTGAAGGGGGATTACCAGGGGTCAAAGTTCACCTACTCCCCATGAAACATGAAACTGTTATATATCCTGCACAGAAACACCCAGAGACAACAAACTTTCAGTTATTGATCATCATTGAGTGTCCTAAAATATCCTATGGTCAAATGATGATATCACCTAGGTCACACCCCCTGACAACAGGAAGTGTCATATTTTACTGTGAAGGGTCGATAGCTTCTGCAGTGGTGAGCAGGCTGAGGCTCTGGAAACGGTGCGAGAGTTTCTGCAGTGGCTGAAACCCCCGCAGTGGCCAATAGGCCGCAGCGGCGCTTGGCTGCGAGGGCCGCACGAGGCTGCTCGCAGCTTTAATTTTTTTTGTATTTTTGTATGTTTGCATTTCATCTTTTTTTATTTATTTTTTTTAATTAAATATTTTAAAATCTGCCAACCGCTCTACATGTGGGTCCACTTTAAAAACACGCAACATGCCGCTCTGCCCATGCCTGAAGGGGCTGGGTGATGGATCTGATAAGAGTCTCTCATCGTCGGCTGTGTGTATAAAACTCCAGCAGCCTCTCGGCTCCACAGAGCTGCATCTCTGCCATGGCTGTGGGTAAACTGCTCGCTCTGCTGGTTCTGCTCCAGTGCTCTGCAGGTGAGAAACAAGATCATTTTACATAGAACAAAATGAGTGATAACAAGAAGAGATATGCTGACTGTCCATGCCTCTTGTATTCTGTAGATAACTTTATTATCATTTGAGTGCATACTGTCTGTGAATTAATATGGAATCCACAATATTTACACCAAAATGATAAACTAGATATTTTAGCCTCACAATAAGCATGAAGGTAAACCCTACTGTGTATTTCTACTTTATTTATTTCTTTTAGCTTTGATGGGAGCTGGAGTGAGGAGCTCCATCATTGGTGGGGGGGACGCCCCAAAAGGCAGGTGGCCTGGTTTGGTCTACCTTGACATCAAGACAGACAGTGGGGAGAGAAAGTGGCACTGCAGTGGTTCAATTCTCAATCAGAAGTGGATCATGACTGCTGGGCGCTGCTGGGATGAGTAAGTCTGGATGGAATTATTGAGTATTTTCTAATAATCGTCCACAATTATACACCTCTAGTGTAAATGTCTGAACTATTAATTTGCTTTATACAGAGTTAGTCAGAGGCTTTGACAAAAATACATTCCAGTCTCTTAATGTAGTTGATTGGGTAGAAAACTGATACTTTCAAATACTATGAAAGTAGGTGTCAGGATCTGTGTTTTTCTGTGTATTTATTTAGAGTTTTCTGTGTCTCTGAGTCTCCGTGCTGTCCTGTCCTCCCCTTGATTGTTCCCTGGTGTCTCTCGTTTCCTTGATTACCCTCTGTGTATTTAACTCCACCTGTGTTCCTTGTTCCTCGTCGGGTCCTTGTCAATGTGTCTGGTCTATGCGTGTAGCCTGTTGCTACCAGTGCTGAGCCCTAGCCTTCCGCTCTACTGTGCTGCCAGGTTTTGTGGACTTTTGGACTTATTTAAGTATATTTTCATCATTAAACTTCCATCAATCATCTCACCTGGGTCATCTGCGTCTTCCTCACCGCTTCCACCACAACAGTTCATGACAGTAGGAACTTATTGTACAAATATTAAACATAACATCTATAAACGAGGGAGATCTGATTGTCTCGTTTTGTCAAGCCAGATAAAGGCAGTAAAGGAGAGTGAACGGATTCTTTGAATAGTGTCATAAAGTGTTTGAGGGTTGAAGTTACAGGTAAACTGATCTCTTTTGTCTGTTCTTGTGTGTTTCAGTGAACTGAGGTCCAGGTGGGATCGAACAGGAGTGTGGATCGGCACATATGAGCTGGACAAGCCATCTGAACGTTACATGGAAGTAAACCTCGTTGTTCGTAATCCTGAGTTCAGGGTTACTGGCAATGGCTTCATCAATGACATTGCGCTGATAAAGTTAAAAGAGCCTTTAGAGTTCTCTAAGAACGTTGCTCCAGTGAACTTACCCAAAGACGATGACATCTTCGATTCTTCCTCTGAGTGTTGGATCGCAGGCTGGTGGGAAAAAATCAACGGTAGAACGTTTTTCACACTCATACTGCATAAATCTATACACACATACACAGACTAAGGGTGAACTTAATGTGTTACCACAATATATTGTGGTAGCATTGTGATGGTAATAAAAGTGACAATAAGATCTGTTTATTCTCTTTCAGGCAGCCTTATGGCTGTCACGGCGTGGCTCCTGAAAATCAAACCTTTTGTAATACGTTTCTACAGGACAGCAGCCACAAAACGAATTGTTATTTATATCACTAGACTGCAGAAAGTAACTTCATTTAATGATATTTTCGAATGAATTCATATTTATTGATACTTTAGTTGCGCAAACAGTGGAGAAACTAGTAAAACTAACAATCCTGACAACATGGACAGTTTAAGAGGATTTTAAACATGACAATAAATTGGAATTCTTAGATAAATCTTAATAAGTCCATGAAATTTATTGTGATAAATGATAAGCAATGCGATAAATGCCCACCCCTGTCACTCACACATTATACTGTATAGGTGCATAATAATTGTATAGTAATAATCTGTATCCTCACCTGGACCTCTCTCTCTGCCCATGTAGTCTGGGGTGAGAAATCAAACACTCTACAGGAGATGGAGGTTCGAATTGTGGGTCAGACTAGATGTGAAGCTACGTTTCCAGACCTGAGTGACAACATGCTGTGTGCAGGCAGTCCTGCTGGAGGAAAATATTGCTGCAACGTGAGTTTCAACATTTCTATAAAAGCTAACATGCAGAACATCAGTTTAATCTGGTTTATTGTGAAAACATAAAACCATCTGCTAAAAACATGTAAGCCCCCCTCCCCCCCCCCCGCCCCCTCCCCTGCATTACTTTCAAGTTTCAGCCATTGTGCGACTCAGAAGCACACAAACAAACTAACATTATCACAGTGTGTCAACTTTCAGCATCCACCAGGAGACCATGGCGGCCCGCTCATGTGCCGAACAGCCAGCGGCTTTGTGCAGGTGGGAATCATGAGCTTTCACAGTCCGGATGATTGTCATACCCCAGACCGCTTTGGAATCTACACTCAAGTCTTCAGTTATATGGACTTCATCATGACATACATTATGTTTGGCTAATATTCCAAGAAGCAAGTAAAAATATCTGATATATTATATATATAAAAAATACAAGATATAGTTTTAGTATTTCTATTCAAAAAGTGGAATTACTGTAATGCAAGGCTACTGATATGACAGTGGTCCTGCAAAAAGTCACTGACACCATAAGGCTAAAAAAAAAAAAGAGAGAGAGAGAGATCGTCCACAAAGACTTTTTAAAAAACTATTTAGAAAAAGTGTGGTAGAAAAAGGTGAGGCAGCAACAGAATAACAACAGGCTTGACAGAATTGTAAATGTTGATGTATTTCTAAAGCCCATTTAAAACCCCACACATATTGGGTCAGAGTTCTGGGCAACAAGGTAAAGTACGTCAAAAAGCATCCAGGTACATCCAACAAAATAAGAATATCATGAAAAATAATACTAAAATTTTTTTGTCAGAAAGTACAAGTGGCATCTCTGTTTTGGGAATGAGTTGGGTTTGTCTGTGTATTGTAGCTCTTGATGTGTTGACTCCAGCCTCCTTCTGAAGTTCCACCAAAGTCTGGAACGGATTTTGCTGACAATCCTAAAAGACGTTATTAATCTCAGAGGGAAATTAAATGTTGTAACTTATAACATAAAATCCTCTCAAGGCCCTGATAAACCCTGCTTCCAGTACTTTTTTTCCTACACACCTTTTCCTTCCACTCAACTTTCTATGAATATGCTTGGATGACATCAATACATTAAGAATGCTTCCCCCTTGAAATGTACTTTTTGTCAGATTAAAATGTTCTGAAACATTGAATTTATTTCATTAAAATTACAAGAAATAAAGAAGTAAATAATTCACTCCATGAATTACATAATGCGTTTCACTTTCTGAAAGAAGGGAAAAAAACAAACAATGAGAATCAAAAAACATTCATTTCTTCTTAGCTTTATCTGCGTATTACCAAAAAAGGAATAAGACAAAAAACAAAACATGAAATGATGTAAATTGCATCAGCAATGTTCACTTTACAAGACACATGTAAGAGTGGGTCTAAAATGAATGTTACATGTAGCACCTGCAACTATAAACTTTATATTTTTGAAATACAAATTGTACTGCATGAACTGTATTGCTATTAGCAATGGCATGATGATTATCATGATGATACATCAGTTGTGAATGAATATTATATCATAAACTTTTGCACCATTATCTAGTGGTCTGACTTTACATCATTGTTGACTTGCCAGAAGTAGAGAAAGTCTGTTCTCAGTATATTACAGCAATGTTACAATAATTAGAAAACCTCACAAATTCACATGGTTTGTGTACAGAGGTATTATTCCTGTGTTAGTTACCATTTATACTGGACACTTTATTAATCCTGTGTGGGAATTTGTTTAGGTACAGCAACAACAGGCGAATCAATAAAAATGGTTAAAAAAAAGAGAAAAGGGAACATAATATGTAAAATTTAACTACCCAGGCCACGTCACGTAAGCAGTAAGTTATCAGTTCAAATTGGTAAGTCGTCAGAATAAACTGAACACACACATAAATAAATCCCAACACACCTTGTGGACAGTGTGTGAGCTGAGAGAAGCAGTTTTTCTCCTCCATCGGCACTCACCTTCCAGCTAGTCAAGTGTCGCCATGGTGACAAGAATCAGTAGGTGGAGCATCATTATTTAGAATCTTTCAACTTTAACGATCCTTATTATCAGGATTATAAATCCTGATGATTTATAATGTTTGCATACATGTAAAATGGAAAAATGGCAACCAAAGATGCTGCAGCTGAAATCTAGAAATCCATGAGTTATTTAGGAGAGTCTGAGATGGCGCTGAATATTTCTTCTATAACTCTGTTGAATATTAAAAATAAATAACATAAACACACTGGATAAAATACAAGTGAAAAAATATGCTAATATATTAAAACAACAGACATTTGCTTATGGTCAAAAATAGGATTATATGCTAAGACACTACAGATTGTATAACAGATTTGTTTTTCTTGCTGCTTTGCACAGGAAGTTCTGTCTCTTTACTCTAAGATCTCTTGAAGATTAGTGGTGCATCTCCTGCTAACAAAGTGGCTACAACTGTGGCCTTAAATTACACTGCATTTAAGCTGTCTCATGTGTAGAAAAACATGATCAATATATTTCAAAAGTTTACTTTTTAAAATTTGTAAAATCCATGCATCGTACATGCACAATGCAGTTTTGCTGAAAATCTTTAGCGGTTTGCTCCGGTCAGGAAATGGAGGCTTTCTGATCACTGATCACTCGGCTGGATGTGGTCAGAATCTGCTTGAAATATTTTTTCTCAGAAAATTCAGTCTTGTTTTCTTCAGAAAGTTTCTGTGGCTACAATGTTGATTCTGTTCCACCCACCTGGCCACCATGGAACAGATGCACTAGGTCCACAGTGGTAATATTGAAGAAGTAGAAATATTAGGTGAGATAAGATCAACTCAAACTACATGAACCATGTCAGGAATCCTCTTTACAGCTTAATAAAAACAAAGGTATTTATTTTACAGTGGGTACTTAGTAAAATCCACTGTTCAAAGAAACCATTGACGTTTTTCTTACAAAGAACTTATAAGCACTTCTTTTAAAACGGGCAATATTGTATATGTTCCAGTCACAGATTCATTTTTTAAACTATGTTGCCTTATTATAAAAAAAATCTTTCAAATCATATAATTTAAAAGAAATTTTACTTCCTGATTTAACGCCTAGAAATTGGGCCTCTGTCTCTTTAAAAACTCCTGCTCTTTCTGAAACTCTGTCTTCAGGAAATCATCACAACATGGCTCCTCTATGAACCCTTTACTAGCGTTTTACTGAGAAGTAGCTCCTATAATGAGCTCCGCAGATGAGCAGCTCCACCAGATGTTTGCTAATTGCTGCTGGCTAGTCTGAAGGAGCTGAGTGAAGGAGTCGTGGAGAAGGGCTGCTCTGTGAGGTGGAAGTTTGGAAACCGCAGCTCTGAGGAGGAGCTGCGTCTTGAAGGCGGGTCCACCCAGGTGTTTCACATATCTGAATGGTTGCCATGGAGATAAAAGGATTTCTCAAACATACATGAAAGAATCAAGGCAACACTCCAGGCATGTTTTTGATGAGGATAACATAACATGACATAAAGCTCAAGAGTAAATTTTACATGATACTGCTCCTTTAAGATGTTGTGGCACTAGTTGTTTTTTCTCTCTAGTAAAACAGAAAAGACAAGGGAAAGAAACAGAACAGAGGCAGACAAAGCAAACGATGTAGGAGGTGAAGCCCAGACAGCAGGACTGTGGACTGAGACAGTAAACCTGCACAAGGCTGGAATTAGGATCGGGAAAAAGGGACGACTCCTTTTTTTTTCAATTTACAATGATTGTAATATTAAATGAAGCTGCTGTTACAATAAAGCTTGGATAATAAGCATGACAGATATATTCTCCCCAGTGTAGCTGCAGATAGAGATCTGCTTTCTGTTCTTCACTTCCTCCATTAGATCCTCAGGTGAGCTTCTGAACAGGTAGAATCAATTCTCATGAGAAAGCACAAAGACAATCAGTCAACTAGAAACCAACCACCCTCTAACAACTACATGAAACCAAAAGCAGGTTGTGTAAACGGCTGTGTTCATAACAGCACCACCTCGTCACAGCACACAGAGTCCAGTTTAGTTTTATTAGCATTGATATAATCAGGACTTTGGTTCTAAACAGTCGTAGTCATGAAAGTCGACATGAATGAGGGCTGAGATGCAGCCAAATGCTCTGTTATATCAAAATATGGAATATGAAACAGTTTATATCATTTTAGTGACTAAGTAAAATTTGTCAGTTAAATACATTCTCCTTTCATAAACACACTCATGATTCAGATGGGAAAGCGTTTTTATGAGCCAACCATCTTTAATTCCATAGAAAAAGTTTGTGGTAAGCCCAAAGCCCAGCAGTTCATCACAGGAGATTTTATTGTCCATATTTTCCCCCAAATGAAAAGGTTCAACGTTTCAGATCAAACCAACAAGGTTGGAATGTGATGTTATGAACCTGAAAATGTTTCACGGGCCAAAATAAAACCATCCTGCCCCAGAACCCTGCAGGATCCCTCCGGAGGCAGCAGCTAGGCCTCAGTCTGCTCCCTGCAGGAAGCTGCTGCCGCCTCAGCGGTCTGCTTGTTTCTGTCCGGCTCCGTCACTGAGGCCTCTGTCCGCTCACACTCCTTCTGCTGGTCTTCCTCGGCTTTCTGTTTGTCTGCTTTGGTCTTGAACCTCAGCCCATGACCTGGAAATCAGACAGCAGGGATCCTTAAAGGGACAGTGTTGTGTGTCTTACAGTGACATAGAGCCATTTTATGGCACTATCAAGTAACTTCAGTTATGAAATACTGTATACATCAAACATAGCCTAAAAGAAATTTGACTTTGGAACTTAACGTCTCAAAATTGGGTTTCTGTCTCTTTAAGAAGCTCCTGCTCTGACACTCTGCTTTCAGGAAGTTATTGCAACAATGTTCTTCCATTAAGCCTTTAACAATGCTTTTACCAATATTTCACAGGAAGTAGTTCATATGATAAGCTCAGCAGATGTGCAGCTCCACCAGGTGTTTTCCATTTGCTGCTGCCACTAGTCTGGAGGAGCTGAGAGATTCAAGGATTCTTTATGAATTAAAGAATCAAGGCAGCACTCCAGGTATGTTTTTGATGAGGGAATGACATAATAAGGTTGCTGAACAAGGTTGATTTTACATAATATTTACCACAGGCAGACAGAACAGAACAAAAAACCAAACCCACTGAGTTCTGGCTCTGGCTGAACCTAGTGGTTACCTTGGCGATCCCAGTCAGAACTAAAACATAGGATGATAATGGATTTCTCTCTATTTAATGCATTCCAGCACAAAGTGTTTGCTGACAGATTCAGCAGTACTGTATGTAGTAAAGCATGGCAGCCATACTGGATTGTGTGAACTTGGTTGCCTGGGAACGTAAAACTTTATTTGGAGAGCAAACATTTAATAATCCGTTTCTATCGGCCACGTCTGTTATTGTGTCAGTCTGAAGCCATGAAGCTGTGAGGCTCATTAAACTATTTTCTACACATTTCATTCATGTGTTTCTTGACTTAAAGCTTATTTATAATTTATTATAGACTATTTCTTTTCTCTTGCTCAATGTTAAGAAATGACTTTCAAATTCTTGAAGGAGTCGTATAAACAGATGCCTGAATTTGACCCAAGATGATAAAGGAAACAAAAGGTCTGCTCTAGACGGATAGTTTAGATTTTCTAAATTACGTTTCAGTGATGATCAGAACTTTAAAACTGAAAAGGTCAGCATTTAAGTTTGTTTTTCTGAAAGACAAACTTAAGGAAATATGATGATGAAAACTGATTTCTAAAGGCAAGTACAGAAAAACATGTTCAAGAAAAAATAACAACAGAATAACCTTACATTTCTTACATTTTTCTAAATGCGTCAATATAAATGAATGTGCAGTTAAAACAGAGAACATACGGACAAGTGGCCAAACACTTGTCCGTTTACACGGGTGATCCACTGAATGCATTACAGCACTTTATTTTAGCTTCAACATTTATTATGTTTAGTTGCTTTGTCATTTTTTTCGCAAACAAATATGTTGGAATAATGGTGTTTTAAGGTCCAACATGGGAATGATCGGAAGGATGAATTGTGTGAGAAGATTCGATGAAATCAAGTTGTTCTAGACTGAGATTTTAGAAACCCAGTGATACATTAGCAACAGAACATTCAGTTTTCATTGTACTCACTTGGACAATCTGCCACCTCTTTGAAAGCCTTCTTCTTACAGCAGCCTCGACACAGGCTGAACACACATTTATTCCCCTGCAGTGCAAAACATGACAGGAATGACTAAGCTTCCTGAAATCTTTGTTAATGGAAGGAGAGAATTAAAAAAACCAAAACAAAAAACAAACAAACAAACAAAACTTTACAAAAAATGACATTCTTTATGCAAACAGTCATTTTATGTGACTTTGGGGAAACAGGGAGCTTTTGATTTATGTTTGTGAAAACGGATGTGTGCATCAGATATAAAACATCAACACTAAGGCTGTCAAACTCATTTCCTTTTTGGGACACATCAAGATCAGTAATGTCCTCAAAAAACTGCTTGTGGTGGAATTTACTGAAAAAGTTATTAAAATGTTCAAATATTACCCAATAGCTGTTTCTTACTTCTTAAAATTAAATCATATTGAACATATTTTCACTGTGACGTAAATTAGCAGCATAGAGATAAAAACTCTTCGGATTTAATTGATAAAGTAAGATTTAGGCGTACAACTTTTAACTTAAAGGTTCTGTTAACGTCCAGCGGGCCGCAGACAGGCCTTCAGCTTACCTTTGGGTTGCCACATTGTTCACATTTGAGGTATTTGGCTACAAGTGGGGAAAAGGAAAACTGTTTCAGATTTCTTGTTCTGTTGGTTGTGATTTAAAGGCAAATCTTTAACTGAGGTTAAAGGTAGACTCACGGTAGACTCACGTTTCAGCTCAGGACAGAAGTTTTTGTTGGGGTTGCGGGATCTTTTCTTCAGTTTGTTTTTGGACAGGCCTTCAGCCGTTCTGTCTGAGTCCTCCAGAGCTCTTTTTTGACACACGGTGCTCCTCACCTCGGCCTCCTGGCAGCTGCCGTTGGTCACCGCCGGCTTGGGCCTGGTGGATGTTGATCATTTCCAGCAGAACAGTGGGAAAGAAACATGCCTGTGATAAATCCTTTTGTTGTTTGGGTACTTTACTGACTATACATCTGCAGTCATCCGGGCCGCATGCTTGCAGCAGTAGAAACAGAGGACGTGACTCACGGTGGTCTGACGTATGGTTGGCAGATCCAGTGAGGCAGCGGCAGACCCCCGTCTTTCTCATCCCCACCAGAAATCTCCTCCTACATTGAGACGACGAGAACCAAAGAACTAAGAACCTGAATCATTTCAAATAAACAAATGGGTCTGTCACGATACAACTTTCCAATTACTGCGATAAATGATAATATTGTTGTTTTGAGAACATTTTTAAGTAATATACTGATAACAAAGGTCAAAGGTCAACTTTTTGGCCTCCTCCCCTAAGATGCTGTACCTGGCAGCGCTGCTTCAGCTGTGCGCTAACATGTGCTAACCCTTCCAGGGTCTTCACCTTGGCCAGATCCTCCCTGAGGTCCTGGTGGATCTGCAGCCTAAACACACACACATATGCACACACACACACAATTTAGTTCCATGTGATTACAGTTTCAACAGCTCAACCTAATCAGTAAGACTTTAAGTTTCCGTTAGGGAGGGGAAAGCATGTAAAGACTTCATCCGTCCAGTGAGAATGAATGAAGCCCTACGTGTGATGCCACAGCTTGAAGAGGTGAGCCCGTATGTAGGACAGCGAGCAAGGAGGGTACTGCTTCACCACCTCCAGATATTCTTCTGCCATTTCCCACACTGGGGGGCTGCGGCCCTCAAACAGGGCCGGGTTATGGAGGTTCCCCTCTACAGATAACACAAAGGCAGATGAAAGGTATGCAATAGTTCAGACACAGAGCACTCTATAACTGAACCTCATAGGACAAAGAGTTGAAGGAGAACTAACCTGCACTCATGACCCCCTGCACTCCTGTCTCCTGAATGCAACGCTCCACATCACTCAGATGATGGATATTCCCATTTGCAAACACTGGAATATTTACTGCTTTTCTGCAGAAGAAAATCCAAGTCAGAAATATTTCTTCTTATAACATTTTTATAGAAACACCAGAGAAAAAGGACAGCAGCTCACCTGATTGCCTTAATGTGCTCCCAACTAGCGATCCCCGTCATGGCTCCCTTCTGATCTTTGGTTCTGCCATGTACTGTCAGTAACTGGGACATTTACCAAACATCTCAGACTTTACCACAGTTTTAAAGCATTTTTTTAAATCAAGGTTCAACAGGTGGTGGAAACAGATCCTACCTGACATCCAGCTTTTTCCAGCATCTGAGCGTAGCGCACCGTTTTCTCGATCTCCTTGAAGACTCGGATTTTACAGGTGACCGGCACCGAGAGCTTTTCATTGGCTAAGCTGACTGTCAAAGTAAGGAGAAAGGTAGATCCTTATAACTGCTGCTATTTAAATAAAGAGGATTTAGACACTGGTTTAATTATACAACTAAAGCTGCATGTTAATGTTAGAAACATAGAAAATGCTATTCGTTTAAAAAGCTACACACAAAATATGACAAAATGAGTAAAAACTCACCCATCCTCTCCAACAGCTCCCATTCATCTTGCAGAAAAACTCCATAGTGTCCTTAAAATAATAACAATGTAACATTAGTTTGGGTCTTTTGTATTAGCTCTACTCTAGATAGTTATTCTACGTTCATGTACCTCTCTTAGCTATCATCTGTGGGCAGCCCAGATTCAGATCGATGGCGTCGCAGTAGTCCTGGGCCAGGGCAGCAGCCTGGAGGAACACCTCTGGGTCGTTGGCACAAAACTGCAACAAACATAACAGGACAACAATTTCACTCCAACACCACATGAGACGCATTGTGTTTCAAAGTGATGTGTATGAGGCTCATTCTGCACAAACACTGGAGATTGTCACACACAAATTTGTTCACATTTATTATTCAAGATTTATTTACAGTGTTGACAATTCATAGCTTTTATATGAACAAGATAAAGTGATTGGTCTTTGTACATGTTGATATCATCATAATTTTTATTATTGTGCACCTTTTGATGACTGGATGTGATTGGTTCAGAACTACTTCCTGTCTAAGAGAGTTTCTAACCGCTGCAGTGTGTTTTTCTCCAGGTGTGTGAGACGATTACAGCATGATGGAGTTTGTTGTCTTAGTTTCTGGGAGTGACCCGTACTTCTCTTACACACTTCCAGCTATAGATGGGACATTTTTAGGAAAATTTTTAAAAATAATTTCTTATAAAAAAAAGTTATTAACTGTTACCTAGCAGATGCAATGACCACTTTAATCAGTTTATAATGAGCTAACAAATATAAATGTGTATTTATAAGTTGATTTCTCACTATAGTCTAATTATTTTGGTGAAGGTGGAGTAGTGGAACAATATTATCAGGAAACATAGTTATTTCAACATTTTAAATTCTGAACTTTTAACTGAAATACATAAAATAATTTTAATCTCAGTTGTACTTTTTTCAGTAAAAACCTAAAAAGCGGTCCAGTAGAAGAGCTCAGACACAAAGCCTTTATCATCAACTACATGGTTAAAACTAAAATATTGCAAGAGAAACATCAGCAGGAAACAGTTTGGTTCTGTGTCTCTCCACATGATTTTTGGACTTTAAATGGCTTAGTTAGTAAATTAATGCATGTGAAATCAAATAAGAACTATGCATGATATCCTTAACGTTTCTGCTGAATAAAATGTTTGATTGTTTAAACAAACAAATCTAATATGTCATGCCTTTTGGTTTTATGCTTTGACCACTGCACTCCTTCCTCTCATCCAGCAAAAAATAAGTAAAAAAAAAAAAAAAAATTTTAATATAAATTTAAAAAATATACGCCCTTTAAGGAAGGCAACATCAATAACATCATTTTTGTTAGATATATTGTATATTTATTTATATATGTGCTCAGTGTTTCCTGTTTTTATAATTTTAATATAACATTTATTTCCTGTAGTGATAAAAGTGAAAACAAGGAAGTTTTCCTGTTTGATCAGTGAAAGAAAGATTTTAATTAATATGCGATACTAAATAATGGCAAACTATATTTATGTAATATTTACAAAAGCTTTCAATAATAAGTCTAATTTATTTATTCATAGGTCTGAAAAAGTAAGGAACGTGGTTTCCACAGTTTTAAAGAACCCATCACCAAACCAACAGTCAGAGCCAAACATGCTGACTGTTTGGTTTGGTGAACCTGAAACCTTTCAGGTTTTAAGAACCAAAAATCTGGAATAAGCTTCCTGTTGACTGTAGCAGTGCTCCCATCCTGAGCTCCTTAAAAATAATGTTAAAAACCTTTTTTATTGCGGTTTCCTATACTCTTAGCATTTTTTTTTTTACTTTATTTTTAAACCTTTTCAATTTTAATCTGGTTGATGTGTGTTTTCTTAATATATGTTAATTTGATCTTCTATGTATAAGAACTTTGAGTTGCCATTGACTGAAAGGTGCTTTATAAATGAAGTTGCCTCGTCTCCTCACCTGCCCAGCTTTAGTTTCTAGTCATCATCTCATACCTTGTGTGAACTCTCACCTGGGTAATCAGAGGTCTGTCCTCCTCACAGACTTCGTTGTAAAGGTTTTCCTTCCTGTAGTTGGCGTCCCGGACAAATACCTGAGCGTGCAGCATCGGAGTGTAGCAGAGCTGAGCACCATGTCTCCTGCTCAGCAAGCGCCAGGCCAGCTCGCTCTGGTCCACCATGGGCGCCACCACAAAGCGCGCCTCCCCCAGAGTCTTCCTCCAGAACTCAAAGCCCTGAAGCTTGGCCATCACAGCTGGGGTCCACAGACAGCAAAGAGCAGCGTTATATTAAGAAACACTGCTGCAAGGCTTTTCTCTTGGTGATTGCGACAGCCATCTAACAAATGTCTATAAGAAAGCTAGAATCAGAAAGAAATCCCTGCAACTACAGATGCAATTATCAATTCATCAGAAATCTGAATTTCCAAATATTCCCTAATTTTGGCTCTGAACCGTGATCAAAAGGACAGATAGTGAAAATACATAAATATGTTAAAACTAAGAATTCCCACAGTTTTTGGTGTATGAACTAGAACGTCAATCAACAGAATGCACAATGATAGACTTTGTTTTGAGTTAGTAAAGCTCAGATAAAGAATATTGAATGGGTAAATGAGGATTGTTGAACCTCAACCTACAACATATGCAGAACAAAATACCAACATAAATCAAGAATAAATATTCAAATTTAAAGACCTCAGCAGCAAAATGTAGTCTGTAAGAATTGGACTAGACACAGACTGACGAGTTTAGAAATTCATTTGTGAATGTTTCCAAAAGTCAACATGAAAACCTCTCTGTTATGTTCTCACCCCTCTGGTGTGTTTTATTACTGTGTTTTATATTTACTCATTAAAAAGTGTTTCCTGCACGTATCTGACATGAATGTCTAAACCTTTATATAAGGACAGCACACAGCATGTTTAAAAAGAAGTGTCAAATTAAATAGTCAGTATTTAATCATGTTCAGCGCTTCCTGAAGCTATTTAAATAACTAAACGTTCTTTTGTTGCAATTCAGCACCATGGAGAATTTCATAAATATAGTAAATGTTTAATTATTTGACATCAGCGAGTTTGATTAATTTCGTTTTGTCCTCAAACTATTTTTTTCTGTTTTCTTTTCACCTTCTAGCCTTTAGTATTCCTAAAACTTGCTAGCTGTGGTGTCGCTAGCAGAGCCGCGCTAACTGGCGCTCAGTTATCCCGGGTCAAACAGAAAGCTGTCGTGGCCGTGTACCAGCCTCCTGGCCCGCTGTGCGGCCAGCGAGAAGCGGGACCTCGGTGTGTCTGGAAGCTCAAGCTGATGTTTCACCTTCTTCACTGTGATGCTTGCAGACAGCTCCTCACGCGGCGCCTTCAGCCATGTGCAACAGCCAAATAACACCGGCAGGGAACGTTTCTTCTTCTCCGCTTCAGCTACTTCTGGTTGCAAATAAGATATTCCAAACGACGCCCCTGTTTGGTTGTGACACGTCACAGCAGATGTTAAAAAAACTTGACTTGGGGCAGAATACATTTTAATGTGTATTTTGTATGCATTAAGTATTAAAATAAATGATAGAAAATCACAAAAATCACAGGTTATTTCTAAATAAAAACGTAATTCCGAACTCATTTAAAATAAATTGAAATATTAATGTAATAACAGTGAAAGGACAAAAATGTAAAACAAATAAAAATCCTCTAAAAATGGAAATTCAGAGTCAGCTCCATAACATTAGAAACCAAGTTACACTTGCTTTTACGTTCAGTTTATGATTGTGTTTTATTTCCATGTAATCCCTTACCACCTTCACCATCCAGGAGTAATCTCGGTTTGAAACATGTCATGTTGTAACTGACAGAAGATTGCATTGATAAGCTAAAACTGTTAGCTGAAAATGATTCCTGCCATAAACAATACTGCACAGATATAAAAAGTAATTTTTGTTACATTTGATTTATCGTTTGGGAAGGCAGCCTGCAGGTGAACATTGCTGTTTGACATTAAAAATAAAACCACCAGGGTTTTTTAATGCACCAATCCTTATTCATCAGAAGAAAAGTAAGCCATCACCATGGATACTGACAGATCCATTACTCACCCAGCTGCTGTGTGATTTTCCCTCATGGTGCTCAGATTACAAAAAACAAACTGATTAAAGAAATCCTCCAAATGATATTTTTAAAAGGACGTCTTTTGGGTTTCCTTCTACTGAATATTACCATTTCTGTACTGTATACTAAAATTTCAACTAATAGTTTTAATAGTAAGAAGTCATAATAGCATCTAACCTTGTTTGTGGCTGAGAGTTTCTGGTTCAGGAATCCCAGGGTTTTCTATCTGCTTTTTGTAGATGATGTGGTTCTGATGAGTCAGAGTCAAACCACCACGATATTCTTATTGTATCACAGTGACCCTGCCAGGATAAGCATGCTGGGTAATGGATGCACAGGCAACCAGAGATCTAGAACAGCAAAAAATATTTTTATTGAAACACTCACAAACGCTACAGACAATAAAAAACACACAAGGAACAGTAATGTGTAACATTGTCCATAAAAAAATTCATAGCAAATTAGAATTACTTTGTTAAAATATATTGATTAAATATGTCTTTTTACTCCACAAACAGTAAGCCATGTTGCAGAACACACTTTGTTCCATAGAAAGCTATTGCATCACCTCTGCTGGACATCTTGGGTTGTGAAGCTAAGTGAGCTCAGTACTTTAGAGAGGCAGTATAATGCTGTCAACACAATTAAGCTCACAATAACAGCGATCCACAATCACATACAGGTCTGTAGGGACGATACAACCTGTGCAGTGTGAGCGTGAAGCAGACTGGAGCGTCTGTTTCACAGTGAAATGCTTCTCTCTCTTATAAATATCACAATAAAGTCTTGGGCATAAAATATTTACCCCCAACCTCAAACTCAGAGACAAAAGTTGCAGCAGCACTTTCCAACCAGCTGCCACATTCTGCAGCCATGTTCAGTATCATATCTAACTAGTACCTGACCTGTTTTTGTGTAACGTCACAAACTGAGGGGGAAGATATTTTCTGCCTTGTGATTCAAAAGAGAAGAGAATAAAGAAACTACAATCCGTTAGACGTTTGTCATAAACAAGATTTTAAGCCTTTTGACAGGAATGAGTTTCTGGTTATACAGACACAAAAAGTTTTTCCAACACTTCAGAATGCAGAACAGCAGAAAGCAGCACTTTATTATTTAAAGGATAAGGCTGACAGGATTCTGCACCTCTCTTATCACAAATTTCTTGAAAAATAAAAACTAAAAAAATATATAAAGTATATGTTCTTAGTTTTTACATTGTATTGTTTTTACGTGAGGCGCTCAGTTTTATTTCTGTTATAAATCTACTTTTATAACTTTCTTTTTAATAACATTACATGAAATTGTATTTTCCCCTTTACAGATTTTTTTTATGCTTTACTTTTGGTCACTCTTGTGTTTTTCAGATAATCAAAAACACTGAAATGGTAAAAACGGTAAATGGCCTGTTATTACAGTCATTACAGTCAGGCACACACACTCCCACACTGATGGCAGTGAGCCACGTTGTAGCCACTCAGTCAGAGATAACCTCAGCAAAATCAAAATTCACTTAAGAAAAGATGATCTCATTTCTAGTGATAATGAAGTTATCCAAACCAACTCATTCCAGTAAAACACAATGAGAGCTTTAGCCAGAAACAGAGAAAACAACAAGCACTGGAGAACCTTCCCAGCAGAGGCCAGCCAACCAGAATCACTCCTAGATACCTGAGATGGCTCTTCCAGGAGGTCACAGGAGGACCCAGAACAGACCTCATAGCCTCTGTTAAGGTCAGAGGACAAGGTTCAACAATAATACAGACTAGACAAAATGGCCTCCATGGTAGAGTTCCAAGGAAAACACTGGTGAGTGATGATCTCCAAAATGTCTGTGGACTGAAGAGACATGGTGGAACTTTTCGGTGGATGTTTTCCTCTTACATCTGGGCTCAGAAAAACAACATACTGACAGCCAATCATGATGGTGGGACAGTCTGACCTGGTTTGCTTATTCAAGATCTGAACGACTTGCTACAATTAGTAAAATAATGAAAACCATAAACAAGAATTTCTGACAATCATATTGCGACATCAAGAATATGATGTCACACACACAAAAAAAAAGAAACGAAAAAATGGTTTTGGAATGAGCAGTTTTTGTGTATGGATGGTAGTGACTGCAACTAAAACTCCAGTTTGTTTTTACTCAGGTCATCTTTGATACTAAAAAAATGGTTACTAATGGAAAACATTTGAGTTTAACTATAAGAGAAAAATAGCAAAATATGTAAGGAGGTAAATACTTTTTCATGGCACTGAATAGAATTGTTATTTTAGTTTTTACTAAACGTGGAGCATTAGGTTGTTTTGACCTGCATCCAAAAAAGACAAATGACAATTCCTCCTGAAGTTCAGAACTGGTGATCTCTGTAACACGCTGTTTAAACTGTGGAACAGAGCAAGACATTATATTCAGCTTAGGTCTTTCTTTTTAAATATTACGTTTGTTCTTCTATGATCTGACTCTAAACTTAGGTAGGATGATTTGCTAGCCTTTCATTCTATTCCCCCTTTTATTGAAAATGAATTCCCTTCCACTTCATCAAAGACTAATTATTGAATTAGTAAGCACCACGTAAAGGACCACAAACAAATAGTCTAATTAGAAAGTCATCTGGTGCAGAGCAGCACTGAGGATGTACTTGATTTAAAATGTAAGGAGCCGGCAGGTTTAGAGGCTCACCAGAGGACAGCAGTGGCAGCCTGACTGGAATGACAATATGGCAGGAAGCTGCCAGAATGTCTGGCAGTCAGATAGACAGACAGACAGGATGCCATGTAGTCAGACTAAACAACATCACTAGGAACGTGATGGGGGTCTCATGCAGGGTTTGAAAGAGGTCAGGTATTCTAGGTTCTGACTAGCTGGAACGCTAGGCCCCCACTGTTAGCCTAGCCTTTCACACACACTCTGGTTGCAACAGTGTGTGTAATTGGCCCCATATGTTAGGTAATGGCTTGATAGTCACCCAGCCTGAAACATGATGAAAATGCACGATTGAATCCAATCCAATCTTTGTCTGGTGACCTTACTGTCTGATGACATCACTCATGGCCTCCAGTGCCTGGTCTGAATGAGCCACATCGTAATTGTGTCAAATTCCATCCAAATCAAACTGCTCCATATTGCTGCTTAAAGCTGCAGTATGTACCTGACAGAAATATGTTTTTGACATATTTGTTAAAAGTGTCAATATGTTGAGGCTGTTCAATATGAGACAGACAATCTGTGAAAAGATCAATCTCCTCCACTTCCTGAGCTACTTTTGTCATCTGAAAAAATGCACTCAATGCAATCAACCAATCAGAGCCAGAGGAGGGGCTTAGCGCTGTCAATCAACCGTATGAATGCACTGCTAAATGTGCTACTGGTGGAGAAACAATTTATCGTTCTAAGAAAATCATTTATCTGCCATCATTGGTGGCCATGCTAACTAGCCTTAGCATTCATGGCAGGCTACGTTGTGGGGAACCAGCTGTGACTGACAGCACTGAGACCCTCCTCCTGACTCTGATTGGTCGTTTCTGACAAGGCAGGTTCATAGAGGGAAGACAGAGGAGTTGGACATTTTTCGCACATTATCTGTCTCATCCCATACTGTCACCACATGACAGTTTTATAAAATATGTTGTTTTTTTTGTTTTTTTTACATATTTGTTAAAAGTTACATATTGCAACTTTACTGTGTTTCTTTTTCGGGGAGTTTACATTCATATATACTAATCATTTGTTATGTCATAGAATGCAGAATTTTGACAAAATTATCCCTTAATTTAATCTGCTGGTGGCGACATCCATAAAAAATAACTTGAACATTTGTTATAAACTATATACACACGGCAGCACTGCGGCTCAGTTTTCCCATTCGGCAAACTTTAAAACACTGAGTGGAAAGACGAAGCCGACACAGCTGTCCATGCCAACAATCATTTGGATGGTAGCGGAGTCACAGCTGCTTCGGTGACAAACATAAACACATCGCTCACTCAAACACTGAATTATGGCCAAAGCTTAGGGTTGGATATGCTGCTAACTAGTACGTTTCACCTGCACCCTCCGTCTCTACCTAAAGACAGGTTTCAGGACAAGCAGCCATGTCACCATTAGCCTGCGGCTCCTTTAAGAACCTCTCCACCTCCTGAGAGTCCACTGCTACACTCTTTGGTCGGACATTGTCGTTATTCTTGATCTCATTGATCACCTTCTTCTGCACCTTCTTCTCTGTCATTTGCTGCCCCTCTGCCCTGCTGCTGCGGCGCTTGGTCTTATCATCTGCCAGTGTGACCATCTCACCCGGACAGACTGCCGGTTCATGGGGTTTATTTTTGATAAATAAGAAGTTGCAAGTAGCCAGAACCACTCCCGAGAGCACCACCTCACTTCCTGCCAGCAGGAAGACGTACATGTAGCTCTTGGTAGCGTCCAGAAGTCGCCCTGTGACAAAAAAAAGAACATAAAAAACAATGACAAGAAGAAATGTGACGGTGCACTACCATCAAGATGGGGTTTGGGTTTACCATAAAAAAATGGTTTATTTTATTCATTTACAGTTCAAAATGATCATGTCACATGTTAATAAACATAAGTTTTGAATGAAAAGGAGTTTGAAAATCTTAGTCTACCCCTTCTCTTCAAAGTCACTTTACTACACCATGTCCCGCGGTTGCTCAAAAGTCACCCTACACCCTTTACCTGAACAATATTTTTCTTCCAACAGTTTGAGTTGATCAACAATCTGTTTCCAAATCAGCAAGCTCTGAGGCGTTGGTCATCTCTGCTCTCCCTTTAGTTCCTCCTCTCCCTAAACTTTCACCGATTACCTCCAACTCAACATCAGTGATCTTCGATAGCAGCTACACATTTTACATCATCTCAAGTTCATCATCAAAATCACATATATAACCTCTTTAGCTTCTGATTTAGCATTCATTTATAATATCATGATAACCATAACTTATTAGTTACACTTATCATAACCAAAGTTACAGTTGTTCATTCTTACAAGTTTCTATTAATATAAGTATTTTGCTTTGGGTCTCATTCGATTACTCAACGTGTTTAGACTTCATTCTGTAAAACTTTCATGCATTGAAATAAGGAACAGTCTCAACTACAACACTCTCTCTGCCTGACTATGATTTATTATGATTAAATACAGAAAGAAATGGAAATAAAGCAAAGATTGCATGAGACAACACATAAAATACAACCTCACTGATTTTATTGAAGTTTGATTTTACTGTTGGTAAAATCAAACTTTGTTTGATTCATTTTAAATGTCACTTCATGTATTGTTACTGTTAAGCTAACAATACATGTCAGTATGGAACTTATGGGATGACCTCGGGTTATCTTGACATATGTTATGATTATTATATTTTTCTGTTTTCTTCTTAATCATTTTATTTTGTCATTGACATTTTACTTGTTCAAAAGAAATAAAGAATAAAGATTTCAAATCGTCCAATGTCCTGAAAGATTTGTCCAACTTTCAAACATTTTTTAACTCAAAAAACAAGGACGGTCTCTGCATGACTGCCCCATCGCCCCGGCAACTGGGCTTAGCAAGTAGTTTAGGGGAAACCCTGTTCTAAAAAAACTTGCTTGCTTAGGCAAATATTAGAAATAACTGACTGACCTGCGCTTGGTGGTCCCACCAACACAGCAATAGCTTCCACCAGGAGGACAAGGCCAATTGCACTGGAGAATTTTTCAGTGCCAACTATTGCCATCAGCACCTCAAACTGCAGTGCACCCACCATGCCGTAGGAGACCCCGAAGAAAATGCAGAAAACTACCAGAGATGCATAGTCGTTGGACTGGAAGAAATGTAAAAAAAAAAAAAAATCAGCTTACAGATCCTAAACTCTCTACATCAGTGAGCAGAAACTGTTCATTAGTAGTTCATGACCAACAAGGCTTCACCCACCTGTGAGCCAACCAGGTCAGCAGTCCCATTAAAGACCATTGCAAAGCTGAACAAATAGACACACCGAGGTCGCATCCATTTCAGTCCGGCAATCACACCGCAGGTTGGTCGAGCAAAAATATCGATGAAACCCAGGATGGTGAGCAGCAGGGCAGACTTGGTGTCCTCGTTCCCCAGCTCCTTGGCGTAACTCACAACAAACACAGGCGGCACAAACAAGCCCAGCACCATGATGGATGCTGCTACGGTGTAGATGACAAACCCCCTGTCTTTGAATACAGAGAAGTCCAGCAGCTTCTTTTCCTTCTTCTTGTCCTCCTGGTCGTGTTGCTGTTCCGCAGGCTTGGGATTCGGTAGGGGCTTCATGAGGGCCCCACACACACAGCAGTTCAACAGAAGCCCACCGAGAATGAGGAAGCCTCCCCTCCATCCGTAATGGTCCTGAAGAAACTGACCGAGAGGCGAGAGGCCGCAGAGGAACACGGGGCTCCCAGCAGCAGAAAGCCCATTGGCCAGAGGACGCTTCCGGTTGAAGTACCGATTGAGCATGATAAGAGATGGCTGGAAGTTCAGAGCTAATCCCAGTCCTTCAGCAAAGACGAGGACAAGAAATGTTTACGTGAAAAGGCAGAAATTTAAAGCTGCATCATGCAACTTTTACAAAAGTCTGCTTTTTACATATTTGTTAAAGCTGTCACATGACAGCCGCTGGCTACTAATGACATCTGAAGAAATGCACCGCTCCCGGTCAAAAACAACCAATCAGAGCCAGGTGGAGGGGCTTAGCGCTGTCAATCAACATCACGTATGCACTGCTAAATGTGCTAATGGTGCAGAATTCACCATTGCTTGCAGTGATTGTGAGTAGTGTGTACACAAGGGTGATTGACAGCACTTAGACCCTCCCCCTGGCTCTGATTGGTTGTTTCTGATGGAGCTCTGTATTTGTGCAGATGGTAGCAGGACCATAGGGAGAAGGCAGAGGAGCTCGATTTTTTTTCAGACTCATATTATACTGTCACCACACAGTGATAGTTACAAATATCTTTGTAAAAGTTACACACTGCGGCTTTAAGATGCAACACTAGAATAATTTTATATTTTTATGAAAACAAGACTTTCTAGAATCCATCTCATTCCTTTGCTTATATGCGCTATTGGACTATATCTAGACATATAGTCAGTTGCATAAAGAAAAACAATGGATTCAAAAGTTTGTGCTTTAATGCAAATTTAGTCCAATTTAATTTAAAAGTCTTAATAAAATTACCTCCAGTATCTGTCAATTAGTCATTTGAAAGATGCCAAGGACGGATTTTCAGCTTCACTGAAAAATGTGTATAAGAAATAAGAAAACAAAAAAACAGTGAAACCTGTGATGACTCCAGTAGAGAGGTAGATGTGGACGATGCTGGTGGAGAAGGAGGCCAAGATCATTCCCAGGGAGGCGAAGAGGCCTCCCACCATCATCACAGGGCGGCAGCCGAAGCGGTTGACCATCACGCTGCACAGTGGACCTACACAGAGCAGAGCACAGACACTGTCTGGACACTCAAATACTATGAGCTGCTCCATTTAGGTACAATTCAGTATTTTGTCCTAAATATTTCACTCAATAATTTAAGAATAACGTTGCATTAATCTGGCAAAAAAATAAATAAAAATGTCATAGTAAAAAGTACTTTATAGCTATGTAGGCCTGTCGCGATAAACGGTAAATCAATTAATCGTACGATAAATTAAAATTATCGACGTCATTCTAATTATTGGCATTATCGTCTCTTCCGGCCTTTTTCTCTTTCTGTTAATGACACCGAATGAAAAAAGGCTCAACTCCAGTGCTCTCCACTGACCCTCCCTTCCTCATTTTACTTAGTGTAATGCCCAGCGCACACGAGCTGTTGGCCCATTTTCAAAACCTGACAGATCACACATTAGCCGACAGAAATCCTAGGTATAATGGTTCGATCGGTTTGTTCCTGCCCTGTGGTGTCCAACAATGGGCGCAAAATAATGGCTACAAGTCCAGTTAACTAATTTTAAAATCAGGCATTAATCAATGCTTTACTACAATCTACCTGCAATGCATGTGGCTCTAGTGTCAGTCCTGACCGAATGAAAATCATTAATCGTTGAGCAAAATTTGCTATCGTGACAGGCCTACCCAGCCCCATGATTTCCCCTCAGTTACCTCATTAGGTTGGATATTTATTGGCTTGGCTAAGTCTGTGTTTTGATTTCATAAAGTATAAATGGGGCTTAGCTAACATGGAAATTAATCATTAATAACGTAGTGATTCCTTTAAGGTACTGTATGTGTGAAATGTAAAACAGAAGGAGCTTATAAAGTCAAGCACTTCTATGTGCTGAGAACAATTTTCTCTTTAATTTGTCAAAATTTGGCTCTTAAACTGGTGAAATGCTGAGTCTTTGATGGGACTTTCCAAAGTGTAAGTACAGATGCTGCTGCTGCTCTGACTGTAGTGCAATTCCTATCCTGGCCATTAGGGGGCGCGGCCGTTTTGTGAGCAATGTTTTGTTTTGGGTGTAGCAGTGTAAATCGGCAGTAGCCATGTTTGGAGGCATTTTATGTAGTTTCTACAAGTGTGTGTCCATAATACAATATATTTTGTGTTTTAGAAAGATAATTTGTGTATTTTGTAACTCTGAACATTTTTTGTTTTCTCACTTTGTAAAAGCTATGGTTAAACTAAGCTAAGTTTTCGGTTGAACTAGTGATTTTTATCATGTTGCTATCGTTTACTTTAATTAACATTACAAGTAACTGAAACACAAGACTGGAGTAATGGGAAGAATGTTACCCAATATGGCTTAGGCCTAGTAAAGCCTTTTGGGTCTAGAAGACAAGAATGTGACTAATATGTTATGTAGCCTGCTAATATGATGTATACTTTGGATTGTAATTTGTATTATGTTTGTTTACTTTATTTTGTAGAACCACACACACACTCAAACCCTCCTAAATCTACCAAAATTTACCTAAATCTGCCAATTAAAGAACCAGACAATGTTTTGTCCTTGTCACTTTGGTAATTAAATTTCAATGACAATTTTATTTATTCTTAATAGGAAATGTTAAGCACAAAGTATTTTTCTTATAATTTTAATTTCATCGTGAGCAGAGCTATAGACATCTATAGACATTTTTGACTCAAACTCATGTATTTGTTTTATTGTAGAACATTTATGATTTTTTTTCTAGCAAGTTTTGGACTTTTCAAATTCAGAGATTTTGAAAAGTCATGTTTTGTTTTCTTGCATCCTGCATCCAGGCACTGTGACATTTTGATTCACCTTAGTTTCTTCTCTTATTTTGAAAAACTGAAGGCATGTGGAGACAGATTTGTTAGCACACCTGGTGAAGACGTGTAAAAAGCCATTTTATGTGTTGGAATCAATCAGTCGTTTATTGCAGCAGCAACGTCTCACTCTGCACTGCAAAAACTTCTTACCAAGTATTTTTGTTTAGGTTCTAGTGCAAATTTCTTAGTTTTATCTTATTTCAAGTGCACCAACTTACAAGTAACAGAGTCCTTACTCGGAGGCAGGTCCTGACTCGGAGCCCGGTACTGGCTCAAAGCCTGGTCCTGACTCGGAGCCCAGTCCTGACTCTGAGGCAGGTCCTGACTCTGAGGCAGGTCCCGACTCTGAGACAGGTCCTGACTCGGAGGCAGGTCCTGACTCAAAGCCCGGTCCTGACTCGGAGGCAGGTCCCGACTCTGAGGCAGGTCCCTACTCTGAGACAGGTCCTGACTCTGAGGCAGGTCCTGACTCTGAGGCAGGTCCCGACTCTGAGGCAGGTCCTGACTCAAAGCCCGGTCCTGACTCGGAGGCAGGTCCCGACTCTGAGGCAGGTCCCTACTCTGAGGCAGGTCCTGACTCTGAGGCAGGTCCCGACTCTGAGACAGGTCCTGACTCTGAGGCAGGTCCTGACTCTGAGACAGGTCCTGACTCTGAGGCAGGTCCTGACTCTGAAACAGGTCCCAACTCTGAGGCAGGTCCCTACTCTGAGACAGGTCCCGACTCTGAGGCAGGTCCCGACTCTGAGACAGGTCCTGACTCGGAGCCCGGTCCTGACTCGGAGACAGGTCCTGACTCGGAGGCAGGTCCTGACTCAAAACCCGGTCCTGACTCGGAGCCCGGTCCTGACTCGGAGGCAGGTCCCGACTCTGAGGCAGGTCCCGACTCTGAGACAGGTCCTGACTCTGAGGCAGGTCCTGACTCAAAGCCCGGTCCTGACTCTGAGGCAGGTCCTGACTCTGAAACAGGTCCCGACTCTGAGGCAGGTCCCTACTCTGAGACAGGTCCTGACTCTGAGGCAGGTCCCGACTCTGAGACAGGTCCTGACTCTGAGGCAGGTCCTGACTCAAAGCCCGGTCCTGACTCTGAGGCAGGTCCTGACTCTGAAACAGGTCCCGACTCTGAGGCAGGTCCCTACTCTGAGACAGGTCCTGACTCTGAGGCAGGTCCTGACTCAAAGCCCGGTCCTGACTCTGAGGCAGGTCCTGACTCTGAAACAGGTCCTGACTTTGAGGCAGGTCCTGACTCTGAGGCAGGTCCTGACTCTAAGTCATCCTTAGAAGGTCCTCCTGACACAGACATCATTTGAAGTCATTGTCAGCGGCATGGCAACTATTGCTAGGGGTAATAATAGCACGCAGTGAGCATTATTATGAAATAAAAGAGAATCTGTGGGCACTAAATCATTATTCCCACAAGTCTGAACTGGAAGTGATCCGCTGGAACAGGGGGCCAGGGAACCATTGGTCCCTCCACTTTACCGCCCGACCCATTTTTATTTGTTATTTGGGTTCTATCTCCTAACAGGTATAGGGCAAGTGTCAATGGGACCGCTACATCCAACCAGTTACTCAGCAAATCCACCACTTTAACCCAGAAGAGTTTGACCATTTTGTAGTCCAATATTCAGTGTAAAACTTTTCATCTGCTCCCCTGCAGGAATCCGCTGCTAATGAACTGTAGATGTTCGCTCGGTTCGGTTTGATCGCAGTCATGAGGTTATATTTATATATTTTTCTGCATATTTTACAAAGTGCTTCTCTGCCATCTAGTCATCCAGGCGAAGTCGTGAAAATGTATATTTTCTCATGGTGACTCACTAGTCTCAACACCTTAGGCGCTTTCAACACCACGCAGGCGCACAGCAGATCGGACAGCGACACCAATCGAGTCTATCAACGTCAGCTCAGGTCCTGGGAGTAGATCTCATTTTTAATACAGATTTTATAGTTAGAGGAACTTAAAACAAAAATTCAGCATCAATGTAAAATTCCAAATATATTGAAGGGGTCATGAAATGTTTTTTGAAAAATTTACTACCAAGTCAAATTGTATTGGTTACTTTTTACTACCTGGTCTTAATTTGAGATAATTTAATTTACTACCTTTTACCCAGAAACCCTGTTACATGAGGCAAGAAGCTTCTGACTCACTGTAACAGTTTATAAACCATTGACCTACTTTAACATGCCTGATTAGCGCACCATTCTGTCCTAACATGCAACAAATTTAATGCTGGCGGAAACACGAGCTAAAATGAAACAAAACCAAAATAAAAAAAGAAACAAAGGAGTAAAGAGATGTTGGGGAGGTCGGGGGATCTGTAAATGAAGTTTTTTTATCCCCCTCGCCCCCTCTTATTATTTTCCCGTAAATACCTCCCCCCAACTCCCGTCCAACAGTCATGTCTCCTCCCCCCCCAATCGTCCCCTGGTAGTCAAACCCAAAATTACAGATGTCTAGGCCTGTCACGATGAACGATAAATCAATTAATCGTACGATAAATTAAAACGATCGACGTCTCTTCCGACCTTTTTCTCTTTCAGCTAATGACACTGAATGAAAAAAGGCTCAACTCCGGTGTTCTCCACTGACTCCTCCCTTCCTCATTTCCTTAGTGTAAAGCCCAGCGCACACTACACCATCTTAGAGCTGTCAGCCGATTGTCGGCCCATTTTCAAAACCTGACAGATCACACATTAGCCGACAGAAATCCTAGGTATAACAGTTCGATCGGGTTCGGTCCTGCCGTGTGGTGTCCAACAATGGGAACAAAATAATGGCTACAAGTCCAGTGAACTAATTTTAAAACCAGGTATTAATCAATACTTTACTACAATCTACCTGCAATGCATGTGGCTAGTGTCAGCGTAAAGTCCTGACTGAATGAAAATCATTAGAACCTATAGTATTTATGTCACGTTAACGAAGAACAGCTGAAAAGTTACCGGGTTTATCAACTGCGGTAGCAATTTCGCTCCAACTCCTCCTCTTGTCATTTCTATATTCTTTGCATGTTGAATAAACATTAATGTTGTTTCCACATCGGCTGGACTTCGTGTTGCCCGTGTCAGCTGTTTGGGATTCCCCTCCATAATTTCCCCTCAGAAAACACGGAGGAGAATCCTTGCTTTCTGATTGGCTACCTGTCACATTCAACAGGCTGCGTCGGGGAAAAACCCTGATTTGGATCGGATCGGCCACGATGATCTAACGTAACACACCACACAACCTTAGAAAGACCAACGTTTTAAGATTGTTGTAAAGGGAAAAATAGGAGCAAAAAATCATATAGTGTGAACTATTGCATCAGGTAGTGGATGTGCCCATCTTCTCTATTTAAATCTAATTATTACTGAAGGGAAACATAATATACAGACTTCATAATCTGCAGTCTTTTAGTTGAATGCAGTATTTATTTACACTTTGGCTTTATGTTGTTTAGTTTTTTTTCAGTACAATTTTTGTTAATGGAGACTGAGAATCCATTTTATTTTCGTTTTTGGTTGTTTTGTTTATTTTGTTTACCATTTCCAGTGTTTAGTGTTCTTTTGAAAATAAAGTGTATCTATCTTCGGCAAGAAATCACATGCATTATTATGTCATTTCCAGTGTAAAAAGGTCTTCAAACAATATTATCGTTTATCGCAATAAATTTTGAGACAATTAATCGTTCAGCAAAATTTGCTATCGTGACAGGCCTATAGTTATGTTACTCTTTTATTAAATTTGGAGAAAAAAAACTTTGGACTTAAGTAAAATAAATAGAGATGTAATACATCTCTATCCATGTTGAACAATTCACCAAATTCTACCAGCTTTAGAGACAGAGAGGTAGGGTTTCTGAACTAAACATTTTATTTCAAACTTCAGTATTCCTATGAATGACAAGGAAATAAATGTAATTCATCTAGATGTCTGTGACCATGACATACGGTACTTACTTTACACACAACTGAAATAGCTTTAAGTAGGTTAGTTTGCTTTCAATTTATTGGGCTTTCTTTCGCACCATCACATGTGTAGCATTAGCTTGAAATGTCTTCTTATGGTCAAGTAACATGTTTGGGTGAGTGGTACATTCAGAAGCTCGGCCCTATCCCCAGATTTATGGTCAATCGTTGCCAGGGTAACAACTCAAGTCGCGTGGCCATCTGCTACAAGAAAGCCAATATATACTGTATATGGAGGCTTGTTGCATGGATAGTGGTTCCCAAAGATATGATAACCACTGTGTGGTGTGGAACACTGAGCTGAGTTTTTGAATAATCTCCAGAACTTACAGTTCATGCAAAATTCTTCAAATTACTCAAACACCAGTGGTCTTTACCATGACTGTTACAGGACAGACATTTTAGACAAAAACGGATAAACTTCAACAACTCACCAAATTTCACCAAGATTTACACATAGAATTTCATTCAATTTCTATAGAGCCAGTCACAAGAAATGTCACTCTAAAGCACTTTACCAGACATGCAGGTCTAACTGCTGTGAACAAAAACTGATAGTGATGATGTGTAGGGTCTGAAAGGCGTATTGTGTGCACAGGAGCTTCATATTCATGAGCAAAACATCGGTTATTACAGTTACTGGTGTTCCCCTCCTGTTTCAATGTCATACAGCAGCACGCCTCTGCTTCTGGAAGGAACGCTGCATCTCCCCAAACTACATTCTGCTATCATCAATCTCCTGGTGCCTGCTCTCTGGTGTCAGCATGCAGATTTAATGACAAATGTTTAACTTTGATTAAATATTACAGTTTCGAGTTGAAGATGGACCAAAATGCAGACAGGAGTTCAGGATGAACACTGAGTGCATTCTTAATGAAAATAAGAAAACTTACAAAGCTCATAGCAGCTAACACAACAGCAACAACGGGGCACAACAAAGGAACCAACAGAGAACAATACGGACCAGAAAGCTTTAATATATTCAGAGATAAGAGAATAGGGGCTGGTGGGACTAATCAGAGGTAAGTAGATGCAGCTGGGAGAAGAGAGCAGGCAGAGAGAATTGGGAGATGTGAAACAGCTGGGAAGGAAAGGCTAAGGAAGATGGACAAGGATCAGACAAAGGGATACCATGGATAAAAGAACTGAAACTAACATAGTAGAATGGAATAATGATCTAAGGAACCTCAAATAATAATAAACCATTTTTGTCTCTGCAGGCCTGAATGTTATTAATAACCTGGTCTAGGTACATAAATGTTATCATTTCTCATTTTCTAACCATTCTGATGAGCTTATTTATCTGTCTAATTACAACATTATAAACTGTCATTTGAAAAATCAACAAGTGGTAAGCTGACTGGAGTAAGGCAAGTCCCACCTTCCACTGACTGGGTTTACATATAACTAATTCTAACTCTTGAATTAGACAGTTGGAATAATGAAATTAACAAACTCTGCTTGAGAATTTGTTAGGGTGTTTCTGTCTGTCTACCAGTCAGACAGAAGCAGTACAAGTTATGCACTAAAAATTGTTCAATAAACAGCAGATCAAAGCACTTCGCTATTTTTCTAGTTATGCACAGAGGGTATGGTGATTCTTGAGAAACTCAATATGCAGCTGAAAATGTAAGAACTAATGGACATCCTGAAGTTCTTATATGCTGTGGAGGAGTAATTAAATGTAAGAACTTGAGGAATCCATACAGCTGTCAAGTTCTTTACAACAACAAAAAAAAGCCTGACCTTGTTAAAATTTTGACCAATATAATTTTTGCTGTCACTGAGTTGGCAACAGTGACAGCAAAACCGTTAACTGCAAACGTGCAGACATGACCTGGTGGGCAGAGCTAACAGTCAAACCTCTAACAGCAGAGCAAAAGAGGTTGATTTTAGGAATTTGTTGAGGTAGATAAGATCAGTGGATAAGATCAGCTTCACATTTAAGCATCGGCCGATCACCAATGTCCCAAAATTAGGAAAATCAGGGTGATAAGTAGCACTTCTTGTCATAGGGTCTGGTCCCCACAAGGAGCAGTCAGTCCCCACATTGTAATATGTGTTAGGGAAGTAGTTCTTACACTGTAGCAAATACAAGGATACACACACACACACATGCGTGCATGCTCGTGTGCCATGCATTTGATGCATTATGGGGACTATTTTCCTGACACATATTACCTTGTGGGGACCAAAGCTTGGTCCCCACAAGGGTAAACGCTGTTTTTGGGTTAGGGGTTAGATTCAGGACTAAGATGTGAATTGAGTTTTGGTTAGGGTTAGACTGTAGAAATAAATGGAAGTTAATGGAAAGTCCCCACAAAGATAGTCTGACAAACATGTGTGAACACACATACCCATACACATACTAAATAGACTAATGCAAGAGCAGGCCAGAGAACCCACTAGTGAACAGGGAGAATATTTAAACTCCAAGCAGAAAGATCCCAGGTGGGTTTTGAACTCAGGATCTTCTTACTGCATGGCAACAGTTCTACTAGCTGTGCCTTTAAACACCTATATAGGAAATAAATGAGAGGTTGTAAATGAAAGGGATCCAGAGATCAGGGGAGAAAAAAAGTAATTTTCTGTCAGTTTACCTCTGAACTGGGTCTCTTGTTTAACCCACAGTTAAGTCAAACTAGATGTTATTTTGTTAATGCAGTATCATGTAAACTAAATTAGTACACTGATATTGCTTTCCATTTGTGTAATGTGCAAACAAGCAGCAGCCTACCTGTGCCATAAAGCATTGCCAGCAGGATGGAAGAAATCCAGGCGGTGTCGCTGTATCCAACTCCAAACTCCCTGATCAGCTCTTTGAAAAACACACTGACTGCTTTAGGGAATGCATAGGAGAAGCCTGTGATGACAAAACATCCAGCCAACACTGCCCAGCCCCATCCTCCATCTGGGGCCTTCACACTTGGTGCTCCATCATCCACGACAGCACCTCCCATGGTGCTTTATGGCTGTTCCTTAATGGAGGCAGTGAGATGCTGGAACAAACATAAAATATTAGGAAATTAAATTATTTTCTACATTTTAAATTCAGATTGGCAGCAGGTGGCACACTCTCATTGAATTTATTTCCTTAGTGTGGATCCACATAACTCCTAATATTGCTTTTTCATTCTGGCTTCAATAAACCAGTTCTTAATTATACTGTATTGAGTAAATATAAAGAACAGCCCTGCAACAAGGACTCACAGTTTTTAATGAAGGGTTCTCCTCACAAATCTTCACAATCACATGTGATGCATATCCAGCAATCATGGAATGAAGAAATGTCGACTGGATCCGCTGCCAGAAAAATCTACAATGAAAATCAAACAGATCGTGTAATTTTCTCAGCATTTAATAAAAATTTAAAAAATCTTGAATTCCAGACATTATTTTCCTCCCATTAAACACTAGTACATTGTCTGGTTAGTAAATATAGACATTGAAAATTATAAATGAAAAACTTGTCATTTTAAATCTTATATAGCACTTTATCAAGTCCAGAGAACCCCAAAGCACTTCACACTACATTCACCCACACAGCAGGAAACCACTGGATTGTAGCCACAGCTGCCCTGGAGCAACTGTGGCTACTCCAGGGCAGGCTACCATGAGGTGAGGCTCCCATATACCACGCCACTGGGGTGCACTGGTACATGTCACCCACACCACCAGCAGGGTGGTGGTCACAAGGCAGGGTGGGTGACATGTCTTGCCCAAGAACACAACAACAGAGCAGGAATCAAACCAACAACACACAGACTGAGGGACAAACTTGTACCACAAATCGCCACCATCGTGCCCAACAAGCTAGAGACCAGATTACTCTTTGCCAGCCACATGGAGATGACATCAGTGCCACAACAGTGTTTGACTGACTATATAAACTTCTGACTGGACAACACCATCCCCACCAGAACTATGAGATGTTTCCCTAATAACAAACCAGTGGTCTGAAGGAACTGCTGAACCTGATAAAAGAGCCTGCAGAGAGCACGACAGGAAATTATAGACAAGCATACAGAAGCAGCTCAAAGTTCGCATTATAGAAAGCAAGAAGTACAGGAAGAAGCTTGAGACCAAACTACAAAGAAACAATGTCATAGATGTGTGCTCAGAGATGAAGAAGATCACAAGCTTCAAGCAAAAGAAGGATTAGAGAGGAGTCCCACATTGCAACTCAGAAGTGGCATCTCATCAGTGATTTCTATCAAATGGAGCCATGGTTTTGCTGTGTAACTGGTGGGTATTTTGTCATAATTAACTGGTATGGAGACTTTACTGCTTAAGGAGGGAAAGTTAATGAGAATGTTTGTGTCATAACCTCTTTCACACAGACCTGATGCTCTGTGCCTCTTAAGAGTAGAGTGGTACAGAGAATGGTAGTTAGCTTTAGCTTGGAGTGTCTGCTTGTAGCTGGTTGTTTACTCCTTCACTGACAAATGTGCTGTTTGTGTATATAATAGTTGCTCTTTAAATAGGTTCTGACTTGTGGACACCAAGCAATCATTGATGTGTTACTTAACAGACCCACATTTGTAATGTTGAGAGCTGTAGCTGCTGTGGTTTCATCTGGAGTGTTTGAAACTGTGTTGATAAGGCCAAGAAACCTTTCCTTTGCAATGTCCTCATGTAGACAAATTGGATGCTTTCCTTTACAAATGTCACATGTGTGGCCACGGCGACAATCCTTGGTGTTAGGTCCCACTTTAAGGTATTCATAAGATGCTTAACATGTGTGCATATGTGTGCTTGTTTTCCAATGGCTTATCTGAGAAGTTTGGTCATTTTGTCAGCTGGTATTCTTTGTTTTTGCAAAACATGAGGGTGTCTTTGCTGTTGTGCTGTCTGTGCCTTTTTGTTTTGTACTGTGGTTTGGGTTATGAAGACTTGAATGGATCTGTTTGATTTAAAGTCCATTGTGGTTTTTTGTCTCATAGAATGGGGCACGTGACTGAACAGCATATAAAGTAATTGCAATCTCTGCCTCAACAGCCGGAGAAAAAAAAATCCATGGCGCCCATAAGTGTTACCGTGACCTGGCAATTCCAACAGGATACCAGCCAGTCTGGAACTTTCTGTAACATTATGGTTCGTCCTCACAGTCACTTTCTAGGCCTTTTATAAATGACAGAGCTTGATGGAATGTGTTTAGGAAATCTGAAAATGTCCTTAAACCCTCTGCATCCTTTGAGCTTATTTTTGTCCATTTATTATCCTTTGTCTCTGAAAGGTATTTGGACAATAAAAACTTGACCACTGGTTAAGTCTTTGCCACACATCCCTACATGTCTTGTCATCACTACAATAAAATGTTCCCTCAACAAATTATTTGCCAGGGCCTGTGGCATACATTTTCAGCAGGTGATGCTTATCACCAAATGATATGCCTTTGCAGTTCACAAGTGAGGTGAAAGAGGCCCGCCATTCCATGAGACTTGAGAGTTTGATTAATTTTCATTAGGATTGGTGGTATCAGACATTCCTCGGTGGTATCAATGTAAAAAGTAAGCCACTAGCAAGGGTGTCAAACTCCAGTCCTCAAGGGCCAGTGTCCTGCAACTTTTAGATGTGCCTCTGCTGCACCACCTGAATAGAATAATTAGGTCATTAGCAAGGCACTGAGAACTGATGTACACAAGAAGAAGGTAATTAAGCCATTTCATTCCAGTGTTTTTTACCTGTGGCACATCTAAAAACTGCAGGACAGCGGCCCTTGAGGACTGGAGTTTTGACACCTGTGCACTAGAGGGTGCTTGTTCATAAACAGCAAGGTGGTCAACAGCATGTTATTCTGTTGCAACTGCTGATTGTCCATATTTATGTTAATTTTTCCACCACGTATCTTGAATTTTGCACGAGCTTCTAGCATTTCCTTTTCTGCCCCTAAACACTGACGTTCTGATTTTTGTACACCTAATTCCCTTCTGTGTTGCTCCTCCACTTCTCTTATTTTTTCTTTGTGTTTGATCTCCTTCTGGATAATCTCAAAAACTGATTCCTTTGCAGCTAACTCTACAGTCGCATCCGTCCTTTTGGCTACAACACTTGAAATGTCAGACTGACACTTGACAGAGGCAGTACCATACAGAGCAAGGAAAGTAGTGTGAAAATAGCTGATGAAGACGCTGCTTTTCTCTATCTGCATCAAAATCTCCTGTTGCTGTTATACGTTCAGTATAGTAATTTCATAAAGTTTTTTGCATCTTAGGTCAGGAGGAGATGGAGTACTATATGCTACCTTGTTTCACTGCACAATTTCATTGTGTTGTTAGTCCATTTTCAATATTGTCTGCCACTGCACAGAACCTTTGCTCTGACAAGTGAGACTGAAGCTTTCTCTTGATGCTCTGAGTCTGATTAGTCATTTCCATTGTTCATAGACAATTAGCCCTTTTCTCCCTTTTAATTAATTCTTCTTTATGGTAGGCTATATCATTTTCTCTGCTACACAGAAAGGCGCTCTGAGCACCTGGGCAACGATAATTCAGCTGGAGAACACATTTTAAGTTCAGACAAAAGATTCTCTTTGCACTTAATGTTGTTCTTTAATTCTTGCACCTCTTTGATGCATTAAAGTTCTAATTTAATTGGTTTCTGTTTACAGGTCATGGCTAAAGCCAACCATTTTTGTAACTCATTGTGATCTTAACCTTTAGCTTCTAATCCATCAGCCGTTAGCGCGTTAGCCGCAGACGCCTTAAGAGCTAACATATGTAATATGTGTGGAATTGATTATTTTATATTCTTATTAAAGTGCTATTTTAAGTTTATCACAAAAAAAAACACATTAACAGAACAAAATACACACGTATAGTAATACTTTTTACAATCAACAAACCTTCTGACTCTTCGGAGTCGCTGCCAATATGAAACAACGTGGAAAAAAATAACTGCTGGGATAAACAAGCTAACTGCGATGCAACAGCGTTAGACAGGAAGTGTAATCTCAAAAAATAAAATCATACAGCTCAAGCCGGAAGTTCTCCAAGTAGGCTTAATAGAACTTTAAATGAAAGTATCTAATAAGAACTTTGAATAGGACTCAACTATAAAAAATATTGAACAAATTTTATTGGCCATGCTATCTAAAGTTTTAGCAGTGACGTTTTACACCAAGTATCATCTTAGCAAGTTTTCTAAGTACCAGCAGCTTGATACAATTTTTAAAATGGTTTTGTATCACGATTCTGAAGTTTTGTTATAAAAAAAGTTAAACAGCATTTTATCCGTTTACCACTGCTTAACTACCTCACAAATGCAATTTTATTATGCATTTCATTTGTATTCAGAAGCTGACGTTTCTGTTTGTAATTAGAAAAGTTAAGATGTAAATGTTGACTTTTGTTGTGAGGTTTTACCAAGGCAGACCTACAAGTCAGTGGCTACTTTTTAGAAAAGTTACTTGCAGCAAAAACAACTTTTTTTGCATGTTTGTATTTTTCTCATGTTTCTCATTAAAACTTTCACACAAAAGAGTACTACAGCATATAAACTGCTCCAGTGTTTGAAAGAACAAAAGAGAAAAAAATACATCCATACTATTAACTTATGGATGTATTATTATTATTATTATTATTATTATTATTATTATTATTATTATTATTATTATTAGCAGTTAAGGCTAATACATACTTCACAAGGACAGATAAATCATTCTCTCTCAGGGCTGCAAGACAATTATGACATCTTAATTGTACGCGTAGACAGACGGGCGGACGGGGGGATGGATGTTGTTGTTTTTCCCTTTACATTAAGTGGGTAATGCTGCTGTAAACCAGGGAGCCCTGGGTTACCATGCCCCTCCTGTTGCTATCCCAACCTTTACATGGAGTCAGTAATTTAAACAATGAAGGAATGAATGAAATGTAGAGTTCCCATCCTTACACTTATGTATGCCTGTATTCATCAGCATACAGCATTCACTGTCTATCCGGTGAAACAATGAAAGAATGGGTTTCTAACCATCTAGGTTTGACACTTGACCTTAAAGCCACTAATTGTGTTTTACTGCTGTTTTCCAGTCTTTAAAAGCTGAAAGCCTTACTAGCAGCAAAGATCACTAGAACAATTTTTCCACTTACTCTTGAATAATTAACATAAGACTTATACTTATGGGGGAAAAGACTCAAGCATTTCATTTGAAGACTCATCTCTAGGACGTCCTCTCTCTTGACCTCCACAAACAAGCAGCACCAGAAGATCAACAAGTAAAATTTACAGCTCTGCCTTGTCCAATTACATTTTGTAATGGGAAGGTTCAGTTGCGCTAACTTCATCCTTCACATCCTCCCTACCCCACCTGTTATTTATATGCTCCCTAAGGCTCTGCAGTGCTGCTACACAGCCACCTAAATCAACAGCAGCCTTGCAAAATCCTAACGCTACTTTGTATTGAATAGTTGTTCTTTAATTCCCAAAGGATTCTTTTTATTCTTCAAGCCTCTACAAATAAAGGCTGTAAAGTCACTGTTTTGACTGTGAGCTTGCAGCTGGAGGCCCCATCACCTGATTTACAACCTGAGGAAACAGATGGAATGAGCTGCACAGTAGAAATGCCTGATTGGTGAAGCCAAACATCCAACAGCCAGTGTCTCCAGGTAACACGTTTCTGATGGGAATCTGACGAAACAAGCTAGAAAGAGTCTGACCCATGTCTCAAAAACACAGATTCTTTCAAAAGGTCATTATTTATGAATATTTTTAAATGTAGCTGTTGCACAAATGTATTTCCAAGAAAAAAGTATATATATATATATATTTTTTGTTGTTGTTGTTGCTTTTTTTTTTTTTTTTTCTTTTTTACAGAATTTTAGAACCACACCCTGCACCGGGCCTGATGTAGCACACTAGTATTGCTAAAACTCTCTCTTCACATTGGAGGCCCGTGGTTTCCTTATTTCTCACCATGTCCAGACGTCAGTTTGTGACCTTCAATTCACTTTGCTAATGCAGCGGAATAATGAGGACACAATACCAGCAGGGCCAACAGCCACAACAAGACACATGATGGCAGCTGTTGATTCCACTGGCCATTTATGGTTTCACTAATAAATAAAATTAACATTTGAAAATGGCATTTTGTAATCACAGATCAGATTTACTCAATATTAACATTTGTTGGATGGATGGATGGATGGATGGATGGATGGATGGATAAGAACTTAGTTATAAATTGATGATGCTAAAAGTAAAAAGAAATTGAATTCGATTTAACTCCTTCACCCTTTCGAGCCAGATAAACCTTTGAAAATAAAACCGTTTTGCAATTTAACTCATATCGATTCATCCCCGGTACATCGGCATATTACTCTGCTCTACTAATATTTTCCCTCTCTGCATATTTACATCCCTAACTTTAACAGAATTGATAACGGTGAGGTCAGAATCTTGAAATTTTCAAAATAAAAGCTTCACAGATTAAACCAACACCTCCTGACTTGAGAACGTTCTGATCTACCTTCTCTCCTTTAGTCGCCGCAGCAGCCCTCACACCTTCATCCTGGAAGCTGCTGCAGTCATTTCCTCCAGAATTAGATCGCCTCTAAAACACCGAGTAAAAAGTCACGCATCCCAGCGACATGATGAATTTCACGCAGTCGTCCCGGAATTAAAAATGCCACTTGATAATTAATAATCGCGTCTCGTCCATCTACGACAGTCGTTGGACCGCTGATGTGAAACAGGAAGAGTGTGTGAGTGTGTGTGTCTGCACCCAGCGGCAAACTGTTGAGCGTCTTACCGGATGATGCAGCCGGGAACCGTCCCTCATCCAGCCTCAGCACCTGCGCGGCGTTCCAACCTGCACGTCTACCCGCAGAGCGTCAGAGCCGGGCAGACCGAGCTGCTGCTGGGTCCTAACGCCGCCCTGCTCTACCCCTCCACCATTTAGTCTGACCTCACTAAGAGGAAACACATCAGCTCATACGTGCTATTTATAGGCTTTGTTTTCTGTGGCCTGCGCATCACCGTCACCCTGCTGACGGCACCGACTTTCTGGACAGTTCGGAGGGATTCTAGCTGCAGACGGCGCCCACACAGCCAGAACTGATAGAGACATCTGAGCCACCAGAGGCTGTGTTGACAAAATGTCCCTGAAGACAAAGCACCACCTGCCAGCTGCAAATTATTTATACCCCTGATAGATTTAGAGTAACAGCAGCACTCTGATTCAAAATAACAAGTAGCTGTCCCAAAAAAAAAAGAGAGAGAGAGAGACTCAAGTAAGAGCACAAAAGTATTTGGTACTGAGAAAATAAATATAACATGTGACTGACTCTTTTATATAAATAACATCTTCAAACAGACAACACAAACTCATCAAGTTTTATCTTTAGTCGCATTAATTACTGCAGCAGCGTCTTCACAGGTCTGTCTGTGAAAACCTGCAGCTGATCCAGAACGCTGCTGCTGGAGTTCTGAGTAAAACCAGGAAGATAGAGAACATCACCCAGTTCTACAGTCCTTCACTGAGAGAACAGACTTTAAGATACTGTTAGTTTATAGATCACTGAACAGTTTAGCACCACAACACATTAAAGATCTAGTGGTGGTGTATCAACCTTCCAGACCTCTCGGGTCTTCTGGTTCTGGTTCTGCTTTGCACCCAGAACCAGAACCAAACATGAAGAAGCAGCATTCAGCTTCTATGCACCACAAATTTGGAACAAACTTCCAGAAAACTGTAAAACAGCTGAAACACTGAGTTCCTTTAAATGAAGGATAAAAACCCACCTAGTTAGAACTACTTTAGATTCATAATAACTGGAAGTTTGATTAATACATTTGAAGTATATTTGATTGATGATTTTGATGATATGATGATATTTGATCAAATATAATCCAAATCAAATCAAATCAAATTTTATTTGTATAGCACATTTCAGCAGCAAGGCATTTCAAAGTGCTTTACATCATATCAACACAGAAACACAATGCAACATAGAATCAACAATCAAAACACGACATTAATTCAGGTTCCATCAATAAATTTGTAATTGATTATGTTTCAAATACAATCCTAAACAGGTGGGTTTTTAGTTGAGTTTGCATCCATAGCAGGTTTACCTGTTACACTCCTACTGTGTTATATGGAAGAAAATACCTGTTGCTATTTTTATTCCCACTCACGCTCACAATCACACAGTTTAAAACGATGTAGACAACATTTTAATGGGCTTCTGGCACAAGGCTCCGTACACCTCTTTCATGGAATTAATCAATAATGTTTATTGCTTGTTTCATACTAGGATATTGTGTATTGTGTTTTTTTTATGTAAATAATTTTAAACTGCCTTATTGCTGAAATGTGCTTCACAAATAAACTTGATTTGATTTGTTAATTTTTTAAAGATTAAATAAATAAATAACATTATCACAAAATAAAAGATTCAGGCAGAATGAATACTTTCTAAAACAGTGACTGGAGTAGCCAGAGACTTAACTCAAAAAGAGCAGCAATACTTCATAATAATATTGCTCAGGTACAAGTGAAAAGTCCCAGAAGTTGCTTTCAAAAATGTTACTCAAGTGTAACTAAGTAAATGTAACTAGTTACTACCCACCTCTGGATTTAGATGGGAATGATTTCCTTCAACCAAATTGTTTGGTTGTGATATGAAATAAGGCAGGCGTCACCCAAAAGGTGAGAAAACAATGTCAACAACTCCTTAGAAATCCATCCCACTGTGGCATTTGTTTATATTTAATATTGGCATTTCGAAAATGATTTATGCCTGTCTCTATAATCAGTAGGAGAAATGCTGGTCAGCTATTTGTTTCTTCTTGCATTTTGGCTCTTTGTCTTTGGTGATGAGTGTGATTTTACTTGGTCACAATGAAAACTTTTGAATGGATAAATCTAACATTTAAACCTCTAAAAGCTTGAAGAAGCTAAACCTTTCCCTTGCAATGTGCTGAAAAAGATCCTGAAAGTGTGGACTTGTTTAGTATTATTTATATGACTGAAGCTGCAGCATTCAGAAACCTGGTTTTGGCCTAAAATATGAAATTTAGTAATCTTTTTCTTTGTTTTATGTTACTCCTTTCCTCTGTGGGTCATGTTGAAATGTTCAGCTGGAACCACGGCCCCCATAGCTTGTTTCTCTGCAGCCATTTTAACTCTGACTCCACCTTTTGTTTTCATATTGGATTTCATTTTGGCTCAGTGTTACTCACGCTGTAGCTCTGGTTTTCAGACCAGTTTTCTGCTCCTGTCTTGTTTTAGCATTCTGCACTGAGCTTGACCTGGTCAGCCTGGTTTGTTCATGTCAGAGGATCAGCCCTGGTTTATTATTTTTTTTACTTGGTCAAAAATACAAGAAGTGCAATGAAAGGTTAAAATAACAATTTTAAAAAAATCCAACACAACATGAGTTGATTTTATTTGTAAAAATATTGCTTGGCTGACACTAATAATTTAACAGCCTTTGATTTTAGATGGTTCCTTTCAGATTACATCAGGTGGTTTTATATCTGCGTTGTTCCAATATTTGCAACCTCTAACTGAATTTGCACAAACCAGACATTTCCTTCAATTTCTGAAGACTACTCACACAAGGGTGTCTTTAATCCGAACCTCTGCAGCTGTTGTTGTTGCATGTTGTTTTCCTGTTGCTGCTCCCTGCATTTCTGTGACTGGTGTCTTAACATGAAGGAAATAAACCCAGCTTTGAGCTGGAGCTTCAGGGTTGGTTCAGCGGTTTGCTGCTGTTCAGTCTGTCTCCCACATCCCTCCACAGGAAACATGAGCAGACTCAGCGTCAAACTACTTTCAAGTAGTTTGATGCTTGAAGACTGTAAGTCTACTTGCAGCACACGTCTTCAAACATATGTATTTATTGGTGTGGTTATGCGACTCGTGTACAAAAATCTTAGTCCTGTATTCAAATACAGGCCGTCACAAGTTTGAGTCCTGGCCTTTTGACCTTTGCTGTGTGTATTTACCCTTTCACACAATCCACTTTCAAATAAAGGTCAGCAGAGACAACAATCAAACAGGAATGATCATTTTCATTGTTGCTGTTTGACCTATTGCAGTTATTCTGCTCTTAAACATCTTCCAGGAAGGTCACTATGACCTGTTGTGTAACAGTCCTGTCACTGCACCAGTAAAGATTGTTAAACAGCGCCACCCAGTGGTTAAGTTACTTTAACACTACTCTAAATGACATATCGGCACAATTTTTGCCAAGTGATTTTCATTTTTTTTGTTGCCAAAATCACTTTTATTTTGTTTATATCCAACACCATCTTTTATACACACACACACACGGTCAAACATAATTAAATAGCTTAGATAGTAAACTGTTGGGGTGTGTCAACAGACTGAATTCAGTGTTGCTCCTCTACAGCTTCAGTCATCCTCTCAGACCTGCTGGATGTTAACTTCTTCTGTTGTCTCCAGCTGTTTTTTTAGGAGAATCTTTGAGCTACTTCATCGCTTCTCTACTGTGACCTGGCTCTCCATGCAGTTGGGATACCCACAGATTACCACCAATTAGCTAGATTAAAGATGACATTTGATTACTTGTATTTCTTTTCTACCTCTGTACATACTGTATATACAGTATATATATATTCTTATTCAGCACCTTGTGCTTATGTTAAATGCATTTGAGTATCTGTACTGAAATGCAAAGGATAATAAAAATTGATCACAAAAAAAATGACATTTGTTCATTGACAGAACAGAAAGCAACAGCACACGTGGACTGCATGAGCTTTGTGTGCTGGTACATAACAGCTGTCACCTTACAGGAAACATCTTTGCACCAGTCTCCTACTGTCCATGTGTTTACTTCCTGCACAATGTCATTGGGTCTAATATCTTTGGTTGTGTTTTTTGACCAGGTCATTCTCGGAAAGAGGTTTTTAAACTCATTAAGTTATTTTCCTGGTTAAATATAGGACACATACATTTGGATCTTCAGCTTTTTTTTTGCTGCCATACTTGTCTTTGTAATAATAATAATCCTCCCAGAAAGTGGCTTGCCAGCTGCAAAGCTAATTTCTATACAGTTTAGTTATCAGTGGACATCCTGAAAGTTCTCTGCAGATCAGAACATGAACCGTGTCTGATGCTACATATGCTAGGCTAAGTTTAAATTCTTCATTTGCCCTTTACATTTCTCAGCAAATTATGCATTCTCAACATTAATGTGTGTAATTCCTAATCATTACCATGATTAATCAAACTAATCATTACCATGTTTGATCCTCTAATTCTAGAGTCACATAAAGGAGTTAGGAATTCCAACTGCAGGTCATCAAATCAAACATCAACACATACAAGTACTTTTTAATTTATTTACACAATTTTAAAATACACAAATACAGTGGCATTACAACTGAAGAGCAGAAGTATTAAGATGGGAGTGAAAGGAAAAAGAAAATCCCATGAATCCACAATATAAGATGTGGGACCTGAATCCAGAACACACCTACAAGCTTTTAGGACTGGTGGTGACAGAATGAGAACCGCGACAGAAAACCCAATCCATGGAAACGTGTACTTGCATTTATCATAGCCATCATCAGTGAGACATACGAGTTATTCTATCGCTTTAGTTGTTTTTCCAAGTCAACGAGTGAAATACATTTTCCAAGAAAAGAAAAGGTTCCTTCAGAGGAACCCTAATGTAGTGAAGCATTCCCAGTCCCTCTATCAACAGCTCGCCCAGAAGCCTACAGCAGCTCACCAGGACGTGATAAACAGGCGCATCCTATACACAACAACAGAACCAAGGAACATGTACAAGTTACAACTACAACCCATTCCCGCATCGACTACAGAAAATTTCCTACAAACACTTCTCATCAGTCTATCACATCAAGGAGTTCCTACTTTAGATCAGATCCCCAGGAGGAGCCTGAAGGCCGGGGCCACCTTCCACTACGCAGCACTCAGTCCACAGCTCCTAAAACCGCCTCTGCTTCCAGGATGCTGGCCTTGAAGCAAAACCCGTCCATTTTCTATGTAAACAGGAGAGTGGAGCCATCTGACGCAGCACGCTCTGCAGAGTTTGATTCTGAACCATCAAGTACCGCAGTGTCATCGAATCATTTATGACACATGAAACCATGAAAAAAGTTTACCCAGTCGGGTTTAAACCTGACTGAAACATTTAAGACGTTCTTTATGGTAATCGACACTATTCTCATCAGCAAAGTCAAATATGTGAATTAAGATATGGGTTAATTAGTAGTGTCACAGACTGAAACCGCTTTTTATAAGAACTTCAAATTAATTTAGTTGGACATTATCAACTAAAACTGTTCCTCCACCAGATCCTGAAAACAGGGAGAAAAGATCCGGTGGTTCATGTTTCTCATACTTTCCCCAACACATTGCACTGCTTAAAGGTTCTGTGAGATCAGCTACAGCAGAGTGAAAACAAGGGTCCAAAGTCCTGAAAAACTGTCCTTTCAAACCGCTTCTGATGGGGAAGTTTATCTAGAAAATGGACAAGTTGTGCTTTGGAGAGATGAAAAAAGGTGTTTGGACTCAGGGTGGAAGCAGAGGGACACGAGGTCCAAGGATCAGGCTGAAGATGCTGTGGACGTAAAAGCTTACAAAAATGTTTACTTTCATATATATATTTATATAAAAAGAAATCGACATGTTTATCCCACCTGTGAGCATGGAAACCCCTAGGACACAACCACACAAAAACACACGAAAGCCACGTCACTATGCACTAGTGTCAGAAAGAAAGAAGTTTGGTGTGGACAGACTGAGCTCCTGACTCACTCTTCCATTCACAGCTTTTCCCACGCCACTCACAACCTGAACACTAACTAAATGTGCTGCATGTTTACCATATTCCAACAGACCTGAGGACATGGACACAACTCGTACAACAGCCTCCTTCCCCATCTTATTCTACCTAAACGTCTCATTCACATCAAAAGAAGTAAATAAGGAGGTGTGGACTGCGGGGTTCAAAGTATTTTACACGACACAGAGTTTAGGCACTCTGCCATGATGGAGCGACTCTCCATCTGACCGAAATCAAATTAATCCAACAGGTTAACATTGAACAAACGCTGCATTCCCCGTTTTCATGCTGATCAGCTGGTGTCGATGTTTTTTTCTGTTAAAAAGATTAAAAACAAGTAAAATCAAAAGTTGGGAGGAAAAAAAACATTAGGCCAGAGAAAAGTGAATCAATGGCTTCATCAACAGCAGGGAGGAGGAGGAGTTTTCACATCTTCCACAAGCGAGGAAGAAGGGTTGATGTGGCTTCAACTTCGCCAAGATGGTTGTTAAGGCAACCAAACTGGTCTCCACCTGCCAGTCTCTCTCTCCATCTCTCACACACACACATACACAACCTGCTGACTGTGCATCTCTTCTCCTGTGAAGTGAATAGATGCGCAGGCAGAGCTTGGTGCATTGGTGAGCAGTTCTGGGTCGTTTGAGAGTCCTGGTAATCTATGTGAATATGTGTGTGAGAGAGTGTGTGTGCTGCAGGTGATGCATGTCGAGGCGTCCTCAGCGGATGTAGGGCTGTTTCACCGCGGAGCTGCAGACTGGAGGCCGCTTGGTGTAACCCGGGACAGAGCCTGGAAACGGGAAGATTAAACACATCAGCAGCTCATAAACACCTGGAGCCTAAAATACAATCAGGAGCAGAAAGGTTTTATATTGTACAAAAATTCACTGGGCATTTTTGTCCAAAAGATTTATAAAGTGGAATTTATAAACCGGGGTTCTGTAAAGTAGCTCTAAGTCCTTGCCAGGGAACACCTGCAGTAAGTAGAAGTCAGAGAGAACTGAACTCTATGTGGCGTCAGACAGCAGCTACTGGGACTGGACATATGAAAAACATGGAATATGATGCTTCATAGCAAATCTAGGAGGGAAACCCTGCACACTGATGTTAACACTGAGCAGCAGGGAGAGTGTATTCTGGACTGAGAGGGAGAGACCTGACTGGAGCCCAGCAGAACACACACAGTCAGAACTGGAACCCGTAAAGAGTTTGCTTTGTCTACGTTTTGTCACACATGAATAGATGAAAGACATGTTCTGAAAAGAATCAACAAAAACAGAGAAGATATTACACTTCAGCTTTCAAATTTAGCTTCATGTGAAGAATTTTTATTTTACAAAAAGTGACTGCCTTATCCTCCATTGAATCATGGACGCTTCGATTTTACTACATAAATACTTTTTAAAAGGTAAAGTTGTTTAAGAGTCCTGACATAAGATGAATCCCAACAGACTGCTTCACCAGTCCAGGCAGCACAGCTCTGCTCTGCTCACTCACTGAATGTTACAGCTGTGCTTAAAGGAGAATGGTGGCGGCTGAAGCTATAAAAGAGAACAAACTAACAGTTTGTTCAGTTGTTCTATTAACCCACAGCTCCCAGTTAGCAGAATGCCACCAGTTACTGAACTGCTGTGGCTTCCTGGTCATTCTGATTGGTTAAGTAAAAAAAGAAAATGATGTGGGACAAAAGAAAAGGGAAGTTCTGACACAATGTTCTGTTCTCTGTCGCTGCTTCCTCTTTGCGGTGGATGAACTCGTGTTTCCTCTCATGTTGACTCTTCTTTTCACTGACTTGATTCTGACATATTAGCTCTTTATTCTGGCTCCTGAGGAAAGTACCTGTGAGGTGGACATGCGAGACGTGTCCTGTCGGCCGGTCAGGTCTGATGAGGAGATGTTGACAGGTGCTCCACGATGAAGACGCATGCTCACCTTCCTCTCCTTCTCCATACCTAAACAACAAAGAGAGCCAAGTGTCTGTCACCATGCAGTTCTTCTGAAGCCGCCTTCGACCTGGAAAGGCTGGGAAAGCATCTCATTGATGGACAGACGGCGCTCTGACCTGTGTGTGAAGCAGGGTTGAGTGGGGAGGGGGCTGCGGCGTCCTGAGCTGCCCTGGCTCTGCCTGAAGCTGAAGCCATGCCTCTGGCCCCGGGGTTCCTGCTGTGCCTCAGCCTCTCCTCGCGCTCCCGGCGCTCCCTCTCAGCGTCCTCTACGGCCCTGTTGGCACCCTGACACACAACATGGTCCCACAGTTACCTCCAGGTAGCGCAGCCGTTTCTATAGCAACAGTTAGCCTGTATTTAATCTGGATGGGTTGCCCACATGCAGAGCTGGAAAGGAACCAATGTTACTTCAGCATTACATCAAAACAGGATATTAGATCACTGAACAGATTATTGCATTATTATTATGCAAGTTTTTTTTTTTTACACTTGCAGATATGGCTGTAACAAATCATTGAATGATTCAAGTACTTTGATTATTAAAGGGGCAGGACTCGATGTTTTCCAGGCACGTTGTGCCATTTATGTTACCTTCAGTTGTTCTAAAAATGTTGTACATATCAAATATGACTTAAAAGAAATTTGACTTTATAATTTACCACAATAAAATTGGGCATCTGTCTCTTTAAAAACTCTTGCTCTTTCTGAAACTCCGCCTTCAGGAAGTTATCACAACATGGCTCCTCTACCAACCCTTTAACACTCCACCTATGTTTTTATGAGGAAACATAAAAACATATGTTTTGAGCTTTGGGTCTTTTTTGACCCAAAGCTCAAAAAAGTTGATTTTACATCATACTGCTTCACTTTAAAACAACAACTGAAACCCTGTTCCTGGTTTCTTTTGGACTGAATTTCAACTGTGTGTCAACACAACTTACAAATTTGAGCATGTTCCAATCAAAGACGTAGTCGTAGGAGAAGCCCTGTCTGTGGAAGAGGTTCCTGAAGAGCTGGCGGAGGTAGGAGTAGTCGGGCTTGTCGTCAAAGCGCAGAGAACGGCAAAAGTTCAAGTATGTGGCAAACTCAGCTAAAGTGGAGAGAGACAGATCAGGACATGAGGCACTGCTGTGGTTATGGCAATAAGAAAAGCCCTGAAAGGCATGTTAGCAGCTTAGCTTACAGGGATAGCCTTTACACAGGACCTCAATGGGGGTGGACATCTTCTTCTCACTGATGCGTTCGTACTTCTGCCTCTTGGTGGCAGCTTTGAGTCCTTGCCAGGGAAGAGAGCCCAGGTTGAAGTACATCAGGACGTAGCCCAGAGATTCCAAGTCATCCCGTCTGGATTGTTCTGAAGACAGAGACAAGGTGGGGTCAGCAAGGGTCAGCACACTGCAGCAACATCGGCAGCCATCACCACCTCTCACCAATGCCAAGGTGTGTGTTTATGGAGGCGTAGCGGGCAGTGCCGGTCAGGTTCTTGTTTTCGCGGTAGGGGATGTGCTGGTGCGTGCGCGCGTCGCGGTATTTCTTAGCCAGACCAAAGTCGATGATGTAGACCAGGTTGCCCTTCTTGCCCAGCCCCATCAAGAAGTTGTCTGGCTTCACGTCTCGGTGGATGAAGTTCTTGGAGTGGATGTATTCAATCCTGCTGATCTAGAAAGGCAAGTCAGATTCATGTTAATAATTAAACACCACAGGACAGACAGCAGCAAACAGACCTTAAGACACCTTCAAGTCTTTCATCTGCAGCTTTCCACCCAACACACTACATAACTGAGAACATTTAAGGCTCTTAGTAAAGGTCAGAGCACTTTCTCTCACCATCTGGTCAGCAAGCAGGAGGACGGTCTTCAGACTGAACTTCCGAGAGCAGAAGTTGAACAGGTCCTCCAGACTGGGGCCCAGCAGCTCCATCACCATCACATTGTAGTCTCCCTCAGCACCACACCACTTTATAGTTGGAATCCCCACTGAAAGTACAGGTAACGGTTACCATAGTAATTATCTGGTATTCTGGTAGAAAGGAACTGTGGCTGTGATTGTGGCTAATCTGAAAACTTGATAACTAGATTATTATAAGATGATTTTCTTTCCCACTAAATAACTTCTGATCTGGTGCAGTTTGGTAGAAAAGTATTTTCTGTGTGAATGTTTTTATTAATTACCACTTAAAGAAATTTTAGATCAAGTAGAGACAAAGAAAGTCACTTTTTCTGTTAAGTGAAACCAGCTGCGTCCGAGACTGGAGATACATTCAAATCTTCTACATGAGCTGAACTGGTTAGGCCAGTGACGTTCAAAGTGGGGGGCCGATGGCCCCTGGGTGGCGCTAGGAGGACTCAGAAAGTTAGAGATGAGGAATAAAAATGTAAAAAATATACCTAATAAAATTTTTGATTCAGAAAAAAAATCATAAAATCTTATCTTTTTTTTACTAGTCCAATTGTTATTATTTTAATATTATCACAACACTTTGAAGAATTAATGAATTACAACAACATTTAATTTCCCTCTGAGATTAATCAAGTATTTTTTAATTTAAATAGAAAATATGTTAAAATAATTTATTGAAATGTTATTTGCAAATTTCATCTTTCTGATTAGTTACCAGTCAATGTACTAAGTTGCTTTGTTAGAGTAGTGTAGTAACTGCAGGATGAACAAGTTTCTGACCAGAGAAAAGGATCCGTCCAGCAGGCCTGCTGTGGGGCATTCTGCTGCAGGAAACCCTAACAACTCAGGTAACTACAATCAGAACAAATGTGCTGAACGAATCTAAGAATTACTGAATAGAGAAGTAAAAAGACACTGTAAAAGTTGATGTTTCTTTACATATTTTGTAGCACTGCCTGAAGGTTTGCAAAGGGGCATGGAAACATTTGGATCTCTGGGTTGGCCGCCTGCTTATCACTTTCCTTCTCTGAAACTAGTTTACTAAGTTTGACGAGCCAAATTTCTTCTTTCGAAGTGATGACAGAGTGAGCTGTTATGCAACTGCTAATATTGACACGTTTGGCGATGGACAAGTACGTATGTGGTGGATTTGGGAGTGTGATACCTCCGCCTTGCATCATCTTGTAGATCTTGCTTTCGATGTGGAGTTGGGGGTGTTTAGTCTTCACACATTCCAGCTTGATGGCCACCTCTTCTCCCACTGAGATATCAGTACCTAGACAGAGACAGACAAGGTTTAGTTGGATGGAGCTAAGGAATCAGTCAAAGAGCCTGAACACTGGAGCTGTATCTAGTCATCTCAGAAACAATGAGACCTTGTCAAAGCCAGGTATGCTAGCAGCAGCTACAGACCTCCATTTCTCTTCCTGACATGTGTGTAATAATCTGCTGTTACAAATGTGTGAAAAACATTCGTAACAAAGGAAGAAATCCTTTAAAAGTTGGTTGATGTGCAGCAGCTCAATTTGTGGACAGAGAGAATTAAGAATGCTAGCTAAATCTGTCAAATGCAAAAACCAGTCCAACGTTTCAATACACCAGTTCTTATTGGACGTCCTGCATTATTTCATGACAGACATAAATAGATTTTCATCTACTTTGCTCATACATGAAGGGATTCAGGGAAATGACTTCCAAACTGACATGTTTAAGTGCTGAGGTTGCCTCCTTCCTAAACATGGTAATGGGATCCAGCCAGTCCCTCCCCTCCACACACAGAAACCCAACACCACCTTACGTAATCCCATTACTCCTGCTCACATGTGAACACACCGTCTCATAGCAGAAAGAGTTTAATAGCAGCTCTGATGGAACATCATTGATTTCTCTGTACGTCATCTGGCACCCAGCACCCAGCAGGGCGGGGTCGAGGCCGCCCCGCATGGCGGCTGGCATGGAGGAGCGGACTCTCAACATGCAACCGACACTTCAGCAAACCAAAGCATGGAGGGAAATTACAGCACATGGGATTTTATGCGTTACATAAATGACCAGAGTTCAGATTTAATGTGTAGGGTGTTTGTTTTTAAAGCCTGTATGCTCATTTACATAAGACTCATTAGGCCGTAGGTATCAGAGAAGTTAAAAAGGATATTCTTCAACACGACCCACCAGACTCCAGGTTGCATTAAATAAAGAATCTATTCCAACAGAAACATCTGAATCAAGAGGGTGTTTTACAGTGTGTGCTCTCTGGTGTCAGAGGAATGGGATTTGCCTGAACAGATTTTTCTGGGGAATGCAGCACTCCCTCCCTCGCTCTCACATCGAGAACTGTTTCTGATATGCCAAAGTGTTCACGTTGTGTGCAGGGTGTGTTTTTCTGCTGTGCTGCTGGTGCAACATGTTCAGACACATCTCTGAGGACTATTATTTCACGAGGCCTCACCAGGAAACGCTGCAGAAACATGTAAATATACTGTGACTTGCATAACAACATCACCTCCACTGCTATTAGTGATCAGAAAGACAAACAAGCAAACATTCAGCCGTGTGATGACGCCTGGTGTGACGTCAGCCAAACCACCAACATGTCAGCAGACGGGCAGCGCAAAAACGTGTCATAAGTTTGATGACTGGATCACCAACAACACGCAGTTTGAGCCGTTCTAAGTAACTTTTGGTCCGTGAGTTTAAACAACCTTTGTGTTAAGTTTGCTTGTAAATATGCCCCTCCCTGTTCTCATACATGGCCGGAGCGTTCTCATTTGACTGTGATGTGATATCACCAACAGTATCTGTTAAACAAGTCTCTGTTTTCCTGTCAGACAGGTAGCAGCCTCAGGAAGCGTTTTATAACACCCTGCAGCAGAACATGACCAGCTCATAGACTCACAATGACCATCCTGTCCCATCATGAAACAAAACTTCATTTATGAGCTAGAAGAAACGCTTGGTGGTAAATAACACTAAACAAATGACTTTTCTTGACCTTCAGTCAATCAGGCCTGCCGCAATGACCAGCAATCACGACATCAGATTTTTCTGCTTTCATTTGACAAAAAGACATTTTGTTTGTGATTTTTAACATACAATGTACTAAAACACTGACGGAATTGACAACGTTTAAATTACTGATGTTATGTGTACAATTTGTTTCCAATAAATTTTTATAGTTATTTAAAAAATAGGCTAAATGAACATGATAGTGGCATACATATGACTTTATAGATTGCTTAAAAGCGAACACCTTGGTATCAAAATATATTCAGAGACAAAAAACAGAAAGGCAGAAGGGCTGATTTCATACCTGCATAATAATGTTATTAGACAACACAGCTAGTGTTCAAAGAACAAATATGTTTCTGTGCTTGTTGTAAGTGACCTTAATGTCGATGTGTACAAGAAACAAAGTGCTTTGGACTTCAGTCTGATCCTGATTAGGTTGGGACAAAACTGTCCTCTGACACAGCTCATGTCTCTGTAACCTTGCTGAATATTTTCAAACAAATATAAAATATACGTATAACCTCCTGATACTCTATGATTGATAATACCAATCACACAGGAGTAGAAGACCTCAGTCAACAGGCTGACCCGAACCCACTCTGCTAATGACCCGACAGGGACAATCCTTTAGGTCTCTGAAACATTCATCACTGTTACCGACACAAACTTGGTTTAAACGCGATGAGTGAATCACTGTTAAACATCTGCCATGGACGCCTTTTAATAGCATCTTGTTTCTTGTAACAGAAGTACAAATGATCAAAAACTGCTCCTGTTGTTACTGCAGACAGCAGAGGGTTAACTGATTTAACAGAACCACATGCTGATCTGACTCATTTACAATGTTACAACACATTAGTCATCAACCTCTCAATGGAAAGGATGGACAGCTGAGTGAGGACAAAAAACACTAAGCGATTATGCAAGCGGCTGGCAGCTCTGGCTATCAGATTGTACAACAGGTCAAGTGGAAGAAAGGCTCAGATCCAGCTAATGAATCTAACCTCTCCTGGACTCACAGCCGCTAAGTGAGGACATTTAACAACATCGCTCCAGGAGTTTTAGTTGAACAAGACCAGTTCACTTTCAGAACACACAGCCTAGTTAGGTCACACAAGCGCACAAGATTCTAGTACAAAACATTTCAAACCACAACTCGAGCACAAATGCTACAGATTTTGATAAAGAATACTTGTCCCATAAATGTAAAATCAAATTAAAAACTAAATTAACAACAACAGTCTAATGTAAACATTTGATATAGTACCAGAAGGGAGACCATAATCTCTTGTCTTTGTGATTATTAGATCCAAATGTGATTTAAAAAAGACATAAAAAAATCTATCCAAAACTAGGAAACGTTTTTGAGTTGCACATATTTTGACACAAATGTAACACAACATACTCAGATACTTCCATGACAGAATCAATAATTAAGCATTATACTAGAAAACATCCGTAGAATCACCTTTATGTCTACATTTCGTCCACCACAGAAGATCAGAAGGGACTAATCTATAGTAAAGCAGACAGTTCCAGTTCGGTGATGGTTCACATTTAGAAACCACTGCACCTCACAGCCAGGCCTGTGACTGTTAGAGGCCAGAGGTGAGGTTTCCCAAACAGAAATGTGAATAACTATGATTAAAGCTCCAATATAAGCCCCAAAAGAAGAGCTACAGCATGGTTGATGTTAACTAGTGACATATTGCATCCAAACAAGAACACTATACAGATTGTGCATTTCGTGATTTAATTTAGGTTTAGTCTAGCTCAGTGCAGATTAAATCCCCTTCATCACGATCCATTTGAAAACAACAATGATCATGTTATCATTAAAAGCCAGATTAAATAGTGGAAGAAACGAAAACATTTACTTCCAGAAGGATCCATTTTATCTGACAAAACCTATTTAATCAGTAGCTGGTCAGCAGCCTTAGCTAACTGAAGACAGCTACATTTCACTCAGTAGAGATGAAGCTATATTTATACAACATGTTCGTGACAGCTTGTTCTCAGAGGGATATAGGGCCTTACCATCAAACACAAATCTTTGGGCTAATCTGTAAAACAGCATCCTTTGGATACAATTTTTATAATGGAAAACATATTATATACAACTCGCTGAAAGGCAACCACAGTAGATCTGTTGAGCCTTTTGACTCACTGGAAACTTTCGCTCTGTTTAAAACCACCAAAAAAACACATGTTGGCAACTATCCCCGAACACTTCACAGGCTCAGACTGAACCATCATTCTGGTCTAAAACGAGTTTCAGGTGAATCAGAGCAAAAGAACCAAACCAAAACTTTCAGATTTTACGTAGCTAGCTGAGGACAAAACACTTAGCTTCACATCAGCTGAGAGTTTTTCTGGTAATTTGAAACCTTCATTTAGATACCGGGTTGACATCATAACGGGGACTAAGTTTCTAAGCCAAGCACAGTCGAAATAAATCGCTTACTAAACACATTTTCGAAACAGAAGACGGAAATGCTAGCTTACTTGCTACAAAAACTACTAGCCTAGCAGCTAACGCTAACGGAGAACACAACAGCTGATCGCCTATCACCAGCTCCTTCTGTACCTCTGAAAAGGGAACCAGTTGGCCAACTTCCTCACACTTTCCTCTTGATGTTAATACAGACACAGATTCTTAGACAAGATTCAGTGACAAAAACATACCCAAGTATATGTCTCCAAACGATCCGCTTCCAATCTTTCTGCCCAGTCTGTATCGGTTTCCGACTCTCAACTCCATGTTAATATATCTGTCGTCGGCTAGCAAGCACGCTCACTAGCTCCAAAATATTCAAAATATGGTCAGCTTTGAAGTTCAAGCCCGTTTACAACTAGAATAGAATCAACCAGCAGACACCGGAGATCCGTTCAAGCGACAAAATCTGTTCTTCTGTATGCTGTCTCCGGATGAAGTCGGCTCCGACAATCTTTCGCCTCTTGTTTTAAAATGTTAAAAATATCATATTGCGACAATATGGCGTTTATAGGAAAGAAGAATCTCTGTACTTTATGCTCTTGCTGTTTTTAAAATTGGTACTCCTTAAATTTCCACGGATGAAGATGGATTTTGAAAAGATTCCGTCAGCTATTTGGCACGGTATCTCTAGCTCGCATTAAACTGCTCTATGTTAGGACCTTGCTCAGCAATCTGCTGGGTTTGTGACGCCACTTCCTTGTTAGATGATGGGGGAGGACACGACCAAAGAGCGTGTTGTTATAGATCCTCCAATAGATGCTAGTATCAGTAACAGGTCTCACTAATTCTGAAGCGGTCTGCATCACCTACGATCAAGTCTGAATATGTTTAAAAGGATTTATTTGGATATAGTTAACCTTCCAAATATATATATATATATATATATATATATATATATATATATATATATATATATATATATATATATATATATATATAAACTTTGAATGTACGTGTAAATGGAAAGTACACCTGTCTACACTCTTTGTAAATTATATATTTATATAGTTTTGCAACTTTATGTTCAACTATTTTAATTAAATCGCATTGTGAAGTTTTCTTCGCTCGCGCGTCATTGTCCCATTCGTTATGCTTCCAGTGCTTTCAATGTGTGACTAGTCTCCTACAGCTTAAAGGCTCTGGTTCCACTCAACAACAAAAGATCGCTACCTTTGTCCCTCTGGCTTTTGTCCATCTGCAAGTGGTCAATGAAACGCACGAGTTCATTCTTCAGCCATAAAAAGAAAATATTTGAAAGATAATAATAATAAAAACAATTTTAAAAACCGCAGCATTCTGTAACTTGTGTAATACTACTTTCATTGAACTTTAAACCTTTAAATCGTTATTTTATCACTTGATGAAAAATGTTGCTTCGTATGTTTGTGCAATTTACGAGTTTCATTTTTTATTACTTCAAAGTTATTTTTATTGCGGCTGATCCCCTTCCCCTTCTTCTTCTACTACATCATTATTACATAGAGGGAAGTTAATAAATAACACTACGTCACACACACAATAAAAATATTATGTTTAATAACATCAAAAACAATATCAAATTTGTATTGGTTAATTTTGAGCGAATCATTACTTATTACTTTTGTCAGTTTCAAATTACTTCTCTTTTAGCGCTTTCTTCTTCTACTACTACTACTACTATTTATTATTATTATTATTATTATTATTATTATTATTATTATTATTATTATTATTATTACATAGAAAAATGAGGACAAAAAAGGACAATCTGTGGTTGGACCATTCACTGTCAGCCTCCAACACGGCATCTTTATTCTGAAAGGATAAACTCGGAAGTAGTTGTTTGTTTGGGGTTTCCTGGTTTCTCTTTCATTGCTGACTCCTTTCAGTGCGGAGAAATGGAGTTATCTGGTGATGAAAACGTGATTCTCGGAGAAGTCGGGTTGCCAGCTGCTGATAATCTCAAAAGAAGTGGAGACGTTGCTGAAGACGGGAAAGTGGACAGTAAAAAGAAACGGTACAGTTTCCAGGAAAAACTTCTTCATATGCTAACAGATTAAAACTAAGTTTGGACAGTTTCCGTCTAAAACAAACAGACAAAAATGATGCCGTGGTGTACATAATTACGTGGTTTTCTAAGGTTATAAAAATGATTCAAATGTAAAAATGCAGCCTGAAGTGGAGAGAGCCACTCACAAGAGATTCCATATTTTTTTAAAAGATTGAGTTAAAAGTGGTGGAAGTGGAAGCAAAAGTAGGTCCCAAAAATGCTAGGTGTGTACTTTATAACTACATCATGTTGGTAAAGTCAAGTCTGTGCAGTAGAGGGCTGAAGTTAGAGGTCTTCTACTATGCCTCCTTATAAGGTAAATCTGCTGGTGAGGAGAACTTAACTGATTCATATTTATGCGATAGTCAGAAAGAACAACAGTCACAAACGTTTAGACATCTGGAAATCCCCCGGTCCAGGTCCTGCGGCGTGGTTCTGTTAACATGGTGTGAAAGTCCAAAGCCATTCAGATTGTTCAATTGCTCTGTTGCGCTTTTACCTTCTACACTATCACAATATCAAGAATGCAGTTAAAACCAATGCAGATAACCGAGAGCATTGATGAATTCCTTGCAGATAATTAAAAATATTCTGTGATTTAAAGATCTGGACTGGACAACAACATATTCATGAGTTAAGGTTTCCAAATATTTGTATTTCTTTTTTTGCTGGACTGTATTTCTTCATAAAATAAGGCACCTTGTGTTTCTTCAGGACCGAGTCGTGTTTTGACCAGCCTGTGGACTCAAGTGTTCATGAGGTCATCAAGTATTCACCTTCTGCTCTTCCTGGTAAGATGGCTGCCATGAAGACTGATGACACTCTGACCTATAGCCGGTATGATGACGTGTTGTGCTGCTTTTATTCTCATTTCCTGTCCCAGCCAAACATTACGATGCAGACACAACCGAACCAATCAGCTGTGGTCTGTCCTCTATGAATGACTTGTTGTCATGGAACCGAAGCGAGGCGAACCCCTTCAACGTGGCAGCCGTTCCTCTGGCACCTCGGAAGCCCCGTCTGGTCAACTGTCTACGCCGGACATTGGTGTCCCATGACATGATGGGTGGCTACCTGGACGACCGGTATGGTGGATATATCTCTGATTAAACTTCTTCCGTTTAGAAGTTCTTGAATGTTGGAATGTTTGCATTAAAATCTGTGTTTTTATAATGACATTTCATCCTTACTTCTCTTTTTAAGGTTTGTCCAAGGCACCAGTTCAGAGGAACCCTATGCCTTCTACCATTGGCAGTACATAGACATTTTTAACTACTTCACTCATCAGATGGTCACTGTTCCTCCAGCCGTGTGGACGAATGCTGCACATAAACATGGAGTCATAGTTCTTGGTAAGCATAAAAGGCCCTCATCTGGATTAATATCCTGGAGTTGTTTTTACAGTGATTTTCAAAACTACGCATACCCCTTGAACTGTTACACAGTTATGACGGAACATATTTAGCCTCTGACCTGACCTGTCTTCACACCTTCTGTCATAATCTGAATCACTGAGCTGCTTTTCAGGGACTTTCATCACAGAGTGGACTGACGGAGCGGCAGTGTGTGAGGCCTTCCTGAAAGATGAGGAGTCGTACCGGGCCGTGGCTGACAAGCTGGTCCAGATCAGTCATTATTACGGCTTTGATGGCTGGCTCATTAACATAGAGAACACTCTGAGTGTGAGTCATAAGTCTGCAATTCTTCTCCTCGGTGGACGTACTAACAAAACACACTGGTTTCCTTCATAGTTGTGTGCATGTTATAGAAAAGACAACTTCTTAGTTGAAGAAACAATAAAATATGTATTTTTAAATTCAAACTAACTTTAAAAATAGGATCAGAGAGAATTTAATATAAAAACCCTTCCTGTTTGCGTCTGATAGGAGGGGCCAGTTTTACTCCGTGCTTCTAACAGTCAAAGAAAACTCCAGTCACTTTGGAACCTTCTCTTGTATCCTGTTGAAGTCCTTTAAATCGTAGTTTTCTGAAACATTTTATCAGTGACATTTTCCTACTTTAGAAGTCATCTTTACTAGAAACCCCTCCACACCCCCCAACACCTCAGCTTGCACTGGTTTATTCAGAGGTTTTGTGGCATGGCTGGTTAATGAATAAATCAGGCAGCAGGTTGGATCTCTGCGCTGATGTTTTGCAGGAGGGAGCTGTGAAGAACGCTCCGCTGTTCCTGCGCTACCTGATGGAGCAGATGCACGAGCGAGTGCCCAGCAGCCTGATCCTGTGGTACGACAGTGTCACTGAGAACGGAAAGCTTCAGTGGCAGAATGAACTCAACCAGTCCAACAGGCGAGTAGAAGGGAGAAAAAAACGTTTATCTGATCTTCTTTCAGTCTGAGGTTCTGTTTGACAAGCGCAGATCTGCAGCTTCTCTGGGAAAACTATTTTTGACTTCATGTTCTACAATCAGTGGTGTTTTCAAATTTCAGTGGACATATGGAGATCATTTGATGATAGATGGTGGGCAGTTTGTTTAGGAAAGCTGACCTCCAGGGAACAGCTACACCTCTACTCTCTCTCATTAATCTTTGTCTTCTGGATAACAGAATATATTATTTACTGCTTTAAGTAAGAAACTTCTTCATCCAGCATTTTGCTTGAGATATGAGCATTGTCTATTTTTAATATTTATGAAATACATGTTGCTGTCACCATAATACATCGTCCTAGAATCAAAATGATTGGTTTGTTGACACTAATTTAGCTGTGCCACTCTTCTCTGACAGGATATTTTTTGATGCCTGTGATGGCTTCTTTACAAACTACAACTGGACAGAGGAAAACCTGGAGTGGATGAAGGACTACTCTGTGGTCCAAGGCCGTCAGGCTGATGTGTACATTGGGGTGGATGTGTTTGCCAGAGGGAAGGTGGTGGGAGGGATGCTGGAAACCAATAAGGTAGAAACTGTAACAGTCTGTCCAGTTGTTTCTTCTCAGATCACTGTCTTAGTTCTGCATCCTGTTCTGGCTGTTGACAGGCTCTGGACGTCATCCGAAAGCACAACTTCTCTGCAGCCATCTTCGCTCCAGGATGGGTGTATGAGAGTCAAAGTGATAAGAGCAAATTCCGCACCCATCAAGACAAGTGAGGCCAGCTCAGCATGTGCAGTGCACACCTGGTGAAGGTCTGCAGGCATAATGACACCGAGACGCTCTGCTTCCCCCTGCAGGTTCTGGGCTCTGCTCTCAGATTACCTGTACATCCACCGACCAGCTTCACAGCTTCCATTCATCTCCTCCTTCTGCCAGGGCTTTGGGAAAGCAGTCTACAGGGAAGGACAGGTACTCACAGACTGGAAACTAAAAGGAGTAAAAGCTTAAATGCACAAAACCAACCCCAACACACCAACTGGTATCAGTATATGTATATAAAATGACAATGAACAATGCTCAACTCTTAGCGTGCATGAAGTTTTTAAATGCCTGTGTCTTTAATCTTTTACTCTGATGACTAATTAGTTATTTAGTTTTAGGCTGATAATGTTTATGTTCCTAATAACATAAACAACAGATGATAAGCCTGTAGCATTCTAACTCTTTCATGCGTGAAATCTGATCCTTTATGTCAGAATTATTTCCCAAAGTGTTTTTGATTTTTTTGTAAAGCATAAAAAAGGTGAGAAAAATTTATTGTAATATAAAAAAATAATTTTTAGGATTTTTTTTTCTAGGTGATCAGTTAAAATTTTCTCCAAATACAAAGTGTTTATTTGGCAAATACATCAGCAGTATTAGTCTTTTAGGGGTTACATGATGTCACAATATTTTTTTTACTTGCAAGAGTCCTCTACAGTAGAAGGAGGGACTGGATATTCCTAAGTTGGTTAATTGTCTTTCTGCCATATTGGATTTAACAAAAATCTTCTTGCACTTGCAGTGGACGGCCGGCAGTTGATAGAGTATGATCCACTAGTGTCTACTTCAGTGGTCTGTGTGTTTTTATAACATAAAACTCCACAAGAAACGCTAGAAAATGGCTTTTAGAGAGCTGTCCACTGTCCACCGCTATGCATGAAACGACTAATGACTGTCAGATCTTTCTGATGTAGACCAAGCACCTTAATTTAAGGTGTAAAAGGTTTGTTTCTGACATATAGAGCTTGATAGGAGCCTCAATGTCTGTAGGTTTGAAAAGAAATATAAACAAAATAAAAGTTCAAACTGAAGATGAAAATTTGAATTGGATTAAAGCTCCATTCATCCTAAAAAGACACTTTACTGTCAGTTTTGTGTGTTTGTTTTGGACATTTCATTTAAAAGTTGACATTCCGTTTCTTGACATTCAGTTTGAGCCATTTTCTTCAAACATACAAACATTTTGACCCTGTAGCAACATAACCTACTGTTCCTGTTCCCAGCTTTAAAGTTGACCTAGAGGTAAAAAGAGACGTTTTCTTGCTGTTCCTGTGTGTTTCAGCATGAGACGGCAAAGCGCTGGTTCAACCTGGCTGCTCAGGAGATCCAGCCGTTGTACTACCACATGGCTCTGGAGGACGGGGGCTGGGTCAGGAGCAGCGGCTGCCCTGAAGACGCCTGGAATGGAGGCTGCTCTCTGCTGCTGGACGGACTCATCCCCTCAACTTTAAACACTCCAATTTGTGCCAAGTAAAGTGTCTGCGTGTGTTTACATATGCACATTTATATTAACTGTATGGCCAACTCTATATTTATCATGAGGCAGAATAGAACAAATAGCTTCACACGGTGATTTAATGAGTTTCTAGTGTAAGAACCCAACAGGATTATTATAAGGCTACAGATTGGAGAGGAGATCATGACTCTGTGTGTGTGTGTGTGTGTGTGTGTGTGAGACCAACTATATAAGCTACTTTGTACTTAATAACGTCTCCACCAAAACAGCAAAGTACTTCCCCAGTAATGAACCCTGGGTCACTAGTGACCCAAATGAACTGTTAAACAAGACAAAAAAGAACTTTTAGTGAGGGGGACGGGGGATTACTGAGGAGTAACTTAGTGAGGATTAAAGATGGCGAGTAGGCAGGCATGCAGGAAGAAGCTGGAGAGGAAGACTGCAGGGCCCCGGAGTCCTGAAGGGCCTGTGCAACACCTCTTCAGTCTTAGGCCAACCCAGAAGAAAGTTCCATTGATGTGGTTGACATCCTGCCTGGTTCTGGGACCGAAGAAAACTCACCCATCAGTCATCAATGACTATAAACCTGGAGGGACTCCTGTAAGCAGACAAGGACATATCAAGACCCCCTGCAGTTTGCTTATCGCCATGGAGTTAGAATTGATGATGCTGTCATACACCTGCATATTGACTTTGCTCTGTCTTTTCAATAAAATGTTCATGCTATAAGCATTAAAAGAATGACAGTGACTTTGTGTATTTGCCAGGATTTTCTCGCTCCATGTGCCGCTGGATTCCAGGATCATGGTAACTCTGGTGTACAAAGCGTCTGCTGGCATCACCGTCTCTTTGCAGCTGAGGACAACAGATTCTTCTCACTGTTCCCACACTGATGTCCATGAGGTCACACGTGAGTTTCTTGTGGAACATAACCTCAGGACCAATATGAAGAGAAACACACAGCCAAAAATCCACTGAATTTGTTGTTGGATCAAAAACACACAATGTAGAAGTTCTATAATAGATCCGTACAGCAGCTCTCTTATCGATACTTTAGTAAACATACTTTTTTGGGCAAACAGTCTTTCTTCGGTATAACCTTACATTTAAACTTAAACACAAAACATGTATATTAAGCTCTTCTATAACAAATACCTGATCTTAAATACAATTCAAGTTAGAAATGTACAATCAAATATGTTTTTCTATAAAGGAAAACAATCCAAAGCTGACTTGGATGTTTTTGAAAAGGAAAGCAGTTTGTCTTAAAGTTTGAGCTGATAAATGTTGTGTGTTTCTCCACAGTAAACAGTGTGACCCCTGAGACTGTGGGAAGTGGATCGCAGCTAGAGAGCCAGATGTCTGAGCTCTGTGGAAACAGAGACCTGCATGGATGGACTGTTAGGTGAGGCACAATGACGGCAGAGCAGCAGTTTAGTTGAGTTGACTTCATTTTAGAGCGTAAATGTCTGTTCTTTCTGTTGTTCCAATGTTGCTCTGAGCAGATGTTCACAACTGGAGCTTCATGGCTGCGTTCTCAGAGAAGTGTGTGTCCTTATCCATCGGGAAGGGGAGCCTCAGGACACGACTTTCAGCTGCAGAGTGGGAGAGATCAAGGTGAGACGATCACTACTCTCTACAGAGAACATGGATCATTTTCTAGATGGGACAGAGAAATAGAAAGTGTTGCTGGAGAAGGTTTGATGCATAAAGATTTTATGGTTTTCATGCGTCTCAAGGACCATTTCCAACATAGTTTTAAGTCATTTTTTGTTTGGGAAAATTGGGGACGTTTTTTTTAACTATGTTCTGGCATTATTATAAAGGGCTGTAATCAGTCTCATTCTACAGTTAACAGGTAAATCTCAGTGAAACATGTGGCATCTAGAGTTCACCAATCTTGCTTCCTATGATATCTATCAATCAATCAAGTTTATTTTATTGCACATTTTGCCAACGCTGCAGTTCAAAGCACTTTACATCATAAAAACACAAAAATACAGTTATAGAGCACAGTCAACAATTGAAACATAACATTTTGTCTGATGGCATTATTACACATCAGAATGTTTATTAATGTTTCATTTATTCTCTAAACAAGTGTGTTTTAAGTCTGCACTTAAAGGAGATCATTGTTCCAGCTGTTTTGCAGTTTTCAGAAAGTTTGTTCCAGATTTGTGGTTCATCATCTGAATGCTGTTCCTCCATGTTTGGTCATAAAGATAAAATGGCCTAGTTAAAGTCCTATCTTTGTCATATAATTAAAGTCAGTTTCATACGCCGTGATCCGGTTTTACTCTAATTATTTATATTTTTGACTTCAGATTTCAAGGTTACTGCCATGTGCCTTTTTCAGTCCCTGCAGAAACGCATAAGAATCATATTTATGTTTTCTAAACTTTTCTACTAGATTCAGTGGAGAACTCGCCTGGCCATCACCTTCCTATGCAGTTCTGCTCAGTCTGTCAGTGGGTCTTAGGTTATTCTTGAACATCTTAACTAATTTCCTTTATCAGAGGTTCCAGCTTGGATCAAGTGGAGATTGTTCTCAAACACACACACACAAACTAATTTTAAAGGGAATAAAACACGCTGACATTAAGTTCTGGAATGGCCTTGACCTCAACCATACTTAAACTTTATACTTCAAAAGTCATCTAACCCGATAAACAACGTAGATCAGTTCTTCCATTTCAGATACCAAGAGTGATATAATATCCATCCAGAATGAATGTATCTATGTAGATCCAATAATTAAAAGAACTGGTTTACTTTTTAGGTCTAAGCTGACATGTCTTGAAGGAACTGTTGTGTTTCTGTCAGGTACTGGACGTGGGTACTCTGCAGCCACCCACTGACCCCGTTCGGGGCTTGTGCATTGATGATGTGGTTTGGCTGCGTGGTGCCGGTTCATCACCAGAGAGTTCGTCCTCTTGCCTGCGCCTCAATGCCACCCTGCGCTGGGACTACCCTGTGGAATCTGTGCGCCACTTCAGGGTGCACTGGAGAAGGCTGAGAGGACCGGACCCAAGAATCCCTCCAGGTCAGCTGGAGCTGCTGGCCCGGGCCTACTCCAACCAGTTCAGGGTGACAGAGCTGCTCGTGCCTAAGCCGCCCAGCGTGTTGGAGCTGCTGGTGGAGCCGGTGACCAGGTGGGGCTCCCTCGTCCCGGAGAGCCGGTGGGGAAGAAGACAGCTCAGCTACACAGAATGAGCTGAACATGGATTTCATACAAGGAACTGTATGCAAATACGTTCAACACTTTAAAGACTTTCATTTATACATTTTGAGCGTGGATGGTTTTTGTAGCAGATGGAATCATCTCAAACAGAGAAACCACCTGAACCTGAGCACAGTTAAAGTTTTTATTTTTAAGTAATAAATAATGCGGTTAGAGTAACAAGCCCATCACAACCCCAGTTCTCTTTTTGATCCAGCCATTGTTTCATATAAACAGATTAAGATTATAATCAGAATTTATTTGTCGGAATCACAAACATTTACTTGTTTATTGCAGGCTTCACATATCATGTTTTCATGTTGCCTGTTTTACATATATAGTCCACTTGATGTCACAGTAGAGCAAAAGAAGCACCACGGCGCATGAAGCTTCATCCCACCATCACTAGTTACTAGGGCAACCTCTGAGTCTCAAACTGCATTCCTCAAAAACAGCGTCTTCAAGTGTGTGAGAAGGACACATTTAAAAGCTGTGGAACTGTGGCCCTGGACAAATGTATTTCTGGGACCACTGTTCCAACCACGCAAACTATCCCGGTCTTCATAGAAGCCATAACGATGAGTTGCTACGTAAAAAGTGAGTTGGCCACTCATTGACCAGAAGTGGCTGGTCTCATTTTAAAAAATCCATCAATTGATAAGTTTTCTTATTTCTGTGAAAAACAAGGTGGCTAGAAGCTTCCATGATTGGTCACGCTAGGAGATACAGAGATACAGAGCGAGGTTTGAAGGAGAACCAGAACATTTAGTCTGATTTCATTTTAGAAAGTTATACTTTGTATATTTTTATACAGTGTATGCATATACCTGTTTTCAACTGTGAGCACTAAACACTTTGTATTGGTTAACCACATACCACCTCAATAAAATACAGAAAAGTATGCAAACATAAAAGGTAAAGTGTTCAAGTGCATCAATATTCTTGCAAGGCAATACAGATGGCTAACTCAAAAGGTTGAAATAAAAACAGAAAACACACACAACTCAGTCCCAGTTCTTTCCTGTCATGTTATTGTTCTGCAAAGCAAACATGTGGCCTCAGTGACCCGGCTCCACCGCCGTGTCAGATATCCAATACAGTGAGACTTCTATCAGTGTGATGAGAGTAATCTAAAACAGCTCAATTGATCAATTTAAGTATCGATAACTCCACTGTAAGAATGGAACACAATCAGGCCAGACATTCCTTCATTCTTTATTTTGATGATAGTGGTTGAGAGCACCACTTCATAAAACCACGGACATTTATTTTTTGTGAAATCTACATTTTCTATACCAGCTTATCTTTGCTGGGTCACAGGATGCCTGGTGCATTTCTCCAGCTGTCATGAAGGAGGTGGGGTTCTTCCTGGACTCAGGGCCATATAAACACACACAGGGCAATTTATAAGGACCAATTATCCTTATTTGCTAAATTCTGGGATGTGGGAGGAAACCTCATGCAGAAAGGCTTCGGTGGGGATTCGAACCATACTTCTCAAAATATCAGCTGAGCTTAGAGTTTGATCAGGACATTATTGTGGAGGATATCATCCATATCAGGACTAAAATGTTTTTGCTCCAATTTTCATTTCTACCATTTTCCAATTGGAAAAGTGGAGCCTAAACCTTTTCAACACCCTTATTCAGATTCAATTCAAAATGCTTTATTGATCCCAACGGGAAATTAAATGTTATAACTCATTAATTCAAATTCTTCAGAGAGAGTCACTGTAGATGGTGACGGCATAATGATGGGGTAGATTATAGAGACATAACCCACAGATCCCATGCATATGGTGCCAAATGTTATGTTTTATGGCCATTCGTCAACTGCAAATCAATTCATCCAGTGAAAGTTAGTAGTTTAGATCCATGTTTCTCATAGAAGCATGCCAAAAAACAAAAAAAAAAAGAAAGAAAACGTACAAGAGTATTTATAAAAGAAAGTTGTATTTAGTGACTGGAATTGACAGAACTTTAAGTCAAGTGCACCTGATATCAAAGTCAATTTTGGAAAGCAAGTAAAAAAAAAAAAAGAAGAATTTCTGTGATTGTCAGAGCCGTCCCAGCTGGCACAACCTTCATTCAGTCCTGCTGCGTGATCATCTTCAGCATCTGCAAGGCCATGGCTCCCTGGTCTGAAGGAATCTGAGATATAACAAGATTACAGTTTAACACTGAATTCCTACCATTTCTGCTATAAAATATGCACTTTGAATTTAACTTTATTTAATTTAACTTAATTAACTTCATTAAAAACATTTTTTACACCAAACAGAAAGCAAAGCAAAAATCTGAGTACTTCTAGATAAAATACTTTATACCAGAAAAGTTTGCATCTTACAGTTCTACCATCTACATTGTATTACAGGTCTACTCTACACCCTTCTATTCTTCCAAACTAAACAGATCAGTGTTTCATGAAATTCAATATTTAAAACTAAAGTAGTTAGAACCAGCTCAGGTTTTACCATGTGACCAGCTTTGAGGATCCAGTAGAATGCAAAGTTCTTGTAAGTCTTGAAAAAGGCTCCAGTGGTTCCTGGGGAGGCTGGGTCATCCAGGGGGGTCCACCTCAGCTGGCTGAAACCAGGAAGTCCCTCCCACTTTAGCCGTTTCACCCAAAGCTCCTGACCTGGAACAATAAAATGTGCTTTTATGATTTATGAATGAGCTTTTAAAATGAGCTCAAACATGAAGAAACATGAACATGTGTTCACCAGAGATGTACTAGCTTCAAGTTTTTATTTGGAAAATGATCTATATATCCTTCTGCTTTAATCTTCTTATGTCTTGCTAAATTAGAAGGGGGGGTGTCATGGTGTATTATCAGAGCACTCAATGAAAGAAGTACTTTCATTGAGCGCTTCTCAATGAAAGCCCTATTCCAACCTAAAAAGGTTGGAATAGTTTGGTTTATAGACACTTTCCCCTTTAACTGGGTCTGAATTTCCATTGTGGTACAACTGGGTCTGAATAACATTTTGATCAGTTGTAGACTATATAAATAAATGATCACAATCATTTTAATTGTAGTAGTTTAGCAGTAGTAACAGCTGAAGAAATTCAAGCCAACTTTATGCACATCAGAATTTTAAAAACAGACATTGTTGAAGTCAACATTTGCAACAGTCTTTAGCCTCTTTTTAGTGGTTAGCATAACTTGACTAACAGTAAAAAGCAATCCGAGTGATTAATCTTTGGCACACACATAACCTTAACAGATTTCCCAAAGACTGCCAGCATCTCCAAACCCAGCCCACACCAGCTCAACTTTTCAGTTGGGTTACCAACTGGGTTACTTAAGTTGGGTTACTTACCCCTAACCCTAGTTTTCAGTTAGCTCAAAAACATTTTGAAAAGTCATTTTCCTGTTATCTACCATACTCTGTCTGTGTCTGGCGACCTGACTAAATCATAGACATGTCTCTGCAACTTGTACTTTAACTTCAGTTTAAAACACTTCACTAATATCAAAAACAGCAAAAACAATGTTCTTCTCAAAGGAACAGCGTTGCAAGTGTGAACTAGTTTTGTTTAGGTATTCACTGACCAGAGACAAAATATATATTTCTGCGTTTCACATCAACTGGTCACCAGCCTCTCTGTACATCACTAGTGTTAAATGTATTACTGATTTGGAAGCTCGTTTACCGATGGTGTCCACTATGAGATCCAGCTGGCCATTGTAAACCGTCACATTGACTCCAGCTGTCAACAACTGGTCCACTATATCCACCACTGGCCTCATAAAATCACCAGCCATGTTGCTGAACACGTCTTCTGCTTGACCTAAAAACCAGAATAGATGAGGACAAAGAAGGCAGACAGAACATGAAACATAACACTGTGATGTGTACCAGACAGTTTATATATGGAGACTTAATCCAAGTACCTCCCCAAGTGACATTCTGAGGGATGATGGCCAGTTTCTTCCTTATTGCTCCGTTCATCAGCTCGTTCAGTGATTGCTTGTGCAGAGGGCGAATGTGGCGGTGGGTTTGCAGAGCTGATGCAGAGAGGAAAAGCACATCTGTCAGCTAGAGCAATAATATTAGGTCCAATCTTCATAAATTCATTTGGTAAGTGGAGTCTAGGTTTAGACAGTGCCATACAGATGAAGTTTTCTCCTGCAGCAGTAGTGACCTTCTCATCTGGTTGCTGGGTTAGAATGTTGTAGAAGTTCACCCCATTGGTGTTCTGGGAAGAAAACAATTTTGCTGATTTGAAAAATAAATATTTGATTTGTACATTATTTCAGTCCTACTATTATAACCCCTCTCCTAAAGGTCTTTAAGGCACCAAAACATTCCTGACTTGTCAAGAATACTACCAAGACCTGTGGAGGTCTTCTGGATCAGTGCGTCCCAAATGTTTCCTCAGTCCATATCACGTTTTTCCAAGTAGCACTATACTTAATGACATTTCTAAACTGTTGTAAAACAGAGCTGGTATCTTTTTAACAAAAGAAAGGGGGGAAAAATCATCCTGGAACCTGCTGGGATTCGACCATGTAATCAGTCGATGGCTTGTGTGTAAAGTCACATCCCTGACCTGGTGACCAGACCACAAGCTGGAACTGGTAAAGCAACTCCACATCCCAGCATTCACAGCATTTCACACCCGAGTTTGACAGAAGCCCATTGGCCAAACAGCAGGGATACCCTGTGACATCATGAACCTGAACATGCTGGCTGTATTCAAGTACTTTGGATCCAAATCCACATCAGCTGTTAGTTTCTCCTTTGAAGATCTGAGTTAAATTAATAAGACACTGTTCCTTTTTCATATTCACATCCTGTTTCCCTCCTGCTCCAGTAAACAAGCTTCTCAGCAACTCCAGACAAAATGCTGTCTCTGTCCATTCACCTCAGTCTGTTACATTTTTGTTTTTCAGTTGCTTAAATTGCCTCAATCACAGCGCAGATTCACTCCATCATTCTAACACCACACCTCAATAACCTACAATACATAGGTATGTATGATGATTCCTGACAATCAGGTAATAATAATCTGTAATAATAAATAAATCAGTTCTATTAACAACTGCCCTTTGGGAAATTAATAGCCACTGATAATCAAAGTGATTTCCCCCAACAAGCCATGGGTGTTAGAATTATTATGTTTTGTTATCTTTCTTACATTAGTAAGGAGATCGGCTTGCAGGAGCTGATCCTCTGTGCCTTCTCAATTCTTGCAAGAATTTGGTTGAAAACTAAGTAACGTTGCCTGTGGTTCTTTTTATTTAGGTTGAGAAAATATCTATCAACTTGATGCCGTGACCAGGATCTCAACCTACCAGTTCGCTGACAGACGAAGAACGACGTGCTGAAAACCGTGCACAGCCAGAGTCAACAGGACTTGGAAACAAAGTCCCGGGAAGTAACGTTTTCGCTGGGCCAGAGCCCTATGTCCGACTTTGTCTGCCAATGGCGGATTGACGAGATCCGACCGGACAAGACGAACCGACAGAAACGTGAGTTGAAAAAGCGCTATTAATTAGGTACGAGTCCCAATTCAGCCAATTTAGGGTTAGAGTCTCTAAAATAAAACGTGGGTTAGAGTCCCAATTTGGGTTAAAGTCCCTAAAATAAAAAAAGAAAAATGGGGTGCAGGGTTTACAGTCCCCCCCTTGGATGAGGTCCCCATAAGAAACCTCAAGCCATCAGGAAATTTTTGTATGAGTGTGAAGTGTGACTGGTGCTGAGTTCTCTGAAAGTACAACTTATTGTCCTCGGAAGGGGACAATAGGCGCATATGTAGTGCACTTTCTGTGACAAAGCACAAAATAACAGATCATAGAGCTAAATCGCAGAGTACTAAAATTATGGGAAACAAGTAGGTATTTTTAATCTTTTTTCACCTTTAAGTAAAGAAAGTAACTATCTAAAAGGCAGTTAGTGGGTGTTTTTACTCGTTTTTTCACCTCCAAGATAGAAAGCTAAGAAAGTAACTATCAGAAGATAGTGGGTGTTTTTATTCTTTTTTTCTCGCCTAAAGAAAGAAAGTAACCATCTAAGGGAAGATAGTGGGTAGTTTTTAGCATTTCTACACCTTCAAAGAAAGAAAGCCAGTGGAGAGACATCTCACTGAAAATAAAAAAAGGGTATGGTGTAGATTAGGAGTGGTTGGAATCTTGGAAGAGTGTGTTTAAAATAAAAAATATATATATATATATATAAAGAACAAACAGGAGGAACCAACAAGTATGTTTGTCAGACCAGAGTACAATGAATCTCCAGTGAGCTGTTCTCACAGCAGCTCAGGAAGCAGGCAGGAGCTGCAGCGGTGATGCAACCCCCACCCCCAGCAGCTACTGCAGCAACAGCACCTTTATATCCTAAGTTGCCAGATTCAGCTGAACAAAACCCCCCAATCTTAAAATTAGATGAAATTGAAACATCCCATGATACAACCCTAATGGAGCAGCAGATCAGCCTCCACATGTGTATGTTTTTCATCCTTCGATAAAACAGAAGAGTTAGGAGTTTCTCCTGAAATCCTTATCGGCTCTCTTTCCTGCCATAAAATGATCCCCTCCAAGAGGTGGGGGTAAGGATTGTCCTGTGGTCTGGCAATAGAGATAACTCAGATTAATGGAGTACCTTAAACATAAATTGTGAAATCTAAAATGGTAAAGGATCCCATGAACCTTTTTCCCTAAGGAATAGAGATTGGCTTTTTAAACCTTAGGGTTTTGTTTGTAACCATAGTTTATAGGAAGTTGTACAGAAGTCATCATCATCGCATAAGGCAGGTTTTGATGCAGTTTTAGTTTTCTAAATTCAGGGAACTGGACCTATTGAGAAACCTAAATGAACTTTCTTTGAAACAAAGAACTCTTAAAGAGTTAAGAGGCAGAGGGGCCACAAAGCTGATTTGTTGGATTCTGCAAAGACATTACAGGTCTTAATGTTTTATGTTTATGTGTTTGAGTAAGCAAATGATTTATGAGTAATGAAGTATGGGAAGTTTTAAATGTTTCACAACTGCAAGGAAAATAATAATTTGGTATTATGATCCCTTGAGTGGACATCCGAGGGGTCAACAAGCAGTGTTAAGGTACCGACCTGGACATTATCCAGCCTCATACCTCAACTTAGGCTTTGATGAGAAGAGGGCTGCTTGTTGGTTCCACGGCTCCAGTATTGGGATAAACACATTTATTTTATACATTATATTCCTTCTTTATAGTATGTGTTTGTATTCTTTTCCTCAGCAACTAAAAAAAAAGAAGGTATATGTGTAATCCGTTTTTCTTTTTCTTAGATTTCTGTGTCCATTTTTCAATTAGACTGGTCGAACGGTTCAGTTGTGAGTGGTCACAATTGTTATGGGTTGTGGGTTTAAAGAAACCTTTTGGGTGTTCAGGCTCCAGTGTGGTACCAACCTGCTCCACTACCGTCTCAGTGACCGACCACAGCTCAGTGGCTTTCAGAAACTGCTGCTGCTCCACAGCTTGCTTCACCTTCTCCGCTGCACTGTTGACATCAGCCAGGCCGTTGTTGTCCAGCAGGGACTGCACACAGCAGGTCAGAAATTCAACAGAGCAGCTTGGATCCACGGTTGTTAATGAAATGCATTCTGTGCGTTACTCACAGTGGTATAAAGGTATGGACCCCATGTCATCACAGAGTCTGGTAACAAAAGACAATCTTACAGTGAGTGGCATGTTGTCGCTTAGACTCTATAAACATTTACAAAAGAAAGGATGAAGATCTGATCTGATCATATATGGAGGGACTGCAGGGAAGTGTTGACAGAAAACGTGAAAACATTGCATGCATGTATCCGTCACTAAGTGCTATTCACATACCAAAAAAGATTTTGAGCTTTAAGTGAACAACTATATAAAACTGCTAATTAAGTTCTAAAAACAAAAGTGATTTTAAGTTCAAGTACATAAACATAAAGCCATCTGCATTTTTAAAAATATCCACAGATAAAAGGTAAAAAATAAAAAACGTAGAGATGGATCAACGATTGGCTGGCCTTTACCACTGTTCTATTTTTGTTGATGTCTGAACTGTTGACTCAAAATTTGACCAATTAATTTTTTCCCCCTGATGATTATAAAACAAAAGGTGAGATGATGTGCTGTTAGTTTTTTTGGTAGAGAGAGTAGCTTTGAATCCAACAGGGATAAAAAGAAAATACATATTTTACCTAAAGTTGTAAATCACTTATTACTAAACAAAGCCAGTTGAAGGAAGTTTGGCAAATCCTGATCTCTGGCACTTTGGAGCCTAATTATTTATCCATGCTAATGTGGGTCCAAAATGAATACATGTTTTTTTTAAATTACTACACCACCTAGTGGTGTGACATGAAATGCTGTCACAATAGGAAACTTGCAAAATCATTAAGGTCCAAAATCTGACTGTGCAGCATTTTTCTGGTGTGTTTTTGATTAGAACTGGGGACAAAGGTTGACCTGGAGAGTTAAAGACTGACTGATACTGACCCAAAGGGGAAATCCACGAGTCTCCTAGTGCCACACCTGCAAAGTTGCATTTCACTGAGCCTTGGGCTACAGCCTGTAAACAGACAATTCACCCAGATTAAAAACCACACCTTGTTATCAGGAAAAGCTAAAGTAGTCTTATAATTTTATATAACAACATGTTCAAGTCATATAAGTTAATTACAGAGTACACATCTGCTTAGAATCCTAAAAAAAAGCAAACTTGCAAATCTGATTTATTTCTGTCTTATGTGGCCCATCATGTGATTCTTGCTTTACACAGCGCTTCCTCCATCATTACAGCTAATGCTCTGTGTTAGCAAAGCTGTGGATCTGATGCTATAGACCCAAAGAGCAGTAAGCTCACCTTGCTGAGTTCCAGTGAGATGGCAGCAGCCATCTTTCCCCCATATGACTCAGAGAAGATGTAGAAGGGCTTGCTCTGCGAAGTTCAGACATTTTAACTCACAGTGGAATCACTTCTTTCATATGGCAAATAATCCTCTCAAACTTAAAGAAGGAAATAGTGAAAATGTATTAATATAACCCCACTTAGGACCATAAGAATTAGTCTAGTTAACAGTAAATACTTCCCCACAAGTTAGCCAAGCTTTTAGACAACATTACTCTTGTTTCAATATGAGCTGATTGGAGGTCAGCTCACCTGGAACTCCGGTATCTGTGTGAAGAAATGTTTGAGCAGCACCAGCATGTCTGAGGCCACAGTGGAAACGTTGGTGGCAAAGCCGTCAGGCCGTTCAGCGTAGCTAAATCCGGTGCCCACTGGGTTATCCACAAACAACACACTGGCTGCCTGCACCTACACAACACATCATAGAGCACACTCAGTGTTTTTTGTTCATTATTTTAGTTTTTATTTTGTAGCTAGCTAGCATGGATTACAGAAAGGAACATTTGACCTATAAATTGCTCATCCATATTTTTGTAGGTCCTTTGTGAAATTGCTTAAGTGTAACATGAAATACAACTTCAACTAAACTATTATCGAAAAACTAAAACTTCGACTTAAAGCATACATGCAAAATGCAACCTGTGTAAGAAACCCATCACTGTACAAAAAAGAAAACAACAACAAAAAAAAAAACACATCATCTCCACTGTGAAACATGGACCTTAAACCAGGGGAGAAACTTTCTGGCTTTATGTTGGTAAAATCACAGCAGCATATAATCAGAATAAAATCTGCATGATATAATTTGTAGTTGTAACATGGCAAACTGTTGAAACGGTCAAGAGGTAAGAATAGTTCAGAAAATCTCTGAAAAGCACCGATATCTTACCCAGCTCGTCTTCCTGGGCTCCAGGTCTCTGTTCAGTGGGCCAATTTCTTCAAAGTTACCAAAGCCACTCCCTGATCCTCCTGGTCCACCCTTACAACGCAGAGCAGAGCCAGGTTCATTTTATAACAGATTCTGGTTCCTCCCCCCGCCGCCCCCATTTCTGAACTTTTGTATTGTCCACAGAGTATCTGTTATAACTTGAGCTGTCAGCACATTTCAAGTTAAATGTTTGTCCTGAATATGGATTAACAAAAGTGAGACACACTGAAGAAAGCTGCAGAATATGAACCTGTGCATCTTTTATCTAAGAGAATTAGCACGTTAGCAACAGTTTCAGGGAAACTTTGACACTGCCGGTGGATGGTTACTTCCTCCTCTGTGGCTACTAATAGAAGCATCTCTGGTGTTACTCATCAGGTGACGCCACGTTCACTTCCACCAACAAACATTTGAAATTCAGTTCTTTCATAGATCACAAACTACTTTAAAACAAAGCCGTTCAACTGAATGGCACTGATGGATGCATTCTTTTACATATTCAATCAATTCAAATTATTGAAGTGTTTCTGTTGTCCATACGCTGGTGTTTCCAGTTTTTATTTCTGCTAATTGTTGCTTTTCTCTGCTTACATCTTTTGAAAACGTGACATTTAAAATTAGAATATGACAGACCAATGAAAAGAAACTAACATTTTTCTTACAGTTGATATTATGTTTATAATAAGTTTAATATTATGCTTAGGGCATCTAGCATTAATTGTACTTTAAATCTGGTCAACGAGCCTCATGTAAACTGTTAAGGAGATTCTAACTTATGAAATATGACTGGATATGAAGAAAAAAAACATCCTTCTTTTTAATCTGACGTCACTCAGACCAATATGCTGAAGTACAGGTGTGATTGGTTTAGGTTTTATTTTGTACCTGCAGCCACATGACCAGCGGCAGGTCCTGATACTGAGCTGACGGACTGTCAGCATAATAAAGCCACCAGAACATGTGGGCCCCGGGTCTCACTTCCACGTAGTCCCAGACTTCTTTACCCGCCAGCGGAGAGGGAAGCCCTGCGAACAACACACGTACATCCTCCTGTATCTACATGGACTCTACAATTAACTCAAATATGTGCTTATTCAAAAAGTTATTTACAACGATTCACTTTCGGTTTGCAGTCAGTGGAGTCAAAGAGCTTACAGGTGGTGATGATCAGAAAACAATCATGTTTTAAGGCAGGTTCTAGTAACTTACAGTGGGAATCCAGAAAGCTTACCTTGAGGGATGAGAACAGAGAGAAAACAGAGGAGAGCTCCAAACCGAGCCATTGTTTCAGCCAGCCTGCCGCTCCGCTCCGCTCTGATTCAGGACAGAAATCACATGACACCAGCCCAGTCAGCTGACACACACCCACGGGTTGGGAGAGGGAGGTCCTAGTATCTATAGGTCTCTAGCTAGTTCGTCTGAAATAAAGTCACTGAACAGAACAGCTTCAGGAAACATTTCGGTCAGGTGCGTGGCCAACTCCAGTTCTAGAGAACTACCATCCTGCAGCTGTTAAATGCGCCCCTTCCTCATCACACCTGGATCAGATGGCTGAAATCCCTGATTCAGGTGTGAATAAAATAAAGACAAACAAATGCCAAGAAAAAGTCCAAGCCATGGCCAAAGGAGGGGATAGAGCTCCTCACAGCTGTCTACCGTTTGTTTGTTTTTTACCCCTCTTCCGTGCTCCTGTATTATTATTATTTTATTATTTTCCTGTAAATTTCCCGCATACAAGTGCATACTATTCACCACTTCACATCACGACACATAAAAATGTGTTCAAAAAGTTAGTTACAGTGTTCTGTAAACAGCTGAAAGCAGAATGCAGTTCACTGGAAGAGGTGGTAATAGGTGACTATTACCACCTCCCGGCCTCTAAGGGGCAGTATGTGAGAGGTGGAGCCTTATTTTGAAAGGCTCAAGCGGACGTTGTGGTTGAGTTAGCCAGGGAGCGCATGAATAGAATGTTTTGGCGTCATGGCTGCGCACGGCAACAAGTTTATTCGCCTCCGCTTGTTTTTTGACTACCCGCCCCCGGCCGTCGTGGGGTGCCGCATGTGCTGGCTGCTCGTGGACCTGAACACGTGCCGCGTGGTGGCCGACCTGGAGAGCGTCATCCGGGAGAAGTTTGAGTTCAGCCGCAGCAGCATCCTGAGCCTGTTCATAGAGGACTGCTACCTGCCGCACACGGAGAGCATCTACGTGGTGCGGGACAACGACAACGTCAGGTGCGCGTTCAGTTCAGGTGTCACTGGGCGAGACAGAGCTCAGTCTGGTCAGCATCGTGTTGGTACGATTAGAAACAAATCACCATGACAACCTGCTCTCCAGAGATGGAGCTGATTTGAAAATGGCATTCTTCTCATCTGGAATTTGGATCTTTGATTCTCTGAGCTGAACTGAGCTAAACACCGTTTCTCACAGCAAGGGAATTTCTGTTCCTTTCTAAATTATTCATAACTTGAACTTTTTCGTATTTTGTGAAGTTAGAACCAGATAGGCTGATATTGTCCCGGGCCATTCATTATAGTTTCTTAGAGATTTTTTGCAGTCTCCAACTGTTTTCTACCAGAATTGCTCTGTACTTATTTTTCATCGATCCTCACGCTCCGGTTTATCAGTAATTCATATATCAATAATCAGTAATTATTGTTATCAAAAGTTTTAAAAGATATTAATAATTTTCCTAGCTCTGTGAGGACACAGGACTCTGTGACCATTTAAAAACATTTGTGTGTTTCTGTGATCAGGGTGAAGGTGGAATGTCTGGCTCAGGTGAATGGACACAGCAGCTGTCCAGAGACGGCTGCTGTGTCCTGCAAGAAGAGACAGAGAGACACCGCAGAGGGACCGAGCGCAGAACACAAGAAGAAGAAGAAGAAGAGAAACGAGCTGGAGGACGGCACGGCAGATTGGTCAGATTTAGCTAAAGGTGGTAATGGGAATAAGATGTTAGAAATAAAGATGGCTGCAAAAAAGAAGAAGAAGAAGAGGACAGTGAAGTCAGTGGACAGAAGCCATCCTGCTGTCTCTGAAGCTACAGCTAATGTGGCCTCACACATGCCCTCCAGCCCTGACAAGACCCCAGCAGGGAAGGTGAAAACACAGACTGTCCCTTCATCAGGCCCCAGCAGGAATGGAGGTAAAGCTTGTCATCAAAAAGTAGCCAAGAAAACCAGCGCCTCTCCTGCTGCTTCAAAGGGAAACCAGAAACCCAGCCCCGAAAAATCTCGGCCTCCTTCCTCATCTGCGTCTTCACAAACGGGCTCCTCCTCGGATGAGGCCGATACTTTAAAAGTCCCAGTCGGATCCAAAGCTTTACACCCCGACACCAGCAAGGCTGCAGCTCAGAACCAGAACCAGGCGTCCAGCATAGAGCAGCCTCCGCTCAACCGAGACAGTGAAGAAGAGATCCAGCTGGTTATCCGCTGGCCGCAGCAGCCTCTCCTGAACATCCCCGGCCCGGGGGCCTGGAGGGGCCTCGGTAGGGGCCGGGACAGGAAGTGGGCCAAAGGGGATCTTGGAGAGTGCCCTGGGGTCAGAGGTCAAAGTGACATGGAGCGATTCGGGAATGGCACAAAGGAGCCCTCATACCAGACTGACTCTCTGAGCAACAAGTCTATTGTTCTGCAGGTGAGTCTCCAGATGTGCCTGCAGATGTTTGCTGCGTTTGTGTGGATCAGGACAGCAGTGCTGTCACTGGAATTCAGGCTTTTATCATCATAACTTACGTCTTTCACAGATCTATGGCTACTAACTTTAATATACTTTATTGGACCAACACAAGCAGTGCAGAATTTGAAGTGTGTCGGTCATCAGCGTTTTATTTTGAAGTAAAAGTTTAGATAAAATCATTTTTAATAAATCCTCTGATGTAGACTTTAGTAAAAGAAGAGAGAAAGTGATGAAGAACCAACGTTCTAGTTTGTTTAGTCTGTAAAGCTGAAGGTAGTTGGACAGGCTTAGGAAACAGTTACTACTCTATCAGCTTTATGTTAGTCTCAACAGTTTAGACACAGATGCATGTGTGCATGTTGCCATTAAGGTATCTGGTGTTAATAATATATGGCTCGACAATAACTTCAAGTCTCTCTGAGTAGAATGAAGCAGAACCCATCCCGAAGGACTACAGCTCCATGCCGCTGCTGGCTGCCCCGCCCCAGGTGGGCCGGAGCATCGCCTTCAAGGTCAGTTTGGTTGAACAAATGATAATTAATCAGGACTGATCATCACATGGAGATAAATGTTCTTTGCTCTGCAAACAAAAAAATGGAAAAGGCAAAAGTGTTTGATTAGTTTGACTTTCTCATGGTGGTTTTCTTTTTAAATACAACTGTTATGGGTAAAACCATTTAGTTGTTTTATTGTTTCACATCAAGCATCACGCAAACAACCAGAGAATGAATATATATATATATATTTATATATATAATTTTTTTTACACTGTGAAATCTAGCTCAGGATTTTATCAGAGACCCTTCAGTAAAGGTCTGTGAACGCCCCTACCTTCACAGGAGAAAGCTACAATGTTCAATAAAGGGGAAAATCATTCTTGCATATTTCTCTTCACCTTCTCCATCCTTTCATTCATGTACAGTTGCTGGAGCTAACAGAGAACTACACACCAGAAGTATCTGAATATAAGGTGAGGAGAGTCAGCATTGATGAAGTCATTGTTCTCATAACCTAACAGTGTAGCTGAATAAAACGTCCAAGCTTGTTGTAGTGAATTCCTTATTCCTCAAACCTTCTACATGTCTGTCTACATGTACATCAGGAGGGAAAGATTATCAACTTTGACCCGACAACCAACCAGATTGAGCTGGAACTTCTTAATGCCTCGCAAGGTAGGAACTGTTTTTTTGTTGTTGTTGTTGTTGTTTTGTTTTTTATCGGTGTATAAAACTAAATTAACATAAACAATAATAAAACTCCTTCACTTTAGTTTAGAACATATTTTATTGTATTAGTCAGGAGGGAACATATCAAGTGTTTATTATTTGATTTATCTCAGAATTATGAGGTGATGGCAGTGAAATGACATGTTGCAGAAACATGTTGCAGCACAACATGTTAGGGATGCACGATATATCAGCACTAACATCAGAATTGGCCCATATTAGACATTTTTTAACATATTGGTTTGATTAAATAAAACGTGGCTGATATTAACAGATATGTATATCCATTTGTTGCTTTGTACTGCAACCAAACATTTCACTTTTGAAACTTTTGGCCTATGATTTAAATCAAGTGGGGTTCATTCTGAATGCTTTATTAATTACACAAACCTTATGGAATAAGGTTTGTGTAATGGAATGGAATGAGGAATACTCCGGCTTTACAATGTGAGTTTAGTTCTGTTCCCACTCAGAATCGAGTCTCGCTCTGTTGGCTGAATTTAAGTCAGTCACAAAATAAAAGGTTTCTTTCTTCAAAGCAAATGGGCCTGAAATGCCACATTATGTAATAACATGGCAATATGTAATAATGTAACAAAATCAGGCTTCAAAATGTAATTAAACATAGTTAAAAACAGCATTATGTAATGCACTTTGTGATACTTTCTGTAATATTATTATATTTTGTGCTGATTTTTACAAAATGCAGGGGTAGCTATTTTTAAAAATGATAATGTAATATGTGGTGCATCATGTAATAAATGCGTAGGATCTGCAATATGACTTTTATAAGTATATTGTTTAGGATGAAGACAATCAGTGGTTTGCAATCATTTATTACAGAATGCACAACATTATTACATTATTTCTGAAAAAAAAAGAGGCTAAAGCCAAAAGAAAAAGCTGCAATTTATAGAACATGACTCCGTCATTATAAAAAAAACTTACTGTAATCTAACTTCATATTATCTCAGCCCCGTTCATGTCCTGTGTTCAGTTCCTCTCATTTCTGGTGTGCTTCCCTCCAGCTCCTGCTGAACCAGGCAAGTTTGACCTGGTCTATCAGAATCCAGACGGCTCAGAAAGAGTGGAGTACGCCATACAGAGGGGATCCTCAGTAAGCTGCTTGTTTTGTAGACTTCATTATATTTCAGTGACTGTCAGCAAAGTTTGTTAGATAAACCTTTGAGCATGTGTCTTGAATAAAATCTTTATTCTACTGCGTCTCTCCTGCAGGTTATGGAACGTTGGGACTCTCTGCTGGAGCCAAGACTCATCATTTAAACATGAAAACTTACATTCACTTTGTTTATTAGACTAAATAAATTTGCTTTTATTAAAGTTAATTTATTGGGATTTGTTCTTTTCTGGATGGATTTTATTTTTGTATATTGGTGCTACAACTCATTGTTTTCTATAAAATTTTTAGAATGAAATCTTGCATCCTGAGTTCTGATTATATTGTTAGTTTTTCATTTCTGGTAGATATCTATATATGATCTGTGTTGACAGTAAAGGAACACGGGAAGGTTGATTTGGTACAGTATGCATGGTATCGACCTGGACACGTTAAGTATTCTTCAAGGACATCCTTGATGTTTGACATTTTAAAACTTGTTTTACTTCATGAATTGAATATTAGGGTTTAGGAGAGTATATTGCAGTTTGTCTTTATTTCTCGTGTCCTGTTTTATTTTCCACGCCAAGCAGAGGCAGAGAGAAACTGCCTCTGCAGCAGCTAGTTTTTGCAAATAATACTCCATAACGCCACCTGACGGTAAAAGTCTAAACAGTTTGTGTCCAGGATGTGGGTGGTCTGCAGGAGTACTGATGGCCCTTTTCTTGACCATAAACCTGTACAAGGCCTGCCTTGGAGGAAGATCAGCCCTGATGCTCTTCCAGTGAACAGAACAGAATCTAATTTGTCACCAATGTTCTTTGCACTGAATATGTATTGTTTTACTCTAAGGGCTTGAACAAATTACCTGATGTTTTTAATATTCTTAGTGTTAAAAACAATTTGACATATTTGCCATATAACCCACTGGTGAGGTAAAACATCATCAGGCTAATCTCATTCTCAAATCATCATCCACAACAACTGAGGAAATATATGTTACATTTAATTTCCCTCTGGGATTAATAAAGTATTTTTTAATTAAATTGAGATTTTTCCTTTCAAAAACTGTTATTTAAAATAGTTGAATTAGCAGTTTTTAATTCTGTGTACTGTAGTTTATCAAAACATTATGGAGGACAACATTTTCAAAATCATACCAGTTTTATCCCGTTTTTGCTTTTAAATTAATTTCGTCACGTGATAGAACCAAGATGTTTAAACTTTTTTTGTTTTGTTTTATATTATCGAGTGGTAGGATGTTATTTTTATTCTAAGTGATACATATTAGTAAAGTTAATGGCAGTGACCTGTGTTTACGTATAAAATATAAAACAACACGATGAACTCTTTTTTTTTTTTTGTCCGATGATATTCAGAACTGATACTTCTAAAAAATAGCCAGCCACTCCGTTTCACACCACAGACGAAGGCGGATGCTGATACATCTGGGTTGTTGCTAGGCAGCTCATCGGCGACAGAATCCCTTCTGTTCAGATCGTGAGTCCTCGTGCTTTTCCGGATCTTCTCGCGTCTTTCGAGCATTCGATGCGGCTGACGTCACAGGCAGCAGTGGCAGCGCCAGTCAGTCCGGCGGAGCTGAGGACTGGAAGGACGATGGCGACCGACAAAGCGACTCTCTTCAGTTAAACCTGACATTTGAAACCATCGTCAGAGAGCCGCCAACAATGGAGCGGCAGGGTCTCCCCGACCAGGACCCGCTGCTGCAGTTTCTGAAGCGGCTGAAGGAGGTTTTTGATGTCTGTGACGAGGATGCTGACGGCTTCATCCGGGTGGAGCACTTGATGGACCTTGGGCTTCAGTTCGGTCAAGGAGACGAGGTGAGCAGAGGAGAATGGAAGAGACAAGGTGGGTTAGTGGAGGATAAAAGACTCGCTAACAAATATTATTACCTTAAAAAGCATCCCAACATTTTCTCTGTGGCTAGTCGGAGAATAATGGAGTCCAGAGCTTGGTATCTGGACAGCCTGCGTTAAACCTTGACAGGTGCTGCTGGAGAGCTTCTAGCATCAGGAAGATTTTCTAGGACTACTTCCAGCACCACCACGACCTCGATGCCTGGTCATTTGTCCTCTGTCCATAAAAAATGGAATAAAATGATGTTCTGTTGACCACAGATATGAAGGAGTCTGAGGATCCTGGACTGTATTAATCAGGGTTAGGGTCTAATTAATCACACTCCATGTAATCTCTGCAGGGTTCCCAGTATTCGGTCCTATTTTTTTATCACGTGTCACCTTATCACTATAACAAACAATGACACTATTAGCATTATGAATGAATTATATGCAGCCAGCCCTCTGAATCTGAGTATAATACAATTTATATTCTATTACTTTGCTCTTTTTCTTACTGTTACAACAAACCCGACTCCAACAGATTGTACTTAGTACTACCATGAGGTCAAAGGCAATGTTAGTTTATAGAATTGTTCAAACATTTCCTAGGTATGTATTTCAGGTTTCAAGAGAAAAGCAGTTGAATATTAAACTGTTGAAACCCTGCAGATCTAATTAATGACCTGGTTCTGTTATATTTCATGACATATGGAAAATGTCACATTCTAAGCTCTGCAGTAGATTCTGCCATATTTTACACATTTCAGAAGTCATAGAAAGTTTAAATATTATGTCATGGTATAATGTTATTCCCTCATCAAAAACATGCCTGGAGAGTTGCTTTGATTCCTTCATGCATGTTTGAGGAATCGTTGAATGGGAACCAAATGCTTCCTCTCACAAAGCACTGACTATTTCCACAAAGCTCCTCATCAGAGTTGCAGTCCTCAGCCGAACTTCCACCTCACAGATCACCACAACCACATGCAGCTCCTCCAGACTAGCGGCAGCAGCAGCAATTAGCAAATACCTGGTGGAACTGTTAGCCTGCTGAGCTCATTATACATTTGACTTCTCAGTGCAATGCTCTTAAGAACAGCGCTGAAGGGCCAGTGTGAGAAAGAGCAGGAGCTTCTTAAAGAGACAGAGACCCAATTTCAAGGTGTCAGCTGTTTTTCCAAGCTTTAAAACATCATCTGCAGGTAATCTTATCAGTTATAGTCTTAGGGACAGCATTTTTAAAAAATCCTTGATGAAAATGATGAAATGTTTATGAAAGGTCAGATCTGGGGTGTTTGTTATATTGTATTTTATTGTATTGCATTTTAATATTTCAAGGTCATGCATCACATGTATGTTACCTGTTAATCTTTAGGAGATTAGCTTATTCTCTTTCCCTTAATTTGCTTTTTGTAAGTAAAACAAATAAAAATAAAAAGTGACATAACAGAGAAATTTATACAGATATTTGATCAAATGTATGTCAGGTGACAGAGTTGTGTATGAAAGCTTTTACATACAGCCATGTTGTGTGAGCGTTCTTAGATGACAGCTTGAGTTAAGCAAATTTTATGAGAAACCTCATAATGGATGTTGCTGTACTTGCATACAAAACACCTGAGTTTTAATTATTGCTGTCATACATTTACCTTTAAGATTCAGTTTTTACTTAGCAACCTTTAAATTAGCTGAGAGACAGAGACACATCGCTCAGCAGCATGTCTATATCGACTCATGAAAGCATTAAGGTTGTCAGGTTTTGGTGATAGATTTTGATCATCATGCGTTCAATCGAAATGTGAACCGCTATTTCCATTTACAGAAAAATGAACCTGTCTGCTGTTGCAGGTCAAAAAGCTGACTAAGCACCTGTGTCCCAATGCTCACGGCAAAATCAACTTCAAAGAGTTCTGCCATGCAGTGTTCGCTATCAAAGGTAAGACCACTTCTGTCACTGATGGTACTCGAATGACTTCCATCTGTATTTATTATTTATCAATAGATAATAAGTACCAAGTACCAAGGAAGACAGTCAGAGACTGTAAAACACAACAGCACTGCCCTGTTTTGACCTGTGGTTGTTCATCCCACATACATACTTGTTGTCCTGGGAACAAAGTAGGGAACAGAAAACCTGTGTGAGCTCTGGAGCGTCTGACCTAGCCACAGATTTAGAGCTAGACATCGTCATGTCATTCTGCAGAAGGCAATACAATCACCTTCTGTTGGCAGTAGTATATTAGGCAATTTAAGATCATAAAATAGATTAGAATACCAGAGAAAGAAAAATACAGAGCAGGTTTTAAATAATTGCTTCATTTATTAAGGGGGAAAACATTATTCAGACCAACCTGGCTCTATTTGAAATCATAAATAAATGATGATTAACCTCAGTAACCTGGTCATTCAGCTGAGTTACTGCCAAACGGAACGGGAATCTCAAAGATCTTGGCCCGTTACATCTGGTGTGGATCTAACAGCATTTATATTGACAGCATGTTATATTTTATTTTTATTTTTATTTTGTCTACAATTGCTACTCAGTGGTGGTTGTTGTGTGTCTTGTCTCTATGCTGCTGTAACTGCGAAATAATTTCCCTGCTGGGATGAATAAAGTAATTCTATTCAATATTCTATAAGAAGACATGATACTGATCATCTAACATGTGGATGGAGAGTCGCTCTCCAGCGTCAGGGTCTGGATTATTTGGCTTAATTGAATTTTGGTGCTCAAGTTCAGTTTGTGTGGAATCCTAAATGTTGCACAGGGTCCATAGAAATGGGATTTGGACTTCAGATTGTTGCCTTAAATTGAAATAATTATACTAAAGGAATGCAGTCTTGCCATCAGGTGTGTGTACATTAAGCTGTACAGTCTATTGTATTTACACTATTACCTCTTCTTACATTTCTGAAAAGTAATTCCTTTATCTCCAACTCGTTCCTCTTCTATCCTTCCGTTGCTGCTGCAGGTTTTGAGGAGATATTAAAGATGGCGGTTATCCCTCGGAGTCAGACATCCCAGCACCAGTCAGTGACAGACAACGGCTACGTTTATCAGGTAAAGCCTTTGTGCTAATGGTCCAAACGTAAGAAAACACAGCTGTGGGACACAGAAATGAAAGGCTTTATCCAGAGAGGTTCTGCTTGTCCTTCAAACACATCAACTAGAGCATCGGCCCGTTCTTCATCATGACGGTTCGGTACAATGTTGGCCCGTATCAGACTGCTGCTGTTGTGTTAGGAGTATGTTTGAACACCAACGTCTATCTGACTCTTAAAAGATAGAGTTAATGTGGATTGACTTTAAAACATAATGTTTTCGCTGTGGTGTGACAGTTGCTCAGCCCTGCAAGAGTTCAGCTCAGCTACACAGTTGCTTAGCAACAGGAGGACAAGTGAGAGAGACGGAGGTGTAGCCTTGTTCTGACAAAGATCCTCTAACAAAGTGATGCAACAATTGTTCAAGTGTTGTAAATGTTGGCATGAATGAATAAATGAGTGTATTTGGTTTGCATCTGGAACTTTTTATTGGTAATAGTGAGTAAATATTAGATTTAAAATGTATATTCACTTCCAGTGATTAAATTGGGTGTGAAACTAAAGAGATGCGTGTTGTCAAGTCGTACCTGAGTGTGCTGATGAGATGCAAACATTTTAATGAAGAAATTGAATTTTCTGTCAGATTGTTGGAAATCCCTATCCCTCTAACATTATGCAGGAAACATGCAAAATCCACACATTTTAACCAAAGACGTTTCACAGCGCTCACATGACTTGATTTGTTTTGAAGAGAATCACCATAGCCCTGCGGCGGACTGGCGCCCTGTCCAGGGTGTACCCCGCCTCTCGCCCGGAACGTAGCTGGAGATGGGCACCAGCAACCCTCCCGACCCCATTAGGGACAAGGGTGAACGGAAAATGGATGGATGGATGGAGAATCACCATATAAATGACTACCAGGCTCACCAAAATGTTTTCTAAGAGTTCTTTTCTCAGACATATTTAGAAATGTGATCTCTGAATCTTTCACTTAGCTTCTCATATTTTAAACAAACATGGCTGAATTTAGACCTTAGACATGTGATTCAACCACTGAAAGCTTTTTGGATGCTCTGTCCAGATGAACTGGTGTTAAATAACCACTACAAATAAAATTATTGACAATATCTGAGCCTAACTCTGACCTCCAGCTTTGTTGTTAAGACAATACCAGTCTCTGCTCTGGGACATGTATATAATGCTCATATTGGCTAATGAGAAATGCAAAGCTAAAGTATAGCCAGTAACCTAAAAAGCATTGGCATTATGGAAGTTTGCCTTCAGTTATGTCGCTCCACTTTCTCTAATAATCTCTAACTATCCTGCAGAACAGATTTTTCTGGCTAATTTACTATATTTATTCTAATATTAGATGGATTTCTAATGCATTTTGTAAATATTAAAATAGAGCATTTCCAGGATTTTATAGTTCTTTATGTGCCACACACCTTTTCATCACAAACAAAATATGCATTAATGACTAGAAAGCAGTCCGGTAGTGAAAACTGTCCAGCATTTTCTTAAAAAAACAAACATGGCCTTATAATAGTTAAATAAAACCCAAAGTAACCAGTTATAAATATGAAAGTCCTTTGTTGCATTAGATTAGGCGTGGCCTTCAGCAGAGTGAGCCCAGACAGATGCATGTATTATTAATGTTTGTATCTGGGGCATAGTCCATGCTACCCTGTCTGATAAACCAACAGATTAATAACTCATCAAATGAATATAGTGATGTTGTCATAGCCAAACAATAACTAGAACTACAGCGTCATCATCAACTTTGATCCAATTTGAAGTGAAGTCAGCTTTAAGTCAGTTTTTTCTGGAATAAATGGGTATTGTCAATTAATCCTGTTGATTAGGCCGAACTGCGGCAGGTTATGGCAGATGAGTCGAAAATCCATAAACCATCAACAGCTTCCAGCCATTTCCATCAGCCTCACCTTACAGATCCACGAACCACCACAACAAACTGTAGTCTCTGTCATTTAACAGACTCAGACCACTGAAAGAAAGAAGATGCTGAAATAGTATTTTAATTCAGGTGTGTCAGGTCACCAAGTAAACAAAATAAATGGGTCCAGTCGAAAACTGTTAACATACGGACAAATTCAGTTTGATTCATTTAAGAAAGATCAATTTTGTACATTTATACTCCCCATACTCGCAGACCACAAATCCATAATTTCATCACTTGGAATCTTGAGTCTATATTATACATAAGCTGTGGTATTGTATTGCACTGCTATCTTTGCAAATATTAATTCTAATTTATTATCATAAAAATCTTTATAATCATTATGATCTAAATCCTCTCAGTTCCATGTAAACTATATGATCTGCAATTATGTTATAGAAATGAAATAAAACAAAACTAAAGAAAAAACCTCACCTACTAATATTATTGCTGTTATTTTGACATAACAATATATTTAATTCTGTATGTTTGCAGAATGGTGAGGTGCAGCTCGGCCCTCCTATCATCACATGTAGGCGATCTTACCCAGAATGCAGCATGTACAACGTGAGGCGTGGAGCTGAGGCAGAGTGTGACATGGACAGCGTTGCTGAAAACACCCACAGCTCTGACTCCCAAGAGACATCACAGGACAGGTCAGTTCCAAATAACAAGTGACCGTTTGGAACTTAGCAAAGCGTGTCCTGACTGGAGCTGTTGCTCTGCAGCCACAGACACGTGACTGGATCGGCGTTGGCCCCTGCCGTCCCCAGAGAGGAGCAGTTTGAGGACTATGGTGAGGGGGTGGATGTGGACTTCAGCCCCAGCAGCCCTTGCCCTGAAGACGACAGCAGGACCAATGGCTTCTCTGACCTGGGTTCCTCACTGCCTTCCAGGTTTGGATTTTGTCTGGAAATACAAACAAATCACAATCTTTAATTTGGTTTAAAATAATTATGAACACATTTGTTAGAATGGAAGCTAAAAAGGACTGAACATTCCAGAACATTCCTTCTGGAACTGTTGAAAAGTTGTGAAGCAGATGCTGTGATGCTGAAGCACAGAGCAGATTCAAGAGAAGAAGGTGCAAGTCACTTTTAACACCTTCAGCCTGAATGAGCACCAAGCAGCTCCCCAGATGTTGTAATAAGTAAATTCAGTTTTCCTCTAAATGTCTACCTACATCTCTTTTTGTTTCTTTCTTTTAGTCATTTCCATTGACCATATAATTGCGCAATTTAACTTTTCAAAAATAAATTTGCTAAATGGAAACGTGGCAATTTAAAAAAAAACCTTTGTTTTTTTTTATAAAACGTTTTGACGCTAGGATGAGGTGGTTTTTAGCCTTATCAAAATTGGTTAATCTTGCAAAACTCCAAAGGAAACACTTTTATTATCATATGAGTCACATGACCAACAACCAGATGTTACCACTGGTGCATCTGAAGATGGCAGGAAGTAGTTGGAGGATGATGGCACAGCTTGTTTTTAAATGACTTATCACGTGAACAAACGTATTGTTGTTGCGCAACACCCCCCCCCCCTCCTTTCTGTCTCTACTCTCTCACTCTCGTACTTCCTCTTCTGAGAGGGGAGATGTGCTACCAGCTCTCCGTCTAACGGGTACGTTGAGTTTCCTAAATCTGCTGGGATTTACCCTGTCCAGAACTGAAGTAAACTCTGTTTAAGCTGGTTTCGAGAAACGATTCGCCTGGTTATCTGACGGCCTACATCCAGGTGTCCCACCCTTCTTCCCCCTGTGAATTAGCCAGACTGAGCAGCCTACAGCCAACTAGTTTCACAGAGCACACCTGTTAACGGTCGCTCGTTCTCTATTTTGCAACTTGCATTTGTTATTGAACCAGGTAGGTTTTAGTGACTCGGTCGAGTCCCAAGGATGATGTTTTAAATATGGGCTACCAGCAACCTAAAAACATTTTCCACCTCTTCCTCTCCAGAATCAAACATCACAGCTATTTTACAACCATCAAAGAACTTTAAGGTGACTCATTAACTGAATGTCCACAACATCTTTTAGATTTTCTTTATGCTAAATATTTTATTAGTAAGGCATTTTTGCAAGGGTCAGTACAGCTTAATTCAGTAGCAGAAATAATCAAATAAGTAAAATCAATCATCTAGTCTATCTTTCTCTACTGCTGATACTGAGAACTAAAACAGGGAACCTTAGAGCGAGACGGACGGAGTTTGGCGTTTCGAACCCCAGACCTGGCTTGATGATGAAGAAGGTGTTGCAACAGGAGGAAGATGTTGATCGATGAAGGCCAGGATCTCCGCAGGTCTGATGAGCCTCCTCTCCGCATGGATGCTGAGGTCACACAGGACTTGGTGCTGGCAGGAAAAAAGGCACCAGTTCTTCTTCCTTGTCTTTGTCTTCATCTTTGTCTTTGGGGTCAGAACCCAGCCGATGAGAGAAGTGCGATTCGAAGCCACAGATTGTGGGCCTGACGGGTTGGTCTCCATGTGCAGGACAGTCTCCGGCTCCGTGGCCCCGGCTCTTCTTCAGCTGCAGAGTTCTTTGTCCATCTCGATCTTGGCTCGAAGCTGCCCGGAGGATCCAACGAAAGGTTCCTCTTTTGCACCCACCTTATATAGGGTTCATCTGTCTGCTTAGACAGATGATCTCATATCCGTCACTGTCTTAAGAGACATCATGTCATGATGTCTGTGCCAATGTCTCAGGGTTGCTCAACCTCCTATGTCCAAATAAGGTGCTGATCATCTCTGCTCTCCTGTTAGTTCCCCTTTTTCCCTTCCTGTCACCTTTCACCTACCATCTACCTCCAACATATCAGTGATGTTTAATTGCAGTTTTACAACCTTTTACACCATTTCAAGTTCAATGTCAAAATCACATTTATATCACATTTATTTTCTTTAGCTTCTCTGATTTAGCATTCATTTATAATTTTATAACCATAACTTATTAGTTACTCTTATTATAATCTTAATGTGAGTTATTACAGATGTTTTTCTGAAAAGAAACCAAGAATAATCCATGATTCTAATTATTTACTACTAAAGTTACAGTTACTTGTTTTTCTTGTAGTTCCCACAAATATAAGTGTAAGTATTATTACAAGTAAATCAATATTAATATAAGTATTTTACTTTGAATCTTATCAAATTACTCAAAATGTTTAGATTTAATTTTTTAAAACTTTCATGCTTTAAAATAGTCTCAGCTATTTTTATAAATCTGCAGGCTGGAAACTTCCTCTTTTTCCAGGAAACCTGCTTTTCCTGTTTAATGACTCTCTCTGACTGACTATGATTTCTTATGATTAGATAGAAAAAAGTAGAATTAAAGCAAAGTTTGCATGAGACAAAAACAACACACACAACTAGATTTATTTTATTGACACTTAAGTCTACTGTTGGGCCTAGATGTCACTTGAGTGATTCATTTTAAAGATAATTTTATTTATTATTACTGTTAAACTAAAATCTCCAGCATGGGGAAGTGGGATGAGCTCGGATTTTCTTGACAGTATTCACGTGTGATTTTAATTGCATGTCCTTTTTGATAGAATCACAGGAATTGCAGAATTATGCATTTGTGACATCAGCATAATGTAAACAAAGTTTTGTGCATATTTTAATGGAGATTAGAGCCTAATTAGAGCCTCCTTTCTGTTACTTTTACCTTTAGTTTTACTTTTACTTTCTTCATCTCTTTCTCTCTTTTTTGAGTAAAAATGACTGTTTGGTTTGTTTTGTTGGTATCTACGGAAGGTTTTGTCTGGTTTATTGGTCCTGTGTTACGTGTTGATCTTGTTTTTCCAAACACAGTGCTGGTCATACTCCTCAGAAGATGCAGCAGCTGTACAACAGCGATCTGCTCGACATCTACTGTTCTCAGTGCTGCAAGAAAGTGAATCTTCTCAATGACCTGGAGGCTCGTCTTCGAAACCTCAAGGCAAACAGGTAGACGAAAATAGAAAATTGCATTGCACTCGCACCTTTGATTGTAGATTTACTTTTAACCAGAACCACTACCATAACACCCTGACTGCTGACTCAGCATTATCATCACAGATTTACTGGAGGGGATGTGAAGCCATCGACACTAAACCCATGTTATGCATTTATTGCTCTAAATTAAGCCAGACTTGGACCTACGGCAACTAATTTCAGACCAGGTACCAGGTTTAGCAGTACTTGCTAAACTCACATCGTAAGGGAATTGAAACATAAATTGTTGACTGCAGAATAATCATTATAAGACAAACATAAAGACTAGAGTGGTTGTATTTGTCAGAGCAGCATTATTCTCTTTTTTAAAGCAGGTCATTTAAAACCTGTCATGGTTAGCTTGACTCACATTCTGCTTTGTGTTTCAGTCCTAACAAGAAGATCTCCAGCACAGCGTTTGGACGGTGAGTGACCCTGAGGAGCTAACCTTACCTTTTTGTTGCAGATGTGAGATGTAGCAGTGTTCTCTGTGTAATGAGTGATCAGGTATTTTTGTCTTGGTGTCTCTGCAGTCAGCTGTTCCAGGCCAACCTCGGAGTTTTTGGCTCCAGTCAGGGCAGCAGCACAGAGGACCTGTTCACAGACAGCATCGACTCCTGTGACCTCGACATCACAGACAAAGTACACACACACACGCCCACCCCACCCCACACGCGCCCACACACACACACACACACACACAAATGAAGTTAGATTTTAGATTTCCTCATATGCAATTATAAGACACTGTGTTCTAAGGAAGTTATTTTACCAATTCTGGCCAATTCTACTTTATGAATACTTAGTTTATTATTAATATTTCCATCTATGTCACATGGCACATACACTAATGGTATGCAGAACATCCTTGATATTTGACTGAATAAGTAACATGGATTGTGATTCCTCTGCTTTTGTCACTCAGGTCAGTTATCTGGAGAAGAAGGTGACTGAGTTGGAGAGTGACAGTTTGGCCAACAGTGACCTAAAGTCTAAACTCAAACACGAGAACACCCACCTGGTCCACAGGTGGGAGAAACATCCAGTGCATGCTGGAGTTTTTAGCTCCTGTGACTCATCTTAACTCACAGATCTAGTTTTATGTTATACATGTTCGGTCAGTATGCAACGGTTTGCCTCTCAGGGTGCATGAGCTGGAAGAGCAGGTGAAGGATGCTGAGACAAAGGCAGCAGAGACGCTGGGGGAGGAGATGAAGCGCCACCGTGAGGCTTACAGCAAGATGGAGAGAGACAGAAACACAGAGATAGATCTGCTCTGTTGCCGGTAACCTACAAGCACGCTGCAGAGGAGACTTCAGCACAGTCTAAAACATGAATTATTGTCAGACTGACTCAAACATTCATTTTGAGTCCCCCACATCCCCACATCATGATGCTGCCTCTACTGTTTCACTGTAGAGATGGACAGTAGTAGTTTCCATCACATATAGAGTTTTTACATGAAGGCCAAAAAATATTTTATGTTTCAAATTTATGCTTTTTATTTAGTTTTTGCTTCACATTTTGAATTGCAAAAACACATGAATAATAAACATATTTATTTGTCCTTATTAATAACCAGTCTATTGAATGGGCTCAGTGCGAAAGGGACAGTATGCCCAAACTAAAATGAGTGATTTTAATTTCTATGCAAACTTGTGCACAGGGTCCAGCAGTTAGAAGAGGAGAATGGAGACATGAGCGTAAATGTGAGCAGACTCAAGTCTCAGTCTGAGAAGCTGGACCAGGTGAGTCAAACTGAGGACAGGCCTGGGCTGCAGGACACTGAAAAAAACTGATGTTGCCATTTTTCTACCATTGTGATATATACAGTATTGCAAAATGAAAAAAATAACAAGAATTTTCAGCAGATAACTTGAATAGCGCTTTTAGTTATGCTGCACTCCTGACATCTTGCTTACAATTAATCTGCTCTGATCTTATCTCTTCTAGTGAATGTCACATGCATGTTTGTTTCTGTATCTGAGAGTTCATGTTCTTATTAAGGATGCATGATATTAGAAGATCTTGCGTGGGTGATATCAGTTGCCGTCTATGTCTATTTTCTTCTCTCCTCTCTTTCACCTTTGCCTCCATCACTCTGAGCGTTTGTGTTTTGACAGATGCGGTTAGTGTCTGATGTGAGTCATGACAAATTGAAGAGAAGGATAATATGAATATTAACCAAAGAGTTATTCCCTCATCAAAAACATACCTGGAGTGTTGCCTTGATTCTGTCATTCATGTTTGAGAAATCCTTTAATCTCCATGGCAACCATTTAGCTGTGTTAAACACCTGGGTGGCTCTATCTCCGCCTTGAAGACGCAGCTCCTCCTCAGAGCTGCAGCTCCAAGTTTCTGAGCTTCTGCCTCACAGAGCAGGCCTCCCCTACAACTCTCCCACTCAGCTCCTTCAGACTAGCCAGCAACAATTAGTAAACACCTGGTGGACCTGTGCATCTGCTGAGCTCATTATAGCAACTACTTCTCAGAATAAAACTGCAGCTCTGTTATACATCAGATCTATTTTCACAGGATTTACCAAGAAAAGAACACCGTCCCTGTGAAACATGCTTTTTGCTTCAATTTTAAGGTTCAGGTAAATAGTAGTGTTTTCTCTGTCACATTCAGTCTTCCTGACTTAGTCTTCCTGTTCACTCTGCAGGAAAAGCAAAGGATGACAGACAAACTGGAGGACACCAGTCTGAGGCTGAAGGATGAGGTGGACCTGTACAGAAAGATCATGGATAAGCTCTGGCACAACCGCCACGCGTTTCAGAAAGAAAAAGAGGCCATGCAGGAGGTGAGGCCGTCGTTCTCTCTTATTGTTGAAGTAGATCTGTCTCCGTTCTTGTGACTTGTTCTCCTTAAAGCTTTTCCTGTTTAGTTTGTCTGGTTGAAACATTGCTTTTGATAAAGATTCTTTGTTCTGATTTGGATATTATGCAGCTGGAGAGATTTTTGCTGCTACATTTTTGCTTTTGCAAAGTTGTCATGATGCATAGCTATCATAATGTAACTTTATTTTACAACCCAGAGCAGCTGATTTAGCTGCAAGGCTAAATAACACCTTAATTGTGACCCCAGAATCAGATGAGAGTACAGAAAGGAGAGAGAGAAGGAGGAACTTCAGGATTCTTATAAAATATGAAATGGATTAAACTCAAGCGTAACAAGGACCCAGCTACATCTAGAAGGCAGTATTATGTGTTTGGACAAGACTATCTCCTCCAGAACAGTGAGATGCTTCCCAGTCCCCAGGAACAAATCCAAGGTTTTTAGTCTAGATTTAAAGGAACTCAGTGATGCAGAACAAAACCAGAACTAGAAGACCGGAGAGGTCTGGAAGGTTGATACAACAACAGCAGATCTTTAATGTATTTTATTTTTCTCCTGCACCCAGAAAAACAGAACTTCACCCTCCTGTGACTCACCTGCACATATCAGGACCTCCTCTCATCCACACCATCACCCTCTAATAACTATTTCAAAAAACACGGATGTTTAGGGTTATTAATTCTCTCTGGTTTAAGTAATGTATTTTTAACTGAACTAACTCAAATGAATCTACAAAAAAAAAAAAAAAATTTTATCAAATATTTTGTATCTTCTGTTTGCAGTTGATTGATGATCTGCGCCGGGAGCTGGAGCATCTGCAGCTGTTCAAGTTGGAAATGGAACATCCTGGGAAAGGCAAAGGCCTGTCAGAGTATAACGCCAAGACCAGAGAGAGTGAAATGGAACATGAAGTCAGGAGACTGAAGCAGGTCAATGAACAGAAAACACTCCGGCTTGTTGAGAAAAATCCTGTGTCTTTGTGATGTTAAGTCACATTTTAATCCACTTTCACTGATTTCATATTATGTCAAAGGCCTGTCATGTTAACAAATTTTACGGGATGATAAAATGTCCCACAAATGATCTCGATAAACGATAATGTTGCTTTGAGACCATTTCCAAGTTATATGTTGATAGTAGCATTATAATGCAAGTCCACAATCTCAGAGACTAAGAAACTTTCATTTTGTTCAAAACACGCCACACTGGAAATGAAAGACGTTTTAACTATCCAAAATAAAACAACACAACCTAAATCAATAAATATAAAGGACACAGAAACCAAACACAACTGAAACCATAAATAAAATGGATTTTAGAGTTTCTGTGAACAAAATTGCACACAAAAAATATCAATCATCACAATGGAAATTTAATTTATTATGTAATAAACTGTTTGTTGTGACATTAATTGTGTCTGTTAAGTTAATCAGTGTTTTTGTAGTGAGTACATTTCTTTTAAATCACAAAGTTAAAATTGGATTAAAAACAAACATTAATGAAAAGACAAAACATTTATAAATAATTAAAACCAATATTCATATATAAAAGGTTCTGTACGTTTGTACAATGAAAGGTACATTTAAATAGGAATGTTTTTGTCGCTCTTTGCTTCAGGTTTCATGGCAACATAAAAACAATCCAGTGTTGAGGTGTTTCAGATCAGAAATGACTCCACTAAAAAGTGAATCATCTGTAAATATTTCTCAGAATGATCCTGCTGACAGCCCACTGCTGCAGTAACACAGTGTTTATTATCAGCCATAAAGAGTCACTGATTCTATTTGCATCAGAATCAGTGAGGACGCCTTAGATTAAAAGCATAAAGTCTTTAGCGAAAAACAATTTTTTACTCATCAGATGTTTGAATCTTTGCTCTCACGTATTTCCTTGCAGTGAGGTTTGATTCTAACCTTCACCCACTGTTGCTGAAACGCTGTTGTTGTCCCTGAACTCTTTCAGGAGAACTTTAAGCTCAGAGACCAGAACGACGATCTCAACGCTCAGATTCTGAGTCTGAGTTTGTATGAAGCAAAGAACTTGTTTTCCTGCCACACCAAGGCGCAGTGCCTCGCTGCTGAGATCGACAATGCTTCGAGAGACGAGGTCAGGCTGATGGATGGAGCGCTTCTTTTTGTTGTTTGTTAGAACTGAATCATTTGAACTTTCTTCCTCTTGTTCCTCTTACAGCTTGTCGACGCTCTGAAAGAACAGGAAGAGATCAACCTGCGTCTGAGACAATATATGGACAAAATCATTCTGGCCATTCTTGATCACAATCCTTCCATCCTAGAGATTAAGCAGTAAACTTTACATTTGTTTTAGTGTAGTAGTGGTAATTAGACATGGCACCAGTGTCTATATGTCTGAATGTTTGAATGAAAGGCTTCAAACACTGAATGGACTTGAACAGGTTTTTTTTTACCTTTCCAGTCTTTGTCTTTTTTTTTTTTTTTTTCCAAAAAAAAAATGTTTGAACTTTTTTAGCTCATACGCTTCACCCAAATGTTGACATAAACAAATCATGCTAAAAGTCAGGACTGTTTAACACATTCTTTCAAGATCATTTTATTGATCTCACAAGGAAATAATTTTGTCCAAGTAACCCAAAATACAGTAAAATATGAATAAATAGAATTAAAAAAAAGTAAAATAGAGTAGTCAGTTAGTTAAAACACCAGCCGTGCGGTATGCCACATCAGCAACGTCTTTACAACACTGGCTGCCTTTAGCCACAGTTTCAATCAGTTTAGGCAGGAGGTAATGTAGAGTATTTGGTGTATATTCAGAGAGAAATATTCCTGACTCCATCATGTAGACGGTTCAACTGGGATTAAATCTAAACTTAAAGGACGTGTTTAGAGTAAGGAGCATTTCAGGGTTTCCTCAGGCACTGCCTCCATCTGTGGTTTCATTTCTCTCCTAATATTTTAGTGTGTCTGTTTGAACACACCCGAAGGTTTACAAGGTATATGATATATGCTCTGTGTAACATTCATTTCTTATGCTCATGGCATATGAGCCTAAGAGTAATTCCAGGTCTTCCAGGTGCCAATATTAAAAATGGTGTGCCAAATTGTTTCACTGATTGAGAGAGAAAACAACAAATATCTGAAGTACCTTATATAAGCTGAACAGCTTGCTCATCTCTTAAAGCCTGAATGTCTGGAATTAGATTGTGACATATTTGTCACATGTTTGTACTATGATCAAGGTTTTAGCTGACAGTGAGCTGGAGAGTGAAATGTTATCCTAAAGCTTTACCTTGCGTTTCTAGTTGTTTGTGTTTCTAAGACTAAAGAAGAGTTTGTCCCATTCTGCTCCCCTTACTTTGTAGGTTCTCACCTGCCTGGCAAGGAGTTTAAAAAAACTGCTAGCAAATAAATGCGGATCCACTTAAACGATGAAATGAAAAGAAATATTTTAGGGGAAATCAAGCACATTCAGCACATTTTAGTCACCCAGGTTTTTCACCAACTACAGATGTTATTTCTTACAGGAACTCTGCAGTTCCTATAGGAAACAATAAATGAAACAAAGAAACAGCAACATTTAACACCATTCACTCATTGTGTCCAGCCTAAGCATACTGACCTGGTCTAACACACAGTAAACCACTTCTTAGATTTATGTTGTAAATATTCTCTCCTTAACCAATGTTAATAAGATATTGTACTCAGATCACTTTCAAACTTATGCTCACTTTGTCACTTTGAACAACTATGTAAACATGTTAAAGCGGTCCACAGTTGTGAGTGAGGAATGCAGTTATTAACCTGCAGAAAAAAAGCTCTACATCCTTTAACAAATACAAGTATTATTGTGTTGCAGTAACTTGGTGATTTCTTCTTTTTCACTTCTTGTATTCAGTTGTAAAACATAGAAAATGGCAGTTATGTCAAAAGTTGTTTGGCCTTAGATTGAATAGTCTCTGTTATAATCTTTATTTAATGTTGCTGCACTTTGCCATTATACTTTTCATGTATGTATTCTAAGTGTCTTGCAGATCCAGTTGCACTGTTTCTGTGAGTCGCTCCATTTGCTCAAACTGTTTTTGTTTTTTGACACAAAATATGTAGATTGATGTACAGCATACTTTTACATTTAATAAGTATATTAAACCTGTTGGATATCACCTGTCACAATTCACATGTGTTCATTTTGTGTTTTTGCTTACTTGTGTAAATAAAATCCACTTGCTTTGGTTTGGCAAGTCAGCTCTTGTGATTTGTCCTTATTAAGGTTCAAAGCTCCAGTGTACATTTCCTGACCAGTACAAGAGTTAGACTTTAGCCATATCCAGTTAACACTACACAATTCTTCAACGATCTGCATGTAATCAGAGACATAACATGAAAAGATGCCATATTTAGAAGACACTGTCCCTTGTTTTATTCATAGGACATCTAGATGGTGATAGACTTGAAAGGTTAGGCTTTTAAAAAGACAAACCTTTAGTGCAAGGCATGTTTATTTGTTTGGCTCCAATCATACACAGGATAATTCAGAGTGCTTTACAGGAAAACAAAGGAATAGATGTCAGACAGATTAAAAACTCTTAATGTACCACAGAGACAATACAGGACATGCCTCCAAAAGTGAAGGTTTTTGTTTGTGTGTGCATCTGCAAACTGCAGTCTGGCTTATTTATGTTTCTTTTGAAATAAAAACTTTTTCCTTCCAGAGCAGCTTTTCAACCCATGTTGACAGGACAACATGGGTTTCACTGGGAATAATCACTCTGCAGCATCTTCACAACAGCTTTGGCTTTTGTTCTGGTGTAACGCCTCACATTTTGGACCAGAACCTGTTCCCCTCTGGGACACTGAACATATAGTTGTTCGAGCACATAAACTCAGTACCTTCAAGCATCGGTAAATTGCTCCCCAGGATGAACCAGATCTCTGCAGCTCTGTAATTATCTTCCTGATATCTTGGTTGATTGCATTACCTTCCCATGCTGTCACACTAGGAACCAGTGTGCTCCAGATTTGGCCTTAACACACATCCACAGGGGAACCTGCAGTTAACTCAAATGTGTCAGTTAACCTATCAGAAGTTCCCCAAGCCATGATGACATCATGATCTGGGGTTTCCTTCATTGTTTGAAGAGATAGTAATCATACTGGATGTAAACTTTTGATTTTGTACATGTCTGGTTTCAGCTTTTCACTGAAAACACAAAACAATGGAATAATTGCAGTAAACATTAATGCTTCCTTTTCTGATTTAAACTGACCAACTATTTCTTCCCATCTCAGGTTTTCAGAGAGCATGTTGTCAAACGGAGCAGGATAGAAACTAAATGCAGTTTCTGCTCACTTGTCTCAGATGACCTGAAGGGTCTACGTGATTCATATCTGACCAGTAATCCTCTCTCCCATTCAGTGCTTTAAAGACCATCTAAAACATTTGAATACTTTACCACAATATCCAAACAGCCCTCAGAGAAACTGTGAAGTATTTCTTTCCAGTATGTTAGACTGTTGTAAGAATGATCCTGTCCAGGAGTGATGTTGAGAAACTAGTCCATGCATTAAATTCACAGGCTATGGGAACTGATGTGCATCAGTGTTCACAGAAGTTAAAATCTCTAAAATCAATTTTCATACTATTTCAAATGTTGCTTGTTTAAATAAAAAATACATTTTACATCTTTCTGAATGACACTCTTAATCAATTGCTCTTCTTTCTGTGACTACTGCTTTCATCTGACAAATTACCTCAAAAGTAAGGCAAGAAAGAAGTTTAGTTTGAAGAAACTTATGAAAGTTTAGAAGATTTCATGATGTTGAAGAATTATAGTTTACTGATTGTTTAACATTTTTTTAAAAAAATATGTAAGATTATTTATATTTTAGTATAGTTAGAAATTAAATTCATCATTTACTTGCTGCACAAAGTCTCACATTAAAACAAACACTGGACTACTAACAAAGCTTTTGAGAAGAACATATTTAGATGAATAATTCAAGAATGTTTTGTGTAAAAAATGAAGCATGAATAACGTTATTACATGTCCAGTCATTTATCGGCCTCGAGTTTTCTGGCTGAGTTGTGATCCTCCAATCCTGTAGATGGCAGTAAAATTTGAAATATTTCGATGTGTCCGCCGCCAAAATGCTCATTTCACAGAAGAAATATTTTGCTTTTCGGAAGAAGAGCCCAACAAAGCGGCCCTGTTTCTTTTCAGCAAGAAAAGTAAAAAAATCTTCCAAACCGACGATGTACGCCAGGACAAACACAGGCAGCACACATGGAGATTTTCAGGACAGAAATGGAGTGAACTACGTTTCGTCGACAGAGTCCTTCGGCCACTGCTCTCAATTGTTCTGGAAAAAGGACCCGAACGATTCCGGAGTAAGAAAGCCAGTTGTTCCCACCACCATTAGCTAGCGAACCCCAGCCACAAACATACAGCTCACTCTGTTCGCCAACTAGTGACTGAAGCATTTGTTATCACACCTCCTTAGGTTTCTGGAATGCAGTCTGCGCTGCATTTGGCTATTCGTTGGTGCAACTGTACATGTAATGCTAGAGCCTTGTGAGCATCCGGCTAACCTAGCAACCGTCATGCTGAGCGCCTCCTGGCCTAGTTTGACCATTAGCTGCTCTCAGCTAACAAGCAGGCTAGTCGTTTTCTCCACTCTTTTACAATCTGTGTGATGGATATGTATGAGCACCCCGAAGCGCGGCGCCGTAGCTGTGCTGTGAAAGATAAAAAAATGGCGATAGCATTGACATAACGCATCACAAGGACTCTTAGCATAGTTGAAGCTAATTTCGGATGCAGGTTTTCCATAGTATAAAGATGTACCGTTAACTGTGTACAGCAAGGCAGTATGGTCCCTTGGTTAAGTCCTGTGTTGAAGTGCATTTTAACAGCTCAGTTGTCAGACTTTGAGGTTTCTGCTGAACGCTGAGCTCTGGAATATTGTTAGCGCAGAGTAAACACGACCAGGCTGCTCGGCAGGAAACGTTAGCGGAAGACGACCCGCGGAGAATGCTTCAAAGCCCCCTTTGTGATGCCAGACTGTGGTTCATTCATGACCGGAGTCTGCCCACAGAAAGCAGGGGCACGCTGAGACCCAGGGCCGGCCCTAGGTTCTGTTGAGGCGGGAGCAGTATTTGATTTGGGGATCCTCTTCTAATTAAGCCACCACTGCACATGATGGTTATTAGGCTTCTGCATTTACCGCAGCTTGGTCTACATTTCACTAGTAATCCACCAATGAGTCCCTGAAACGGATATTTCACATTTGTTGAAGTGGAGTTCTGCTCATCAGAGAAATGTTTATCATATCTCAAAACAAATACATCTGAAATTTTCTTCTGGAAGTTGTAATTTATGAACCTTTAAATCACATTTATATTGGATAACAGTTTGATGTGTATTTGTGCTGTAGAATGATATCAGTCTGATTTGATCTGCGCTGTGTAACGGACCAGAACCAGAGCAGAACCAGTTCAGTGCATCTATGCAGAGTAACTCTAGAAGTGAAAAGCAACAACAAAGCATATTAATATATGTTACACTGTGAACATCTGGCGCTCCACCCAACCTGTGCGGTGCTCAGCAGCCTGCTGACGGTGTGTAGGGCCACACATCCACAACTGAATTATGACATTTTATCAGTTTTAATGTTGGCGAAGTTACAAGCTGTCACTTTGGTAGGTCTGTTAATTGCTTTCTGTCTTGCGTTCAGCTGCACATCGATGTTACCTTCCTGCTTATCATTGACGTAATTTAACACAACATATAGAGGTTAGATGGCAGCACACTTCATCAGATAATCTAAAATCCATCTGAGTGTTGGACAGAGGCGTCTGTACAGATAAAAGCCAACTACGTTTTTACAGTATGTCTCCCTGTAGGTTCAGTTGAACCTCCCTAACTAATACAGAAGTGCACTATGTTGTTTTATGCATTTTTGTTCTACAAGATCCATTCAAAAATAGATAACGGGAGCATCTGTAAAGAAAAGACTCTGATTAATGTTAGATTACTAAATCATTCATTCATACTCTGTGTGTGTGAGAGACAGATAGCTGTGGGAGTTGCTATGGTGTAGGTAAGCAGGATTTCAATGTCTTTTAAAACAAATTCATCACAGTTCTGCATATTTAAACTTCCAGTCAGAAACTCACTTCTTTATCTGTCCATTGGTTCACACTGTGTGTGTGTGTAGAAAGAGCTGCTTTACCACCGCTTTAAAATGACAGGCGCTGGGAAATGTATCAAATGAATCTTTATCTGTCCAGGTTTGTGAACGTTCCAGGTTTTGCCCTGATTGGCTGTCAGGAATTGTTTGCGTCGTCGTGGCAGCTTGCACCTTTAGCATGTCTGCTGCTGAGGACGGGAAAAACATTTTCAGTGAATGTTTTTCTCTTTATTTGGTGAACGGTTTGAATTTCTCAGGAGGTTTTGTGGTCACAGAGCACTCAGGCAGGTTAACCCTGCTGCAGCGCTCAGATCAGAGACTGCCTGGCTTCAGGGCAGTGCAGCAGGAGGAAGCTGGATTTGAACCCACATCTTTTAGACTGCCAGACCTCTGCTGCTCCCTTTGTGCCCCAGTTAACCTGCATCTTTTCTCTTTTCCCTGACCTTCAACGCCAGTTTTAAAAAAGGGAAAAAATACTTAATTGATTTTAGTTTTTTGGGAAGTTGCTGCAACTGAAATGAAGTATGTTTTGGTTTCTATTCATATTATTTGTCTTGGTATTTTACTGCCAATTATATATATATATTTTTTGTAATTATTATTTGATCAAACTTAAATTTATTTCTTGTTTTATCATTTGTCTATCTACGATGTTGTAACTCGTGAATCAGTCGAGTCAGCTGAGGTTGTTGCAAATGTGCTGTCAAGAAAACTTTGACTAGACTCCATGTTGTTTTGAGTCTAACACCTCTGCTGTTTGTTTTCTTCTACAGCCAAGTTCCACCATCAGTTGGTGTGACCAGCTGCCTCCGTCCTCTGCGGCCCTTTCTAGCTCCAGTCTCTCCTCAGCGTCACTTTCTAGCTCCAGCCTCTCCATGGAGTCCCGAGTACCCGCTCCTCCGCCCCCGCCGCCTAGTACGACGGCGTCGGACGACATGGAGTCAGACGAGAGGCCGTACGTCTGCGACCTGTGTAACTGCGCCTACAAACACGCCAGCTCTCTTCTCAACCACAAACTCACCCACAAGACTGGAGACTTCAAGTGAGAACTCTCTCTCAGTATCAAGATGTTAATATCTGTATTGATCTCCATATTGAAAAAGAATCTAGATTATCGGTGACAAAGTGATCCATAAGGTCAGATTACATTTAGGATTCCTAATTGCACTTTCTGAAACATTTGAAAGAAATTTGTTGCAGTTTATTTTACATTTGACTGACGTAGTCAACCCGTTGTTTTTGTCAGTTTATTTCTTATTTATTTCCATTGGCTGTTCTACTTCTAATTACACCGGCTGAACAAATGAAAGCTGTTTTTCCATGTTTGACCAAGACCCTGAAGCTGTTGGTGTGTTTCAGTGAGCTGTAGCGGTGCGGAGTTATCATACATTTCTAATTCAGTACATTTATGGCTACATTCACACTGCAACCTGAAGTGACCTACATTTTGTGTTGCTCTTATGCGACCTGAATCTGATCTTTTCTCGACAGTCTGGACAACACAGGTCGGATTTTTAGGCTGCTGGGATATGGGACCCTGAGTCTGATACAGTTCTGATCTTTTCCAATGTGACCTGTGTTTGTACGGCCAGGTCGCATTCATCCGGCCTGAACGTCATTGATACCCAACACACGTCACTATCCTGTGTCCTGAAACACAGAAAAACAACAACTTATTATGGTGGACCATAATAAGGATGAAGTCGTTGATGTGTTTTAAAATCACGATGCGCTCCACCATTAGCATCCATGTTCACTACCACAAACACTGAGCATGCTTGCTACGTGTAACGTTACTGCGCCCTCTGCTGTGCTTGTGGGACACTTTCAGGTTGATTGCAGTTTACTTACGAGTTGCACATATTTGGAAATGTGAACGACCATGCAAAGAAATGTGGATTTCACAGAAAATCAGAATAGAGCACAAAGCCTGCAGTGTGAATGTAGCCTATATGTGTGTTTGAAAAAATAAGATAAGATAAGATTTATTTGTCATTGTCATCAACAGATTACAACGAGATTGAGATTTGCTCGACTCGAGTTAAGATGCAGGTTATGTGTATATATATAATATACAAAGATAAAGAAATAAATAGTACAAAAATTAGAAATAAATAGACATCAGAAGATGGCTGCAGCGCCTGGAGGTGTCGCAACAGAATTTACATTTATAACAAAGTGGTGTCAAGAGCAGAAGTTCTTATGCCTTTGAATTTAGTGCCATGATTGCCATCGGGTAAAAACTGTTTTTTAGGCGATTTGTCCTGGTTTTTATTGCTCTGTATCTCTTGCCTGATGGCAGCAGCTGGAAGAGACCATGGTCAGGGTGTGAAGAGTCATTTAAAATGTCCAAAACTTTCTTGTGGAGCCTGGAAGTGTAAATCTGTTCCATAGTGGAGAGGGGGCAGCCTATGGTTCTCTCTGCTGCCCTAACAACCCTCTGGAGCGCCTTCTTGTCTGCAGATGTGCTGCTGCCGTACCAGACAAATAAACGTTTTAAGCCAATTCAACTGTTGTTCGTTATCAGATTGGTATCGGTATCGGCCGATACTAAACATCAGACATTGGTATTGGAAGTGAAGAAAGTGGATCTGTTCACCTCTGTCCACATGCTGAGTTTTGTTTTGCTCTGACATGTTGTCGGTTTCTCCTCAGGTGCGACTTCTGCAGCAAGCCCTACACCAACTACATGTCGCTACGCAACCACATGCGAATCCACGGTCAGAAACGCTACATGTGTGACCTCTGTGGGAAGGCATTCCGCCTGGCGCGGTACCTACGGAATCACCAGAGGATACACGACGACGGGCCCAACCGCTTCGACTGTCCGTCCTGCTGCAAAAGCTACCGCACCATGCTGGAGCTGGCCCAGCATCGCTGCAGCGCCGCTGCCTCCAACCAGGTACGCCATTGGGCCGCTGCGCTGCTGCGGGCCGGGGGTTGAGCAACGGTGCTGACGTCAGGCTGAGCGGAGAATCAGTTGAAAACATGCTAGTGCAGGAAGACCTGCTGTGATCTAACTGCTGTCAGTTAGCTGTTTCCCCTATTTATTCATTCACTGAAATACCTTTTGAAAATTATTACAAGATTAATTCATTCTTTAAGAAACTGTGTAGAGGAGGATTTTCTCTCTTTCATTTACAAACATGGACTTTGGAAATCACATGGAGTTCATTTTGTTAGGAATTACCATCAGCCTTTTCTTAAAAAAAACTTCTACTTTCACTCAGTAATGAATTGGAAATCCAAAATGTTTCTCAAGAATATAATGTTTCTGCTTTTTAAGGTCAACAAGTCTGGAAAAAAGCTTCCAGATTGTTTCTCTGCATAAAGATCTGAAGATTCGGCTGCGTAGAATTCTCTGTCATTTTAAGATCCTGGTTGAGAATGTAAATATGAAATGATGAAACCAAAAGATTTCTGAAGTTAACTGAATTAATTAATTGCAGAGAAAAAAATGACCTAATTGCAAATCAAAAACTGAACATAAGACTTTTTCTCCAAATTCCAGACTAGAGTAAATCAGTGTAGAAGTTGAAGTCATAGCCTGGTGTAGCATGTGATGCCCTCTGGGATTCTCTCACTGTGAAGGAAAGATTTGTAAACCAGGGTGATTTGAGTCAAAGTCCCTTTAGCAGCCTACTATAGGAGCATCTCAGTGAGAAAATAGTTAAGTTACTCTATTTTGGTGATCTGGCTCAGGCACTGAAACGTATATTATTTAGATTGATTCCGCTCAGTGATTTGTGGTCAGTAAAAATGTTGTAATAATGTACTTTGCTGTCTGCAAGCATGCCAGGCGAAAAGATAAGAAATATAAAAGTAACATAGAAATATTCCAAATGTTATCTACAAGCACAAATAAGAGAAAAATAATTACACCAAATATAAATAAAATGTAAGCAGATTGTTGGTTGTTCAAATGTAAAACTGTACTGGTTCACACTTTCTGTTTCTAGCTTGCATAAAATGAGATTCAATTTTGATTTTGTCAGAGAATGAGACGATTACATCAGAGCAATACAAGAGATTTTTAATATGTAATGTTGGTTTGATTCGAATGTTGTGGGTGCAGCATGGTGAGAGAGGTAGAAGATCTTTAAGTGGTTGCTATGGCTACAAAAACACTGTATTGAATTTCAGTCCAATTCATTTGGCCATGCTCATTTTATGGCTTATTTAATTATGGGAAGACTGCTGACCTGTTAGTTGTCCAGCAGACAGACACCGTCCACCAGAAGAGTAGCCACTAAAGGTAAAAGGTTCCAGTAACATTAATGGAAAATTTAGTGAAAGGAAGAAAATTGTGGACAATTCTTGGAGAGGATGAAATCGAGCAGGCTCCCTGTAATGGATCCATGTGATACGGAGTCCAATGAAAACGTTTGTGATCTTACTCAGATCCTCATTTTTGATGAGAAAAGCAACAGTAGGAAAGCCTGCCTGTATGGATGTTGATGTATCTGATTGCCAGAAACACATGTAGCAGTAGGATTCTCTTTTTACATGTGTGTATGGACATAACATGGTGTGTTTCTCCTGGACTCTGTGCCTCCCAGCTGTAGTTCCAGCAGCCTCCTGCTGCCGGCCCACTGACTGAGTTAGAGCAGGCTCAGTTCAGGGACAGCTTTAAAACTCACTGACAGACTGGACAACAGCTCAGCAGATCTTCTGCACAAGTGTAGTAATCCAAACTTCTGTGTGTGTGTTTTTGTTTGTTTGTTTGTGTGTGTGTGTGTGTGTGTGTGCGTGTGTGGGGTTGGTTCATAAGAACCGGTTCAACTGCCCGTCCTGCTTTAAGAGCTACAGAACCATGCTGGACCTGGCCCAGCACCGCTGCAGCGCCGCGGCCAAAAACCAGGTTGGTGTGAGCGTGACTGAGCATGTGTGAGAGGTTAGAGGTCAGAGGTCAGCGGATAGACTTGGAGCTGTGAGGGAAGGCCAACGTTTACTGGAGTTCAACAAACATTTTATTCACCGTGTGATGGAACTCTGTCTTTCCTGCTCTGATGGCTTTATGCCTCTTTCACTTTAAGCCAGGGATGCTAAGCTTAGAACAAAGCTACCTGAGACCCACCCAGGCAGGACCAACAGGATGTGATGTCAATCTCACACATGATGTTTATCTAAGCTGCTGTTTTGGAAGTGAAAATAAAACTGCATATTAAATAAAAGATCCATAAACATTTAGACTTTTCTTTCTCAGCTGATGTTTTGGTGCTGTACAAAAATGAAGAGACCCCGTGCAAAAAAAAATCAGTTCTCTGATTTCACTCTTTATAGTTATATGTTTGTTTCTTTTGTTCTTTTATTCTATGAACTACTGACAACATGTCTCTGAAATTCCAAGCAAAAACGTTGCATTTATTTGCAGAAAATGAGAAATGGTCAAACTAACGACAAAAGATGCAAAGCTTTCAGACCTCAAATAATGCAAAGAAAACAATTTAGGCAAGGCAAGGCAAGTTTATTTATATAGCACTTTAAAACAGTACCACTGACCAAAGTGCTGTACAATCACAAAATTAAACAAATAAAAACAAAATTAAAACACATCAAAACCAACAATGCAGTGACGTAAAACACTCTATATAATACATAAACATACCCAGATAAATACAGAAAAGCAGCATCTCAAACCGAATCAAAGGCCAACCGAAAAAGGTAAGTCTTAAGAGCAGATTTAAAAATTGCTAAAGAGGGGGCCTGTTTTACCAACATAGGTAAAGAATTCCAAAGTTTGGGAGCTGCAACAGCAAACGCCCTGTCTCCTCTCTGCCTCCTGGAAGTCCTCGGCACCTCCAGGTTCATTTGGCTCGCTGATCTAAGAGCTCGAGGAGGACAGTGTATATGTAACAGCTCAGAGAGATAGGAGGGAGCAAGGCCATTTAAAGATTTAAAAACAAATAAAAGAATCTTAAAATGCACTCTGAAATGTACCGGCAGCCAATGCAGAGAATATAAAATCGGGGTAACATGTTCCCTCTTCCGCGATCCAGTTAAGAGCCGAGCAGCCGCATTCTGGACCAGCTGAAGACGGGACAAAGAAGACTGGCTGACACCCACATATAAGGAGTTACAGTAATCCAGTCGTGTTGTAATAAAAGCATGGATTAATATTTCAAAATAATCCACTGGTACCATATTCCTAATCTTAGCAAGCCGCCTCAAATGGAAAAAGCTCGTTTTCACAACGGCACTGATTTGTTTATCCAACTTAAAATTTGCGTCCATTACAAAGCCCAAATTTGTAACAAATGGCTTTACGTAATGTGATAGCGGACCCAAATCCACAGGAGTGGACTTGCAGGTAGTACCAGGGTCAAAAATAATAACTTCCGTCTTTCTTTCATTAAAATTCAAAAAATTCAGAGCCATCCAAGTTTTTAAGTCATCGAGGCACTCCATTAAAATTGGTACTGTATTGACTCCCTTACGATTGAGAGGCACATAAATTTGTGTATCATCCGCATAGCAATGAAAAGCAATATTATGTTTCCTAAATATTGACCCAAGGGGAAGCAAATATAAAGAAAACAAAAGAGGTCCAAGTATCGAGCCCTGCGGTACTCCACACAATAAAGGAGCAGACGATGATCTAAAATCATCTATGTCAACACAGAAAGACCTATCCGTCAAATACGACCTAAGCCACACTAAGACTGTGCCTTTGAGACCTACATAATGCTCTAAACAGGAAAGTAAAACTTCATGGTCCACCGTGTCAAAGGCTGCAGTCAAATCTAAAAGAACTAATTAGTGTTGTTATTTCTAATTTAGAAATAACAACACTAATGTTTGAACTCAGGAAGAGTTCAGGATAAATATTTGGTGGGATAACCAGGACTGTATAAAGCATTCTGTGCATTTTCAGGTCAAGATGTTTGTAAATAAGAACATCATGTTTTGCATTAGTATAATCTCAGACCAAATAATAAACAACTTTAATCTGATAACATTTATTTAGTGAAAAGTAATCCACATAAAGACATAGTCATTAGCTAGTCATCCCTAACTGTCCGAATTATCATACAGCTGAAAAAAATTTTTTTTTAATGTTGTATTGTTTTACTTAAAACAAAGTTTAGACTTGTGTAAAACAGAAATAACGCTGAAACTTAAACAGCTGGAGGTGTGATGAGAATCTGTCCGTCCAGGAGCAGGACGGCTGGGAGGCTGGAAGATCCACAGTGCTGCCATCAAACAATTAATTAATTAAAACATAATAAAATTTTGATTAATTAATCAGCTTTGATTCATTTAGAATTGATTACTATGTCGATTAATCATTAACTGGAAGATACAGACTCAAAAAAAAAACGGCATTTGGTGAAAAAACAACAGTCAGAGCAGATTCTTCCTTTGCTACAGATGATCAGTCGCTCACTAAAGGAATGTGATTCAATTTTAGGCAATAAAATGTTTATGTTCTGATTTAATTCCTTTTCTTTTGATCTGTTTCTAGTATTATATAAAATGATCTTAAGTGATTAAATAGAAAATGTGCAGAAAGCACCCATTGTTATCGGATTAATCATCAGAATAATCGCTTAGTAGAATAATCAATAGCTGCAGCCACTAGATCAGGCATAAACTGGAGGAGTGAGCTTCATAATGTCAGCCTCCATCCTAACCTCATCAGTGTGGCAGGAATGACCATTCTAGGCAGTTTCTATGGTTACAGAAAATAGAAATGAAGGTGACCTTAGAGCAGGGGTGGCCAGCTTTGGGCTGGGAGGGTCAAAGGTCACCAGGCTGTCTTAATGACTGCATCACTAGCAGGGCCGAGCAGAACCTGAAACCAAAGCTTCCCAACTCTCAACCCCATTGCGGTTTTTGTTAAAGCCTGAGGTTTAACTGCAGAGTTAGTAAGTGTCTGTGTGTGTGGCGCTGTTTGTGTGTGTGTGCATTTTGACAACACCATCTCATATCAGTGGGTTAAGGTAATCAGGGCCCTGCCAGGAGACCAGTCTGATATGCAGGAGGGAAAGAAATGGGAGAGTAAAAGAATCTGAGTGACAGAACAATCACCTTCATCATTCACTTCCCCTGAACTCTCACTGTGATCTGCCTGCATGAACTCTGTGCTGGCTGGGAGCGACGGAGGTATATAAAAGTTCTGCTCTCTTCTGTTTCTTTGCTGGTCTTCAATCCAGACTGGCAGTCGCCGCTCCAATTTCTCTGCCACTCCGCGCCGCCAGCAGCATCAGAACAACAGCACTAACTCCATGATGCAGCCGCCGCACGGAGCACACAGCCAGCAGGAGGCGCTCCCATCCCACTGCGTGGCAGCCATGTCCCAGGGCGGGCCGGGGGCCAGCCAGCCGGTGGCGGATCCTCACCAGGTAGGGGACGGCCAGACCGTCTGCAGGTTCCTGAGCAGGACCCCCGCTGAGATGTCGCTGTGTGTCCCAGCAGGGCCGGCCCAGCTCCGTGTCCTCTCAGAGCAGCCAGCAGAGCATGAGGAGCTCCTCCAGCAACAAGCACGTCCCCCCCCCCAGCGCCGCCCCCTCCTCCTCCTACTCCCTGCTCCAGCCCCTGGTGCCTGAGGTAAAGGAGATGAACTCGGGATACACTAGACTGAGCGCCAACCCCATGGTAGGAGAGTCCCCACACACCTGGCCCCCGCTTGCCCCTGCTGGCCTCTGCCTTCTCCCAGTCTGCCTACTAACATTAGCGTTAGGGTGGTGGTGGGGGGGGGGGGGGGGGGTTCCCTCTCTGTTGATGTTTACCATGAATTTACAAGCTTTACTCTGTCAAAAACTCTCATCTGCTGATTGCTGGTAACCATAGAGACACCTGCTCATCATATCCATTGCTCTCAGTCTTTAGTCCAATTCTAAATAATATTTCCCTTGAAATCTTATCAAGTTTCCATTGCACTTCTGCTCAACTGAATTCAACTTGTCTAAAGGTGTTGTTAGCCAAAGCAAGCTACAAAAGATTAGAAATAATTAGATTGGCTTGGGGATGATCTGTATATTTCAATAACTATAATCATAAATGCTTTGCTTTCTTAAAGCTGTAGCATGTAACTTTTATAGAAAATACTTTTTTACATATTTGTTGAACCTGTTGATAGTCTAATATGAGAGGGACAATCTGTGAAAAAATCAAGCTCCTCTGCCTTCCCCCGGTGCTAACTAGAAACAGCCAATCAGAGCCACGAGGCGGGTCTTAGCGCTGTCAATCACCCTTCCTGTAACGGTAAGTGGTTTCTCCAGCATTGGCACATTGAGCAGCACGTACATGAAGGTGATTGACAGCCAGTCCCATGGCAGTGGTTGGCTGTCGATCAGGAACATGTCGTCATTTTTTTGTCCTCAGAGGTTCTTTAGAGAACAACCAGCCTGATGAGGACCAAGGAACCCAGGAGACGTTTAAACCAGGGTTATATTCTAGAACATCTGAGCTCCATCAGTCCTTCATCTGGACATGGAGACATGACGTCTGTCCATCTGTGACAGTTTTAGACCTTGTTTACACTAATGGATGGATGGATGGAAAGGGCGACTAAAGCGTTGACTCGAGGGCTGAATACAAATAAACATTTTGCTTTCACTCTGACTTTAACTGAAGCAAATTTTTAAAATGTTTTTATATATATACATATATATATATATATATATATATATTTAAATGCTAAAAATGTTGGCGAGAGAAACTGTATCTGTAACTGCTTTCACACATTTGATTGCCTTTTGCAACTATAAAAGTGTCTCTCTCTGCCATCCTTCCCATAAGAAATCAGATGTTGTAGCTGCTACATTTAATCGGTGGTTTTTCTGCCACAGTGAAGAAACGTTTAGTGTCAGACAGCATGTCAGCTCTTCACCAGAGTCTGGACCGAGGTTCTGCGTCTGGGCTTGTAGTTTCCCCACCAGTACACACAGGGCCTGCAAAGAAAACACAGAGTGAAATTCAGCTGACACAGGGATTCTTTCTGTTGGGATATAAACCGTGTGTGTGTGTGTGTGTGTGTGTGTGTGTGTGTGTGTGTGTGTGTGTGTGTGTGTGTGTGTGGATCCTCTCTCTGATTCTACTAACCTGGGGCTGTACTGCTAATTCAGTCTGCTTTTCGTCCCGTCACAGCTGCCGTTACGGCCATGTTTGTTGCACATCGCAATCAGAAACATTTCACTCATACTGGAATGCTAGTCCTCTTCCTGGTTGTGCTGTTTGTAGTGAATCGCTACAAACAGCTGGACTATAGGAGTTTACAGATTAGATTTTTTTTTCTAAAATTCAGTAAAATAAAATCTATCTTTTTTCATATCTTAATTATTAAACAAGCTTCCTCTCTGATACACACACACCCGCTCATTAGATCAGAACAGAAAATTAACTCTGTTGAAACAGTCATTAAAGTGACATTAAACACCAACAGAATCTTTAGTTTTTGTGGCATGACTGAAGTGAACAGAAAAGGAAAATTTGTCTCCAAGTTGCTGTTAAGTTGTTTTTGGATCTGAAACAATTAATTGTGACAAATCGAATATTAAAATAGTTGTCAACTAATTTAGTAATGAATTGTTTACTGGGGTGTACAGACTGTAAAAAGGCCAATTACTGAAACAACATATTCAGAGCAGTAATTAAACTAAAACTCTACAAGAATACATACATTCTACATTTAAGATGAAAAAGAATGTTTGCAAATCTGTTCTACTCAGAACTCCTCAAGTGATTCAAACAAAAAAAAATCTCCTTCTATCTAATTAATAATCTGTCCAAAATGAATCACCAGATCAGTTCAGCAGGAGGAGCTGAGCTCTCCTCACACTGATACTTTGCTACAAATGATCAATTATTCACTAAAGGAATTGCAGTTTAGACAGTTTTCTGATTTATAAAAAAAAGAATTGTTTATTTATATTTCAGTGTATTTCTAATACTGTATAAAATAAATGAAAAATCTGCTCAATATTATAATTATTTTTTATCCGATTGTCAGAATAATCGATGACTAAAATAATTGCCACTTTCAGCCCGGGTCTTCTGTTTGAGCTGTCATTTTACCCAGTTTATTGATTTTCTTTTTTTAATGTTCATAATTTTCTGGGTTGTGCGTTAGAATGTCTACAGTAATGCTTCACCAAAACATTAAGTGTGCTTCATCTTTCTAAAAGCCTCTGTGCTGACACTGATGTTCTCTCCCTCGGTTTTTCTCCCTCCTCTCTCTGGCTGTCCTCCGCCTCCCTGTTGAACCTGCCTACCCTGCAGAAGCACCAGGACACTTTCTCCCTGGCCCCCCAGCGGCCCCTCCCCACCATCAACCCTATAGGCCACTCTCTCCATCCGAACGGCGCTCCCTCGCTCAAGCCTCCCCCTGTGCCACGGACCATCCAGTCCATGCCCTGGGAGCAGCGCTCCCTCTACAATCAGTGAGACTCCTGACAGCCAAGCACTTCCTGTCGTCACCTCGGCCACCCAACAACACAGCCTCTTCTTCCACCCTGCCCCTTACACATCCAGCATCCGACATCCGGGATGGAGGATGGAGGACTCCCGAACGGCCCGCCGCTTTCCGAACCTCTCCTTTTGGAATGCTGTGTGTGGGAATGGGGAAGGGCACTGTTGAGAACTAGTTGAGATTGATTTCTGAGTAGTTAGGTTGAAAACAATGTGTTGCCTTGATCCTCATGTATGATCTATGCCATGTACTGGATAGAAGTTAAACTGTCTCCACCCTGACTCGCCCTGTTGGTAAGAATTTATCCCCCATCCTTCTGTCCCCCATAGTTATGAAAATATCTATCCTTCCCGTTATGAATAGTGTTCCCATACCCTCGCCCTTATGTTGAATAAAATAAAAAGTTTTTTTTTTTTTAAATCAGGAGCCAATTGCAAATCTGGAACAAGAACCAAGTTGTTGTTAAATGTTACAAAAAATGTTTCCATCGGTCCAATATCTGTATCTTTGTTGAATGCAGTTTCTGCAAAAAGAAAAAAAGGGGAAAATGTTTCCCCCCCCCCTCTAACCTTTGACCTGCTGGGAAGAGAGTGTTGTGTATATTGTGCATCAGAGGTGTCGCCCCTCAGCACTCGCCTGTCATGTCCAAGCACAAAGGAGCAGTGGAAGACGTCTGCACTAGGAATGACCTCTGTGTCCCAACCTGACTGTTACAGGGTTCAGCGCCGTCGGCCTGCAGCCTCTGCAGTGAGAGACGGAGGTCGGCTCCTGATCCAGACCCAGCGAGCCCTCGGCAGAACCGACCAAGGCTGAGCTCAGCAACACAGCCAAACCCACTTTTCAACTTCAAAGTTAGTCTTTGTATTTATAAAAAAAATAAAGTAAGAATAATTTTGTTTTAATAAAATCATGCGTGCGTCTTACTATTCCCAGGATGGAATAATAACTAGGTCTCAGTAAGCAGCCAATCACAATTGACTTGCGTTAACTTTAGAGTATTTTGTAAACTGTTGAATCTGAATAACGATTCATTCATGGATCCAGCATGTAGTTAGTTTATCTTGCTAACTTGACGGTTGTTGAAATACCCACAATTCTACTGTCATTGTCTTTCCTCTTTTTAAAGTTGTTTCTCTTTTTATTCCTGACATGTTTTCATTGTTGCTTTCTCTCTCCTTGTAAAGTGTCTTTGAGTATTTAGAAAAGTGCTATACAAATAAAAATGTTTTATTATTATCACCAAGAGGCAATGATTGAAGCCTTCTCCTGCCGCTCAGTTCTCATTGTGTCTATGGTTACCGTTTTTTTGGCAGGGATGAAGGGTGCATTAGAAATGATTATAAAAGAATCGTCAGTTTTTCTTCCATCATTCTGTGGCTTCTAGTAGCATATGACCAGAGGACAGTGGGCCTGGTTGAATTCCACTGTCAGATTTTCTTTTTCAAAAGGATAAAATTTGATGGTTTTTTTTCTGTTGCAGTGTTGACTTTAATGAGTTCATGGGCCAAGTGAGGCGTAAGCAGAATATAAGCAACAATGTCAGAAATGGGTAAAATGAACTACAGGCTAAATTCAATGCAAAAATACTTTAATGATCCCAAATGGACATGAAATGCTGTAAACCACATTAACCCAAGTTGCTTCATGGAGTTCATAGTAGTTGATCGCTGTGGGCTGAAAGGATCTCCTGTAGCGGTCAGTATTACAGCGAATTCAAAGAAGCCTCTGACTGAAGACACTTATTTTTCTTAGACAGTCTCGTGAAGAGGATGCTCAGGGTTGTCCATAATATTTTTGACTTCCTGTAAAATCCTTCTCAGCATCATCATCATCATCCCAGAATTTTTGTCAGTCGTCCCCAGAACAGAACCAGCCTGAATCAGGATGTTGAGTATTTTTAGGTCTGCGGTTCTGATGCTGCAGATCCCATAAGATGAAGGCAGACGATCAAAGCTCAGCTGCTGATGTTTAACTGGCAAAATGCAGAATTCAAGCTCAAATCCAAGGATAAAGACACTACGGTGAGTGATTTCTGAAAGACAGCGAAGTTCTAGAACAAGCAGATTATTCACCCTGGGCAGCCAAAATGTGTTTTGCCATCTCATTTTTATTAGTTCCTAATTTGAAAAGGTGTCCCTAACAAAGACATGCATAATGTATCTGTGTTGCCATACTGAACATCCGTAATACCAAATTTGTAAAGCACTTATTGGAGCACAGGGTATCAAAGACAGTCACATAACTGCCATGGAGTCGAGCTCAGATCATGAAACCAGTGCTGAGCGTTCTGAGCACCAGAAGAATTCTGGGTCCAATACTTCCAAGGGTTGTTTGGTTTGGTAAGGTTACCACATAAAAGAAAATATTTTCTGATCATTCTAAAGTTGGAGTCAACTGTGAAGATTTCTAACATTATCCAACGCACTTTTACACACACAGTCATAATTCACCAGAATTTTATTAAAAGTTTATTTCATAAACTCAGTTCACTAAGTGGAACATCATAGAATAATTCCACAGATTGTTTTCAATCCTTTGCATCTGTTAATTATGATTTTCTGCTTACATCTAATAAAATCCAGACATCTCTGACATCAGAGCAACAACTTGTAATACACAGGTGTAGGATTACTGAAAGTATGTTTTATCCCTGCATAAATGTTTTTTTCAAAAGCTATTTTTAATCCCAGGCGTCTCATCAGAACACCTGTTCTAACAGAGTATGGCTAGATAGAAATTGCTTTATGAAATAAAGTGAAATGTCTGTAATGAATCATATACCAAACTGCTCCGTAGTCTTCAAGTAAATCGTTACAAATATCATAAACACTCCAAAAACATGTGTAATACCAAAACCTTTAACTATAGTTGCATAACTTTTAATAAATAATGAGTTAATATGTTTTTCCTTGTACATTTAGGAGTAGAGCAAAATGTTGACCTTTGAACCTGGTTTAGCATCCATTAGTCACTTTCTGACTCAGTCCTCTGAAACACATGTATCCTGCATGGTACTCATCTGAACTAAACATACAGAAACAAACTTTCAGAAATTTTTTTATTTTAATATAATAATAATAATAATTCAGGCTCTGGTGACTTTTATTCTTTGCAGTTTTCCAGTATGTTTTCAGCCCATGTTTATTGAATCTCAACTGAATCCATTGTCATCCCACCAAACACAGTTCAGTTCACTGAACAGGCAACTTGTGTCTTCTGCCTTATGAGGCTGAAAGTCTTATTTTACAGATCAGTAAACCTCCAATAAGAACAACTCTGCTGCACATGGCTGAGCTGCTTCAGAGCGTTTTGCAGCCTAAAGGAAGCAGGAGAACATACATTTCTGTCACTGCATAACGGCTTTCACTGTTGATCAGAAATACATAAGGACGATTTTTTTCTGCTTCGTTCTCAGTTCTACCTGTCCTCAAGATTAAGATGAGCAATTCAGATCTATGTGAAAGCTCAGATCTACTGTTCATTAGAGATGCAAGTATCATAGCCTGCTGATGGGAACTGTGGAAATGATCATTTTCAGAATGATGATATATAACTGTACCATGTTTCACAGTAACTGAGGTCTCTATAACTACAGGTGGATTTGTCCAACTTTGCAGTGAGGACCTTTGTCTAAAAGTAAATTTGATGTTACCATTGCTGTAAAAGAGTGATTTGTTACTCATGCCAGAACTAAAGGGTCACTGGTTCAATTCTCAACTTTCTTCTGGTGTGAAGGTGTCTTGGATACGTTTGGCACATTACGGTAAGCATCAAAGAGGAAGCATTTCTCCACCTGCTCATGAACTTTATTCGTTCAGATTTTCTGGGATGTGGCTCTCACTGCAGGCTGTGACGCAATACAACCCAACCATTTACTTCTGGACGCAAACAACAAGCATGAAGCCTTTCAGTTCTCTCTCAACGGGTTGATATGAATGACGCCAGGAGACAGTCACTGACACATTGGATCCAATATGACTTAATAATTGTAAATCCGGTATAACCGAATAACCTCTAAAGTTGCTGAAAACACCTTCAAAAATATTTCTGCCAGTTACACAGGTCTGTTGCGGTGTGACGTCTGCAACAAAATTCACTTCCGTTTATCATGGAGATGTATTCTTAACGCCATTACTTAGGGAGGATAGTCCGTCAGTATATTTTTATTTCTTTATGCGACATTAATAACAACAACAACAACAATAATAATAATAATAATGAATGAATGTAGAAGACGTAATTACACTGACTCTAACGTCGACTTATTTTGTTAATTTAGTGTCAGCTTCACTCAGCTTCACTTTTTCCAAAAAGGTTCCAAAACGCTGCGTGCACGTGTCGGGAGCGCGCATCGGAAGCAAAGTCCTTCAGCGGAACACGCGCCTTTGTCACGCAGATTATACGTTGTTAAGGTTTTGGTCGCGCGAGCCTCTTTCGCGGATCCCAGCGAATTAAACTCTAGTCGTCGGTGGGCGGAGCTTTGGCCCCGTGAGTTCGCTAGTTATTGATCAAAAAATGTTTCCCATTTCGATACGTGGCTTCGTTGCGCCTATTTTTTATGACTTCACGGGCCCGTCTCAGGGCCGCTGTGCATCCAGTTTAGGCTTCAAACTGGGTCATTTTTCGTTAACATATCCGCAGTAAACATACTTATAACTTGTTTCTGACGGCTGATAATCAGTCAAATGGAACAAAAGATCGATATTCAGTGACTTTCTGAGTTTAATAGACGGAAACGTCTTAATTAGTTATGAATTCCCTTAATTTGCGCTCTATAAAATTTGTAAAATATATGGAAACAAATATTTGATTATTGCACTGTTACGTTTTGTGATAATTCCAAGATTATGCTTAATTTGAGGTTTATAACTTATTAAGAATTTTTTTTAATCCATTGAACTCTACTATTTATATTTGAAAGAGGTAATAGGGGTAATTAAGCCAGTAACAGGCAGGACGGTGTTTATCTGATAAGTAGAATGGTTAATGTCTTTTCTGACGAGTTTCTCCCCGGAGATGTTTAAGGCCTCAGCGGGTTATTCAGGTTGAGGCCTCGGCCGGAGCACAGGCCCAGGTGTTATGGTACATGTTCTCCTGTAGGTGGCGGTAGTAACCCGGACAGAAAGAATCCCAGCATCTTGATGTTTTAAATGGCTTCAACGAGACTTTTGGAGACGTCCACATGTTGGGGTAAGCTACATGGCTAAATTACCGACAGACATATAGAGACGAGGTTGGAAGGGTTTTTGTTTTGTATCAGCGAGCTGATTCTTAACGAAGTATTTGACCTGATGAAGCAGTTTTAGGAGGTTTCTTAGTTCCGCCTCCCTTTTTTTGTTTCTACGCAACAATTACTCTAACTAGATGCCCCCACCTCGCCTCCTTCGACATTTCAAACGATCTAGTTCATAAGGTAAGTTGAATATTTTCAATTATCAATACACAATGATGAAAACTAACATTTTTGTACCGGCAGCTCCACAAAAATATGTTTACCACTTTTGAACGTGTTCTTGACGCCAACACGTTTTCTTGAAATCAAACAATCTTTTTGTTCTTTTAATGGCATTCTTTATGTTTTTGTGCTTTGTTTCCTAAAATGTTCGGCCCCCTCCCCCTCGCTGGCCGGCGCGTCTAGCTCCATTTTGTGTGGCAACACAGAGCTGAGCTCCTCCGGTCTGCTGTCCGCCGCAGGAGGGCTTCTGGGCTTAGAACTCCGAAAGTTCGGTGAGTCCGTCTCACAAACAGTTAACTTCTGTTTTTATTGTTGTTGTTGTTGTTTTAATAATGATAAATCCAGGATAGTGTCCTTAATGTCGGTGCTAACAGCCATGTTTTCAGTGTAATTTGTGACCGACCTGCACGAGGACAACCAGGTCCAAAATAACCCTGATTTAGATTTTAATTAAAATTATGCGAGCAGTTTTTATAGCATCGCATATTCTCTCTTTTATATTTAGTTTGAATATTTATTATTAAATGTTGCTTCTAAACGTATTGTGTCATGTTTATACAGCTACAGCACACTCTTTTTATTTAAAGATCCTGTATGGGTCCTTATTATTCTGCTGCACTTGTACTAGGACCAGTTCATGCTACTTTATTCCCATCATCATTCAACTACTTTTCTATTTTAGTTTTGTAGTTTATTACACAGGGAAAGCGCACTTTAATAAACAGCTAAGACATAAATAAATAAATAAACAAATAAGCAAACAAATGAATCTTTATTTAGCCAGAAACTACCTTGGCAACATGTTGGGCCCAAGATGGTGACTGAAGCCTAAACCAAAACATCATCAAAAAAGTTAGAGTAAAAATGGGAAGAAATGAAACCACAAAATTGTAATGTAAGAAAAAGAAATATTCCTTTGAAAAACGTTCTAAATGGATTCTTAAACATATAAATCAAGGGAGGCGTGTCTTAACAATGTTTCTAACCTATTTAAAAAGAAAAACAATCTTTTATTTGGTAAGTTACAATATTTTTTAATTAAACCTGGTGGGGTATGACAGATTATTTGAAATCTCAGTTTCTAAGTTGAAATCTAAGAAATGTGGCACATTGAAATTAATCATCAAATGTGCCACACTCAGCCACAACAAACTTTTTCAATCATCAGGTGTTGTAGAATTAAAAACAAAATACAACAGCAACAAATAGTTAAAGAAAAAAAAATCTACAAATCAGATAATATTCAGGCACTATCTTTACATCCTAAGAGGGCGATAATTTAAAACATCCATTTAATTTAACATTTGCAACAAGTTGTAAATTGATTTTCATGTAACGTGCTTCACTAATTAAACAGAACAAAGCCAAGCTAAAATGGTGCTTTAGTAAAAAATGTGACATTATTTGTGGACAAAGCTGGTTTATGTTTTTCCATTTTGTCAGCTCTGGTTGCTTTGGACGCATGTGTTGTTTTTTTGTTTGTTTTTATTTTTTCTAATACTTGAGTTTTCTTGCTTGTTTCAGGTGTTTGCACCTAACCGTTTCTCTTTCTGTGCAGCAGTAAATCCCTGGTGAAATGTGAATTTTTATGATGGCTGAAAACTCAGAACACATCCTGTTTCCATGATGTCAGCGCAGGAAGTAAGAGCCACCTGCTAGCTGGGTAGCCTGCTTCTATTTTCCTTTGTTTACTTTTGTACAATTCGAAAGAGACCAAACTTCTCATCTCCAAAGTTGAACATAAATCATTTAAAGACGTCCCTGTGAGGTTAAGCTCACATTGAACTTTAATGCGTCTTGGTGCTGGGACTTCACCTGGAGTTTCTTCTGGCAACATTTATTAGCAATTTTAGTGACAAAAGAAATACTAAAAGAATGACATAGAATTTTCAGGCTTGACTAAATACTCTGGGTTTAAAAAAAACCCCAGAGTGAACAAAATGGTATTTTTCCAGATGTTTTTTTCTTTGTTTGGTTTTTACGAGAAAATTACATCTGTAATTTTTATATGCAGCTGTCCAGGCAAGACGTTTAGCAGTAACTGCCTCACATTTAACCCTGGAGGCTGATGCCAGAGCTATCAGCCTGAGGTGTAACCGTTAATTTTCATAGGTGTAATGTGTTAGGACAAGTTTAGTTCCTGATGATTTATTTACTGATGGTCTGTGATTTTTCATGCTGTTTTTAAGGCCTGACCACTGTAGAAATCGGTGCTGTAAATCTGTAATAAACATTAAAAATGGACTAAAGAGATATAAAAAAATAGAGTGAAAACAAATGAGCAGCATGTAGGAAGTTTAGTAATCTGCCCCTTTGCATGACAGAGTTACCTTAAATGTTACAAATAGAAATAAAAATGAATATTATCAAAGGGATTTCCGTTACAAACGAGGCATTTCTGACCAATGATTTATCTTCAGAAAGCAACTACATCACAATGTTAAACAAACTAAAGATATTTTACTTCATTTTTACTTTGAGAAAAAGATGACAAATACTTTAACTTAACTAACTTTTTTCCGTTTTTCAAAAACTTGTGAAAACATTTAATTTTAACAAGCTAATAACTTTGGATGAAACTAACTGAAGTTATTTAGATTTTTCTCCTCCAGATCATTTAAAGATTATTTAACTTTAGTTTTTAGTATTAAATTTTGGAAACTCCTCCAGCGCATTTCAGTTCATGACAAGTTTCTGAAATCTGATGATTACACATTCATAATCACAAGTAGTTCAACGTAGAACACGACCATCTTTGCATCAGCGGTTTCCCACACTGCCAGAAACGGGGAAATAAAATCTGTGAAAAGCAGGAAAAATGATCTTAGGTCATAAATGCGAGCAGATGATCACCACCACAGCTTCCATCAAACCGATTTCTCAGTTAGGACGACCTCAGAACGTCATCTGATGATGAAAACTAAAAGCTCAAGATGAAATCACTTTAAACCAGCAGTGGTGGAACGTTACTGAGTATTTTTACTTCAGTTCTGTTCTGTTATGTGCAGCTTCGCAGTATTTCTGTTTACTTCTTTTGATCTTGTACATTTAGGAAGTAAGTGTAGAGCATTATTTTCACCTCCATCTGCTGTACATCCTATTTCCTTGGAATTGAAGAATAACTAAAATTTGTACACTGATTTGCATGACTTCTGAGTAAAATATTTCTTAATTTACCAAACATAGCGATGCACAAAAACTGTTGATCTTTTTCATCACAAATCTCCTGTTGCTTCGGCTTCAGTTCTACTCTGCTTAGCTTTTCTAAATTTTGCATAGAAGCATTTCAGGTTTTTTAAAGAAGTAACTTTCTGTACCTTGCTTTCTTTTGAACAGGTTCCTTTATACTGTCCCAAAAGGTCTTAACTGTGGAAATTGATTATCAATCAAATTTGGATTAATATAGAAAAAAATAGCATGAAGTATCAAAGTAACTTTCTACCCTGTTTTCCTCAGTATTTTTCTTTATATAGTTTTATATTTAGGTCAAATGCTTCATATTAGGTTTGCCACATCACAAGGTAATGTTTATGCTGCATGTTTAGATGTTTCAATTATTGACATAAAACCCTCGCATAAGTCCAAACTTGAGAAAAATTGATGAAACTTCAGACGTTTCACAGCATTTTATTGATTCAGGGCTTTAAATTGGACCTGTGGTTCTTGAACTGGATCTGATTTAGTTGCCTAATGAGCCACACCTTAACATTTGTTTTGTATCTTTAAGAAGATCTCACATTGTGATTTTAAAGAATGTGTATAATGTGAGTGAACGCAGTCCAGATAGTCTTGGGTGTTACAGGTTTAAAAATTGACCAGATACCAAAAATCTTAAAATTTATCAAGCAAATGTTTTGTTTTAAAATGTTCCAAGTGTTGAACTCTAAACATTAAGAAAACTGAGTTTATCTCTAGGAACTCTACTTTACTGAAATAACAAAATAGATCTTGCACAATGGAGGCCAATAATCCATCTTCATGGCTTAAAAACAGATGCTTTTGTTTGATGAAGTGGAGTTTTTTAATATTTTATATATTCTACATATATGCAGTGAGTGGACGTTCTGAGTTTTCAGCTGTTGGTCCTGGTTTTGCCTAATGTAAGAAATCAGGTCCATTTGTTACTTCTGGTGCTTCTAAAATCTGATGATTACACATTCATAATCACAAGTAATTCAACGTAGAACACCACCATCTTTACATCAGTGGTTTCTCACACTGCCAGAAACGGGGAAGTGAACTGGAATGACGTCTCTGCTCTGTGACGTCGGATCGTTAGTCCAGCAGCAGCCATACTTACTTAAGTAAGGATGGACTGGCCAAAGGTCTTTAAACATGTTTGTCTCTACAGGAATTTACACAAGACTGTTCAAACCTGCAGCACAAAGGAAACTCTGTGTCTGAAAATAATGCAGTGAAAAATGCGAATGGAGGTTTGTCTTAATATCATTGTGGTTTACTTCCTTTTTAAGTTTCCATTAAAACAGTTCTTTAGCATTTTAATGTGCATATCTCTTTTTCTATATTTAGGAAGTACATCTGGTCTGAGGAAGAGTTAGGTCTTCACCTAGACCAGAAGCGTCACAATGTGCTAAAAACATCAAATAAGTCTGCATCTATAGTCATATTTGACCAATCAGAGTACTTTTGAAAAGTTCATTTCAGTAACTACACTCACAGAATGGAACACATTATGCACAGTCATTTTAAAATAAATTACAGTATGTGTTCAGAAGAGGCCTGTTTATAACTTTTGACTGGATATTACATGAAGTTGTCTTTTCATTATTATTTTTATATTCTATAATAATCTATTTTTAAATGTAATGTTTCATCAACTGTAAGTAAAAAATCTCCAGTCAACAGATTTAAAGGCTTTCAAATATTCATTTCTGTAATTAATCCGTATAATGTGTTTAACACATAAAGTTGATCAAGTTCCTGAACTAAATGGACATTTCAGTGATATTCAGATTTATTGAATGGGTTTGTAGATTAATTCCACACTGACTGGTGTTTCCTTTAATTCTCTTAATTATAATTGTTTTGGCCACAGTTAATGAAAACACAACCCTTCAGATCACAATATTACATCAGATCAATTAAAAAAAACATAATGCATAGATATGGGATTAATAAAAAAAGTTAAATACCTTTTTAATCATTATTAAAATGGCTAACTGTTGCTATGATCCAATCTCCAGAATTTCCACAAAATTCTTTACAAAAACTGAGGTGTGTATTGTGACCATTCGTGTTTGTATTGTTAAAAATTTTGGATAGAAATAAATTACATTTGTTTATGGGTTTGCATAAATTTATTACATGCTCCAGTCCTTTTGTTAGTAGTAGAATAACTTGTGCTCTAATTAATTTTTTTATTGACAATTGTTTTTTTCTCTCTCACTTGCAGGACGTTCATCATTCAAAGGTTGAGCCTGGCTCGCCATCTTCCTCTGCGTCTCCCTGATGGAAAGCCTCTGGTGGAGGCAAACCTGGTGGTTTAGGATTTTTAAAGGCTGCTGCCAACATTTTTTGTAAATTGTAAATTAATTTTAGTAGTCATACCTCTGCTACGGCTAAACCAACCAAAACACCAGTCATCCAGCGGGGTGACACAGCTGTGCTCTCGTCGGTTGCTGGTGATTGGCTCTTTAAGAAGTGTGGAACATGTCGGGAACAGGAGTGGGACAAACTGTGTTCAAAACCTAAACAATATTTAATATTGTCATGCAACACTTCAAAGGCACAGGCTGACCAGAGGGATGAGAACAACCTAATCTGGAATGTGGTGATCTCACATTCCAAGAGTGAATCACAGAGAACAGAGGGTACATCAGCATTAACAGGCTGTTTGTCTCCCACCCACTTCACCCCATCACTCCCCAACCTTTGACCTCTGCGTCTCCGCCCCTCCCCCCAAGCACACAGAAAACGCTGCTCACGTGCTCTTCTAAAGAGGGGAAGAAAAATGGGGAAAACATCAGCTAATTATCATTGAATATGTTATATGTAGCAATGAAGTAACTTTATTCTTAACAAATAAAAGCAACATTTTATCTTTGTGTGAACCTACCTGCCTTGATATCCGCTCAACGTTGCTGCTGTTACACCTGGAGTTCCCCACTGTGGGACAATGAAGGCTACTTTATTCTACTTCATAGTTTCAAGTTCCTAAATGGAAAGTAAATGTTACCATATAGTAAAAGTAGTCATGAACAGGTACTTTTACTATATTTTTAATGCTTTCTACCCATAGAAGCTGCTAGCTACTGCTAGTATGTATCTCATTTAGTCTGTATGATTAGATTGACTTTTATTGCCTTTTTTTTCTCAATAAATTGAGAAGTTTTCTGAGAAGTGGCGCTATAGAAACGCTGAATTGAACTGCTAGGAAAATATAGTCTATAATTGAGTTCTTGGAAACCAGCAACTCTTCATTCAGCCTTGACAAATCCAGTTCTTATCCATATCACAGCACATCTTTCCATACTTTTTCTCATATTTTTGGTAAAACATTTTGATCTTTACCCATGCTACATTTCCCTAGCTAATAATAAAATGTAGCATGCGTAATAAAACACATAAAAAAAGAAAACAAGAAAGGAAAAGGACTCAAATTCACACCACAGAAAACAAGATTAAAACAATCTAATGAATTAATGAAAATTTTAAAAAGTAATCATTCATTCATGCATCATCATTATTGTAGAATAATAATTATTTATAATACGTTCTCAACAGTATGTGTTCAATCACAGATGCTTAATAGTGAAGCTGCAGCATCCAGACCTAAACTGGACTTAGAGTGGAATTTCCATGAACTCCATCTTTAATTCTACGTACATGGTTCATGTTTTAGGCATTACTTCTACTACTTTAAGGTTTAAAAATAATGTGCTTATTGCCATTTCTAGTTTCAGTTGTAGTTATTTATAGCCTACTGTTTTGTTTATTCTATTGAGTATTCCTACAGGTAGGATTAGAAAACACATTATGAAATTTGCATGGAGGTGTGTGGGGTAAAAGTCCATGGATACTGGACTTTTACCCCAAGAGATCACAACATATGAATGTTTTTTTATTATTATTTCCACAAGAAAAAAGAAAATAATTTACTCTTTCCTGGACTTCAAGCAAACCTGGTTGTGTCTAAGATATGGGAAACATGGAAACCACACAGGTTGATGACAGCTGCTTTTGATTTTTTAGGTATTGATTACTGTGTGTACATGTGTATGTTTGTATATATATATATAATTTTTAAAAGTTCATGTTGACCTTTTAAAAAGGAATGTTCTCTTCCTTTGTTTGAAAACATGTCAGTGTTGTTTGAGCCACAGAACTGCCCTTTGACCTGCGTGTTTAAGGTGGGTTGGAGAGATGGAGCTGAAGTTTTCTCATGGAGTGGAAAAAACCCTTAAACTGAATCTCATAGGTTTGCAGTAACAGACCTGCACAGGGCAGCTGACTGTATGAAGTGATAGGTTGTCGCAGGTTTGGTAGATTTGTCAAATAAAAGTTATTTGTTATATATACTAAGGCTTTTAAATGTAATTATACATTTAAATTAAGCATTCCTGTCATTCAATATTTAAAACAACACTAGGCTCGTACTGAGATGTCTGAATAAGATGCTACTTAGTTTTTAAGGGTTCAGAACTCTGGGGTTTTCATATTTGGACCCAGTAATAGTCTGGGAATGACGGAAAGCTCCTCTGGACCCGCGTTCAGGGTTCGGATCATCTTCTACGCAGAGACGCCACGTAGCACCCTGAACGTGATGATCGTCACCTATCACTGTATTGAAATAACCATGTTAACTCCGATTCGGGTTAGGGGCAGCACAATGAACCAACAGGCGAGAAAGCGGATTATAACCACGCCACGCGGCGCCATAATGACACAGCCCACCTCCACGTAGCCTGCGCAGTCAGGACAGGCCTTTGGAACCGTTGCAGCCTCCATTTTGAGAGGTTGGAGGTCTGAGACAACGCCATGTTATCTGTTCGCTTGTGCAACACAACTAAAACTGATGTAAACACGAATCTCCGTTCTCCCGAGCATGTAGCTGAAGTGCCTTTAGACTGAGGTTAAAAACACAAAACACATCTAGGCGACAAAATAACTGGTTCAAGTTAAAATGTCTTTTAACTGAAAATTTTATGCAGTGAAAAGACATTTGAATTCATATCCGTCTGACTTGGGGAAATGTCACAAAGGAAAGCTGCTACATTTTTGACACATTGCTTCAGTAAATACGAACTCTGCCATACCATACATTTGGTCAACATAAGGATCATTTTGTAGTAAGTGCAGTCAGCAGGGCCATCGCAGCTCTGGAGGAAAATCTAGGACTTGAGGTTTGTTACTGCGAACGTAAGTTTAGGGAGCAAAACTATTAGTGATTACTTCAAATATCCATGTTCACTTTTTCCTATATAAACATCAGGAGGCGTTGGACGGAATAAATAAAAATAACAAGTGGAAATCAGCTAACACTGTTGACCTACTTCATAAAGCTGCTCTTACGACGAGCAGAAGCAACTGAAACTGGATATTGTTTAAAAAATAAGCAGAAAAGACAGAAATCCACAGATGACAGATGTTTGCGAGTGGAAACATCTCTCATCTGGCGAAGCTAAAATATAAATGTGGCCCCGCCCCTTCCGCCTCTAACCTACTCCAAACAGACCACGTGGTAAAAAAAAAAAAAATCGTGAATCGGAGTCTGAAGAGGGGCGACGTCACCGCTCAGCCGGCAGCTCGCGAAGAAAGACGGGCAGAAAGGAGAGAGAGAGAAAGGAAAACACAAGCCTACTCCCGATTTGATCTGGTCCCGCCAGAGTTTCCCCCACTCTTCCAACACAGACCCACCATCCACCCATCAGCTCCAACCCTCTGTAATCCACAGTCCGATAGAGAGCCCACAGGCTGCTGCTTCGACTGCTGGAGCCGGTTGCGATTCATCGGATTTGATTTCTTCTGCTCCTCTAATCCATCTGGATTTACAAATACACTAACTCACCTCCTAGTTCGACTTTTGAAATAGTTTTTTTTTCTTTTAAATTTTGACTTTTGTCCGATTTGTAACTTTTGTTCTGTAGCCAGTCATTTTTGTTATCCTTTTTTTTTTTTTTTTTTTTTACATTTTTATCCTTTAGCTTGAATTCCAGTTTCTGTTTGAGAGCAGTGTGACAGGGGAGCTGGTTACGCTGTTTGATTTTTTTACGATCGGAACTTTTTGATTTCTTTAAATTCATTGGTTTTTTTTCTTTTGGTTTTTTTTTTTTTCATATTTTTGGACTGTGACAAACAATTAGTCACCATGCACAAACTATACATTGGGAATCTAGGCGACAGCGTGACTGCCGAGGACTTGATCAAAACCTTCGAGGATCACAAGATCCCATACTCCGGACAGTTCCTCATGAAAAACGGCTATGCCTTTGTGGACTGTCCTGATGATCACTGGGCAATGAAAGCAATCGAGACCTTTTCGGGTGAGTTTAAAATGATTACTAGTCGCCAAAAGCTTCTTTTTAATTCATAGTAATTTCGGCTTTAGACGCCGACATGCAGCCCCGGCTCCACGCTCACCCTCAGCAGTGTGTCCTGGTTTTATTCTTTGTGAAATTTCCCAGGCTTCTGCAAGAAGGCGATGCATAAAAATCCATGCATTCTGTTTGGGAACTTCTTCGGTAGTGACTTAATGAATGAAGGGGTGCCATGGATTATACGCCCTGGGGAGTCATTCAACTTTTGCAGGGGGGAGGGTCACGTATTCTGGAAATTTACGGTCGTGGTGGTGAATGTATATCTAGGAGGTTGCTGTAATGTAGCAAACAAAATAACTTATTATTTTCTGAATAAAAAAGACAATATGCTGCATCTGTCTTCCCCTCAGGAGGTTTGATTGAACAGCCTTCCGTGTGATATAGAGTGAAGCTTTACTAATCTCCCCTCCCCCTTAAAGATGAGAGTCCACTGTGACAAAGATGGATAAGAAGCTAACCTATGTTGAGTGGTCCAGCAAATTCAGAAACCCAGTTCTGAACATCACCACCTTCCTTTCCCTCAGTCTTCTACGTAAACCACATGCAGCGAATTTTTCATGGTTTCCTACATGTGTAACATGAGGAGTGGCGAGGTCGCCATGCCAGTCAGCTGCCTCTTCTTCTGCCTGAACTCTCTCTTAATTACCAGAACATATTTTTGACAACAGTTTCACCTAAAATGTCAAAACACACACGCATTTTAACTGAAGTTTTGGGTTGAATTTACACAATTGTGTGACGGGCTCTTTCAGTTCTCTAGAATAATGCACTTGGGTGTTCCTTTGAGTCTTTTCTTAGCCAATGTGCTATTTTAGTTTTTTAATAAATAGGCTGAAAAACAGGTTGCTATAGTGGCCCCATTACTTAAGCTCTGAAGTTTAAAAACTCCAAGCCCCCTCCCTTAGGCCTACAAAGCTAGTAAACAGTTAGCATGTAGCCACGATTTTTTTCTGAACTCCCCTTATGTATTTTTTCCCCAGGTAAAGTGGAACTTCATGGGAAACGTATTGAGGTCGAGCACTCGGTACCCAAGAAGCAGAGGTACTGAAAAACCTTAAACACTTTCAACACTTCCTCTTCTATACACACCTCTAAATGTGTTTCACCACTTTACCTTCTGTGAAATTTCACAGAAGGTAAATTCTGTCTTTTCTGCTGATTTTATAATAAGTGTGTGCCTATAAGAAGCAGTCTCATTTGTTGTAGCCGGTCTGGGAGGCTAGCAGAGGGGAACCGTGCTGTGTAGTTGCTTTGAACGCTGTCGGCCATTGCTGAGGAACTGCACTGTGACAGTTTTGGTGGTGGAGTCTGCTGTGCGCTCGTTGCTTCTCGTAGCTTGATTTTCCTCCCTCTTTTCAATATGTTGATATTGGTTAGATATAAAACCTTAGTAATGGGATACATTAAAGTGCTACAGGCAATTTTCTGGATAAAGTCGTCGCCATAAACTGTTCAACTCAGCAGGCCACACTGGCTGCTTTAAAAGTGGCCACAGTGTGTTAGACAGGGGTGTGTGTGGTGTGTTGTGGAAATGTCTTTTTTAATGTATTTATCTTCTGCATTATGGCAAAGTTATTTTATGTGTAGCGTTTGTTTCTGCATGCACGTGCTGTGAATCCAACCACTTTTGATTTCTACGTCTTGTACGCAAGTATTGCTTACGTGTTTACGTTAATGCGGAGTCCTGCTTGTGTTTTTTTTTTTTTGGGACATTTCCCAATTTTAGTGTAGTAACATTTTTAGTTTAGTAACTGCAATCTTATACTATTATTTTTTCCAGACCAAACCTCGTTGTAAGTTATTCCCTATTGTGCTGAGGGTAAATTTGGATTATTATTACCACATAGGTTTACATATGGCGTTTAAAATTTCTCGTTTCGGAGAATAATCTGTCGTTCAGTGTAGCTCAGCTGCTCTGTATTAAGATCCAGACCAGACCTGCTTTTAGCAGCATTATGGAATTCTCTTATAGTCCTCGATTCGTGTCTGTAACCTTTGGCACAGATACAGCGCAGCTCCGCCATTTGGCTTCCCGTGTGCTCATCTATGTGCTCCATTATCAGAATAATGTGTTGTGCTTGTTCATATTCCACCCAACTACGTTTTTGGAGACTCCCCTGTATGACAACAGCGCAAAGTATTTGATTAAGATCAGTTTTTAGGTGTCCGCCCTGCTGCCTGATTGCAGTTAAAATTGTGCAACACTGTAGCAGAACCCCCATGTTACTTTACGCTGAGCTGGAAGGACAAATCTCGAAAAATGAGAATTAAACTCGATCAGCACGAAGAGCAGATGGTCGTAAATGTTAGAATTGTCCAAATAATTATTGTGAAGTTACTGTGCTGTGCAAAGAGACCCACAGGCCTCCCATGTGGTAACGTTTGTGTAAAAGACGGTTTGTAGGGATCACCGTCAGCCACAGGCTTTCTATGGCGCTAAAACACGTGGTATCAGCAGGCGAAAAAGAAGCACTCCACATCAGGCAGTCAGCAAAATGGCGAAGCTTTCAGTTGAAAAAAGCTGGCTGCAACAGTGTGCTTCACTCCCCACCCGCAGTGTCTGCGTCTGGGGCCCTTCTGCGGCTGACGCACCCTGTTTTAGCGGCACAATTAACAGCGGATTGTTTGCGGCTCTGTCCTTCGTTTAATTCCGCGAGCTCGCTCTCATGGCCCAACTTTTAGGAACCCCATCTTAAAATGGCCGTCCATACAGCCAGTCATCAACAGCAAGATTATTTAAAATGTTGTCACGAAATGGTGAAAAATTATTTAAACGTGCTGTTTAATCAATTAAACATATTAGACACCTGTACGCAGCGTTATGAGAGGTTTTATGGTCACAAAATTACCGAAACGGTTTTTTTTGTGTAAAAACCTCATTAAGTCAGCAGTGGATTCCATTGAATCCATGTTTACGGGTCAAATAAATCAGGAAAGAGAAGCAAACAAAATCTGACGAGCAGTTTCTGTTTAATATCAAATTGTTTGAAAATTCCACATGAAACTAAATGTTTTGGGGGATGTTGGCTGTGTGGGTGTGATGGGTGCTGGTTCAATTCCAGGCTATGAAGAAGCTACTGGCGTTGCTCTAAAATTGCCTCTACACCTTTAGGTTGCAGTATTCAGTTGTTTGTGAAATGGGACCTCAATGGAGGTGTGTGTTTGTCCTGGAGGAGGAGGAGGGGTGTTCAGAGGGAACTGGCCTTTATGGAGGGGGGAGGGGCAGCCCGCTTTCTACAAGAAAAAGGCTTCAATTCTCTCTTTTTATGCTGCAAGTGGCAGGTCTGAACTTATTAGCTACAGGGGGAGGGGGTAGCCCCTGACCCTGGTCATGTTGTGAACGTAGAAGCTGTGAGTGTGTCTGTCTGTGTTTTGTGGAAGATGCACATGGATAGGTTTTAACATTCTAAGACAGTAATAGTATTCATCATGATGTTTTTGGAATGTTTGTGGAAAGTATTGGTGGATGGGAGAGATTGGGCAGGATGGGGGGGGATCTAGGGAAGCCTACGGTGGGCAGCTCAGAGCAGACTAGCTAGCTAGTGTGTGTGTGTGTGTATGCACACACGTATGGAGTCCTTATTGTTGGGGGAGAACATCTCTCTCCATAGTCCTGATCAGTAGGAAATGGTGAGCACACAGTCTGGACAAACCAGAGTAAAGACGTAAGCACGGATCCTCTCTACACAACTCCATTTTTCTACAGCTGCCTGCAAAGTAAAAATATAAATTTCACAATACAATGTGCAGCTTTAATCTGAAGTGAAACCATTTCAGATAGGTTTTGAGTTGAACTTATGCTGCACTAACACGGGTTTCAGTGTTGAATTTGATGTATTCAAGCAGAAATTTGTCAGTCTTTATAATTTCTATATTTTTATATCCATTGAGTCTGTAGAGATTAAAAAAGGATGTGTGGATGCTAAAAATAAATATTTAGACTTTATTAGCTTCATATTATTCATATGGTTATTTATGGGACTCAGTATTTTTGGGCTCATTAACATTAGATGTTGTCTTCAGTAATATTTAGTGGCTGCTTGAAATAGTTTCTAGATGACAGACTTTAAATTCTGAGTTTGTAGAAGAGTTACTGTATGCTGATGACAGGTGAATTTGAAAATGGTTGTTTTCAAATGGATGAATTGTTGCCTTTATGCTCTTGGATAATAACTGCAGCCCAAATCTGGGCATTCATTTTCTAAATGGCTTCGATTATAGAATAATGAATAATTAGTAATAAGCAGTTTTTATTAGCCTATTGCGTCACTTATTTTCAATATCAAATAAATAGTTTAATTGATAGAAGGAAGGATATTTGACAAAACAAGGGTTACAAATGTGGCCTGACGTTTCACTGCCTTTGTTTGGTCCGAGGAGGACGTAGTGAAACAATAACGTCTTGTTTGAATTCTTAGTGGAGATTTTTTCCACCAACCAAAGCTGAACTTGTCATTAAAAAATATCTGGCATTCATCCCCAGCTCCACCCGCTGGTGGAGGATTCAGGGACGTTCGGCAGACCCATAGGAATGAATGCTGCGTCTATTTTTGACTTCAGAAAATGTATTTCAGCAAATTAGCAAAATGTTTAACCGTGTCAAATTTACTACAGATTATTTCCAGAGACTGGGTTGGAAGAGCAAGCTTTGAATGTTTCATATTTGAATGACAAAGAACGCGTTGAGCGACTGCTAGAATCTTGACTTGTTTTTGTATCAGTTTGGTATTTAGGAAGGATGGTGCATCAAGCTCCTCTCTCTGCTGGTATTGCAGCTTTGGTTAGCCGTGGTGGACTTGTTGTTGGTCAGGTGGTAGAGCCCTTAGGCAGCCCAGCAGAGCAGCGCCACAGGAAGGGTTCGATTGTGATTCGAGTGTCCGAAAGATAAAGCTGGACCCAAATAATTGATGGGTTATTCTTAATGAACAGGTTGTTGTTGAGTGGAGCACAGGTTCCAGTTGTCTGGACGACATGGAGTGAGCTGGAAGTGCTTGGCTAAAAACCCTTAATCACATCAGGTTGTGTTATTTGGTTGTCGCTCCTGCTACTACAATTATGATTCTGGAATCACTTTCAGATGCTTTTCCACCACTTGCATTAGCAAAGTAAAGACTATCAGAATCAGACGAAGGAGACATTATATACAAATCTAACCTTGGTCTTCATATTTCAATAGAATACAAGGAGAGCTCAATAACAGCAAAAGCAAGAAAACCTTTCAGACGTTCACACAATACATCAGGTTGTTGTTAGTTACAAGCTAAGACCAGTAAACAGGTAAAGTAAAATATGTGTTTATAAAATGTCAACCTGTAGTCTGTCATGTCAGATGACCTAGTGGAGGGAGCATAATTAGAATTTATATAGGTAGACACATTTTGGATCTGTGAACCCTGGAATTTGTATTGTTCTAAAATCAGACATTTCTAAAAGTTCAAATGTCACATTCAGTTATCAGGCATGGTGGTCATGTGGTGCTGAAGGCAGCAGAGAATCGGTGTACAGACGAACCCTGGCCGAGGCTGCTGGGCCTGGAGGACGGAGGCTGAGGGAGGTGGAGATCGCTACTCCCAGATGCTGTTCACTGTCCAGATGCTGTTCACTGCTTTGCTCCACAATAATCTCCAGGAACATTCAGAGTGAAGGAGTTCAGATATAACAGCTGCTCTTCTACATAAAATGAAATGGAGAAAGTGAGTGTGGAACACACAGAGCACGTGAGACGCTGCAGCATTCAGAGAGAGGGAGCCATGGCTGGGTTTCCTCTCCTCTTGTGGCTGGAGAATAGGAGGAGGAGGGGACAGTGGGTGGAGGGAGCAAGGGGGGTGCGACCAATCGTCTGGCAGAGCTACCTGTGGTCACCCAGCTCCATGACTGGAGGGACTGGGTCCTCCCCCGTCTGCGTCCACATTTGCTCGCCGCTTTCCGTCTCTCTCTCCAGTACAGTATGTTCATTTCTCCCTCTCTCTTGTTATGCCCGGCCGTCCCTTGGCGTGTTGCCATGTTCGCTGCACCACCCTAGTGCTTTCCACAAAGAGCCGACGCTGCGCGGTGGAAACAAAAGCAGACGGCGAGATGAAGCGGTGCAGTGAAGATGGATCCGTGCGGTTTACATTTGAATTGCAGTTTTTCTGCGCGTCCGACAAACAGTTTTGGTTGCTGGAAGGCGAAAGTGATCGTGTGCCTCCAGACAGCCGCTGTAGACCTCTGTGTGTGGGGGCGTGTGTGTGTGTGTGTGTTGAAGACTAAACCACAGTTAGGAGACGGGGATGGGAACAATCGCTCCAACCTGAAAGACATAAATCTGCTCCAAAGAGTTTTTCTCTTTCTAAGCTCAGCAGAGTTAAATGAGCAAATTATCGTTCAGAAAATCCTGTGCTCATACATACTGGTGTTTCTGTTTAGAATATGCACTGAAAATGTTTTCACAAAAAGCTGTCTGGCATTTCTTTTCTAATGTGATTGGAAAACGGAGAATCAATTTAAGGTTTTGTAAAACCTCCAAATGAACTCCTGATTTTCTTTTAAGTGCTTCGATAAAATAAACTGCAGCAGAGATGTGAGGGACACACATGGTACCAGCTGGATTTAGAATGAAATCATTTTATTTTTGCACATTCTCAAGTATACAGTTAGAGCTGTTCTGAATTATGTGTTGGTGTGAAGTGTTTTTTTTTTTTTGTGGAATACCTAAAAGGCTTTAGTGAAATCCTATACTACCTACGTCTTTGTAGCTGTCTTACAGTTTGGTGTGTAGACATGCTAGGAGCGATATTATATGTTGTACTGTGTGTCAAAGCTGTTGTTAAAATGTTTTTGTTACGTAATGTTCATAGGCCAGTAACTAGGCTGCTGTAGTATTTAGTTGTCTGCCCCAGACTTCCTGCTGCTTCTCTAATTGTGGTGGCAGTTTTGCGAGGCTAAAAGCTGCTGCTCTCCTCTTGTTTAAGCTCGCTGGTTTTCACTAAGCAAACTGTACCAACAACTCATCATGTTTGTTATAGACGCTTCCTATAAGTCACTAGAAGGATTCCTCTGAACACAAGGGATTTCCCAACAGCTGCGCTTTTATATGGTGCGTTCTGATACAGTGGGTACACTGGGTAATGATCCATATGTCAGAAGTCCAAAGTTATTTAAAAAAATGTCTTTATTATTAAAGGTCTTCTAATACAAATTGAAAATGATTTTATATTGGCTGCACTCACTAATCCATTGGTACCGCCCAAAACAAAACAAAATCTTCAGTCTGTTCTATACTGGCCACCTTTTGTACATGGAACCAGAATCCCATCATTCACCTCTTTAAATTCTGTTTGTACTTTCATCTTTACATTCAGTTTTTCAGCTTGTGAACACAGTTTGCTCTTTATATGTGTTCCTGTATTTCCTGTATTTGTTAGTTGTTGTGCAGACTGTTGTTTGTAACATAAGCTGGTTAAGTCTGGGACTGATTGCCACCAGTTGGGTTTTAAAGACGAGGTATTTTTCCAAACAGGCAACATTGTGTCTTTTTTTTTTTTTTGTAAGAAAAGAAAAAGTGAAGCAGTCTTCTCTCAGTCAGCTCACACATTTTGGGGCAGTGCAGCATTCTACTGCTCCATATAGATGAAGAAAACCTCAGTTTATGTTCTCTGGCCTCTCATTAAAGCGTATGTCACTTTTATATTTTTTTTTTTCATATTTGTCAAAACTGTCCCCATATTGTGACAGTAGGGTATGAGTCAGATAAGCTGTGAAAAAGTAAAGCTCCTCTACTCGGGCTACTATAATAATCTATTTTATTATAACACATTGCTCCTGGTCAAAAACAATAAATCTTGTGTGTCTTGAGTGTCTTAGCGCAGTCAACAACCTCATGAACACGCTGCTCAACTTACTGTTCCAGGAAAAGCGTTTATCCGCCGTCATCGGTGGCCATGCTGACTAGCCTGAGCGTTCATGGCAGGCTCTGTTTGACCGTCCTCTTGGCTCTGATTGGTTGTTTCTGACAGAGCTGTGTATCTGTTCAGACCACAGGAAAAAGGAATTTTTTGGAGATGCTAACTTAAAAAAAAAAAAAATCTCAGTTCATGTTGGTACTGAGATCAGTGTCAGTTCCTACTGTAATGTGCAGATTTGTATTCATAGTGTTTTGCTGATATAAACATAAGGCCTGTGAACGGCAGTTGTTACGGAGTCGGTGTTTGGGATGATATGTGAGTGTGTAGAAAAAAATTATAAAATAATAATAAAAAGAGAAAGTCAGGGATTTCTCTTGAGAAAATCGTATTTTCACTGAGCTGTTGAAGCAACTTCTTCTACGTAGATCTAATTTCTAATCAGAAAATTCAATGTTAAGACTATTTCTGTGGTTGAAATGTAGCCTTTTCAGTACCAGTTAGCTCTATTGGCACAATAAAGGCCAGTGTTTTATTTTTGTAAGCATAACTTAAAAAATATTATAGTCTGTGCCAAGCAAAATGAACTTCTTGAAGACGCAGAGAAAAATCTTTTCTCAAAGTTTTGTTGAGACAAAATGAGCTGGAACTGATTTGAGATCTGTTACAACCTGGATTAGCAGCAAGCTAGCTAACTGAGTGTGCCTGATCATAAGAAGCCCCACACTTTAAAAAATAAAAAAGTCTTCTCCATATGTCGCCCGCACTTATGTATTAGCTGCAGGTGTCCCCATGAGATATTCACAGTTTTTAATGAACGGTAACATACACAAATATGAACCATAAGTGCTTTCTCCGAACAGCGCCTGTAATGTGATTTAAAAATAAATACAACAGCCTGCCAGGAGAAGTCATTGGTCACTATCTTCATCTTCCTCCTGTGAACACAACAGTCGTCTTCTTCAGTGTTGGAATGAAACGTCCTCCGTCTCTCTTTGATTGTCGCCGTCTGTCACATTTGTCTCAAGTTAAACATCCAAATATTAGCCGCCTAGTTGTTGCTCCAGTGTTCAAAGAAAATTAAAATACATACATAGAAACTGAAATAATAGAAAAGATGAGGAAAAAATATCCAGCTAGAGCAGAACATAAATACAAATTTATTGTTAAACTGCCAGATTTTAGGTGGGGTTTTTTTGTGCCACCATAAATTGAGAATATCTTGAATGTAATATTAATTTAGTGAAACTTCACTAACAATGGCAGAATTAAAATTATTCATTAATAATTTTAGTGGGTTACTAAACATTAAATTGATAACTCAATTTGATTTCATAACATTTCCTTTTCGGTGTAAAACTCTGGCCAATGTGAACCATATTTGATCATTTGTTCTGAATGTCTTTTCTATACTGCAAAAATAAATGAACCACTTGCTCTCTTTGGTTCTTGCAGAAGATTGATTTAGATCTGGGAAGGTTCTTGTTGTCAGACAGAATCATTGAAACATTTCAAAATATTTGTTTTAACCTCATTAGTAAAGAAAATGTTGTTCACTGCTGGAGCGCTCTGACTGAGACCAAGGTGAACGAGTGACGTGCTCTTGAAAAAAATCCCCCTGTGATCAGATTCTTCAATGAGACAAACTTAATTCGACAGGGCGGTGTTCTGACATCTTCCTGTTGATTACTGGCTGGAGCTTTGGTGGTTCCTAAATGTCCCAAATAATTTCCTTTCCTCTAATTCTGGCGGTGTGGGTCAGAGGGTTGATGTAGTCGGCTGTTCCTGCAGGAATGATGATCCAAACGCATCAGAACCGCTGTTAGAATGAGTGGCATCTGGGACTGGCTCCCAAAGCCAAACCCTCTGAACGCTTTCTTAACTTTATTCAGTTGTAATAATGTTATTGTTCCGTTTCTGATAAAAAGAGTTCCTAGATATAGAGCTAGAGTCATGCCAAAAGTTTGTTGAGGTCTTTCTTCCTTTGTAATATGTTAAGAGACTAATATCAGTCAGTGTTTCTCTGTAAATGTGTGTATTGCCGGGAAAAGGAGCTTTTTCAGATAGATTTAGGTTTTAAATAGAAGTGCTACACTTTTGGTTAGAAATGTCCAAAAATAGTCTGCATATTGTAAAGTTCTATATTAATAATAAAAAAAAAGAAATTCAGTTCATTTAAAAATCCCTGTATTCTGTTTTTATTTGGGCTCCATTCAGGGTCCTGGCACGGAAAAATATGGCTGCATTTTAAAGAAGAGTTAAATTAAGTCTGTCTCTTTAAGAAGCCCCCACCCTTTAACCCCTCACCAACCGCTCCCTCACCCTTTTCTGATTGTTTCTTCTCTCTGGTTCAAACCATCTGTCCCGTCTTTCTTTCTGTCGATTTTCTCTTTCTCTCACCAAAAATAAACTGCACACACATCTGGGTACATGCATGACACACCAGGAGGAATGGGAGGGGGAGGGGCCAGAGGAACAATCAAGACATGAAGACAAAGGAAGGAGGAGGGTGGAGGCTTGTTGGTTGGGGCCCAGGGTCGGGTGTGTGTGGTGGTTGGGAGCCCGTGGTTATGTGAACAGCTTCAGTCATGGCGTGCATCAACAAACACCCTCTGCCTATTTCGTGTTATTTTCTGGAAAGTCGGCTCAGATTCAGTCTCTTGTGCATTTCAACAGGTGTTTCTGCAAGATGGCTGCTGTTGTGTTGCTTACCTGTGCAACACGACCATTTTATGGACTCATTAGAAGTAAAAGGTTGTTCTCGCCTTACTGTTGAGTTGCATCGGCCACAGGCCTGTGGGGCCCGTAAGGTGGCTGACTTTGCTGCGTTCTGGTTCTGATTTTCATGTTTGTCACACCAATGTATATAAAACCCATCAACTGAGAGGCCGTCTGCAGAGCTGCTCTTGAACCAACCCAGAGCTGCACGTGGCTGTAAACAGATGCTCGTTTTCTTCATCAGACTGGTGGATCCTGAACACCTGGATGTGTGTGAAGCAGCAGCAAAACATACAGAAGTTCAAGGTTACAACAGAATTCCCTCAAATTGTAAACTTCAGCTAAAAAACAGACTTCCTCCAACTCCATAAAACCTGATGAGGAAAAACTAAGCGTGGGCCGGAATGTGAAAATACCATAATTTATTTGTTCAAAATTTCTAAAATGACGTAATTGCTGTCATTTAAAATAAAAGTACAATTATTTCAACTGCTGCCAAAAATAAAACTAACATCCTGGTGTTTACAGTTCTAGTCTTTTATTACAATTATAATGTTGTGGTCAAAAGTAGTTTTTAAAGCAGTGCTGCATCAAAAAAAAAGAGATAAAAAAAGTAAAATGATGCATTCGTTAGTTTCCATAGGGTGGCCACTACATTTATTGTTAATAAATCAGCAAATTCTTAAGTCTTATAAAACATTTTTTCTTTAGAAGGCAACAGGTAATACAAAAGTATAAAATGGTCTTAAGTACAAAGTACCAATTCAGCAAAGTAACAAGTAAAACAAAGACTTGATTAAAAATAATAATCCTGAAAATTCAGCATGTTGTGAACGCCTCATACTGACTGAACAAAAATAGGCAACAATGTGTCTCAGTTCAGTGGAAAAAGAGTTTCATTCTGTTAAGCCTTGTATTTAAAGTGCAGCAATGGAGAGTTCTGTAACACACTTCTCAACAGTTTATTAAATCTGTTTGATTTCCGAGTTTGTCTGCTTGGAATATTCATTAACAGTTTCCTAGATGTAATGGGCTAAAAATGAGAAGAAGCCAAATGAAAATGTCCGTCTGCACATGGACACACCCGCCAAGGCATTAATCAAAAACTGCTTCAAGATTTATTCAAAATGTCAAACATGCATTGAGACAGAGCTGTTTCACTTAGTAGGTGGCTCTGTTTGTTCTATTGGCTCATCAGAAATGTCTAACACTAATGCGTCGTGCTGTGATTCTGTGTTAAACCAAGTAAACTTCCAGTGGGTCTCAGGCTCCTGTTTGTTTTTACTGACACCTTCAAGAAGTCCCAAACTTTACGCGGGAACCGCCGGGCCAATTTGTCTCTGAAGCAGACACTTTATCTGCCGGGGCTGGTTGAGTGGTAAGGCTGGGAAGAAGCCAGCTCCAGTGATGCATGCAGTTCACACACACACACACACACTCACACACACTACAGTACAGACAGGGGACTCCTCTGACTCTCTCTCCCTCCCTCTTTCTCTCTCTCACACAGGCACACACAAAAAAAGTTTATTTCTGTTGAAAGGTTAGGAATGAAACTATATATGCTGACGAGTGTCATTCATGTGTCATGATGAGTTAGTCAAGCTGAGGTAATATTCAGCTATAATTGGTAATATTTGCAAACTCCCAAAACTACTATAATGCTGTGGGCTGTGACAAATTAAGAAAAATGTTTATGGAAGTTTTAATTGTGATTGCAATAAATACTGCAAAATATAATAAATCTGTAAGTCTACATCTCCCACAGCTAGTGGTAAATGAAACCATATGGATTATTATAATATGTTATCCACTAGGCCAGGTGATCCTGGACACACAATGACTCTGTTTTGTGACTGGAAATATTTTCCAAACAACTAAAATTGTCCTCCTAGAATCCAAGAAAACTGCAGCAGTCAACATTGCTGAGCTGCGGTTCGTAGCAATAAGTTGAGGAGGGGCAGCTGGAGAAACGTTAGTCGTTCTTCCTCTTTAACTGGAATCTCATTAGACTGCAGAGACAGAAATTTATCAAACTAATTTTTATAAAATCTCAGTATACCTTTCCCAGCTTTCAATGTAAGGATCCATAATAGTGACTTACTATGAATTTTTAGTTAGAACTTTGAAAACTCTGCTGACTGAATCTTTTTGTTCCAAATTACCTGAACGATGTTGGTTTTTCTGCGCTGTTTTAGAATTGTAGTCTGCCTGCAGTTTGATCAATGATAGCAGAGGAAGTGAAGGAAGCTGTTCAGTCTGTGAGGGTCACACTTCTAAATACTGAGTTAACTAATATCTATATGTAACAGCTGCTTCGTTCAGCTCAGCACTTCTCTCTTTGTGGTGGAGGATGGTTGTTTACGGCACAGGGAATTTCTGGTTAACTTCTTGGCGTTGAAATGGAGCAACCGGGTAAAACTTAAAACTTCAACAGCGTCCACGTCTCTGGGAAGGAATCGTTTCTCAAACCTCTGGACGAAGTGAAGAGCGTAAAACAACAGTCTGTTTTAACCAGGCTACGCCCCCTAGGGGGCGCTGTGAACTTGGATCCAAAGATTAGAATTTTTTTTTTTTTAAATTGCTTTTTTTGTCTGGCGTGAAAATGATAGTTTAGGTAAAAGTGTTACTAACTCATGTCAATGTGACATGAGTTTAACAATAAAACTCATATTTTTAACTTCAACTTCAGCTTGAACTTATCAATAGTGATTTTATATATATATAGTGATTTATATATATATATATATATATATTTAAATAAATCATTTTTCATTTTCATTTTTCAGCTTACCTTAGTTACCATGGTAACTCACAGGTGGTGCCCACAGGCACTGATTAGCATTTGAACTGGTTTTAAAAAGCTCCATTGTTTCATGGATCCTGTATTTTTCTCTGACGTTGTTTTGTTGAAGCAGAGCTGCAGCTGAGGGTTTGACCTCCACAGGCCTGTTGGTCAGTTCTGCCCCTGAACCCAGCCTGACACTCACTGCACTGCAGCTCTGATTGCATTCAGTTGATGCAAATGACTAGCCTGCATTTACTTTCACACCTCAAGCCTATCTCATTTTGATGCTTTAACTCTGAGTTAGATAACTGATGAGGGATGTCTGTGGTTGAGGAAGTGAAATACTCCATAAGATTGACTTAAAACAAAACATCATGTTTTCTGTGCAGCTGTGTTGACAAAGTGCACTGGGAGTATGTGTGCAAGAAGTAGCGCTCAAGTTTTAGCATAGTGAAATTAACCTGTTAGTGTTCCATATCAACAACAAAAATAAAAAGAATTTTTCTTACCTTAGCCACAGACTAACGCTAGTAGTTGTGAGTGAACTGGATGCAATGAAAAAAACACAATTTCTGTCCCAAAGAGGTTATAAAATATTATTGTAAGACATCTTCAGGGCTCTCATTCAGAGCTGCTTCTTGATTGCTTATTGCACCGATATAAATGTGCAAATTAATATCTGCCTCTATTTTCTGGGTTTATTAATGAGAAAAGCCTCGCTGTGCTGGCTCGGTTTCAAGACATGAAGGTTCTGACTGTTGTTTTCCTCCAATCCACATTTCTTTTCAACATGACAAAAGGTCTGAGACATAAATCAGTAAGTTCTTCAATTTTTTGTGTACATCAAAATTAATATATAAAAAATAAAATGAATAAAACCTATAAATATATATATATATATATGTATAGACCAGTTACTGGTAACACGGTGTACCAAGGTTTCTGCTGTTCCTGTGGTTTACATTCAGTGTAATGAGAGGTCATCGATGGTACTGACGATTTATTGGGATGTGTTGCCCCTCCTCCACATATTGCTCTGCACTGCTTTCTGAAGGAGGGTCTCCCTAACTGGCAAGAAAAATTCAGCTCATCCTTAAAACGAGAGAGAAAAGAGGATTATATGTTTTCCAGTCACATAGAGTCACTTTGTAGCACAATCAAGTAACTGTTACCTTCAGTTGTTATAAAAATGCTGCATATATCAATCTTAAATATACACTGTATATCACAAATATTAACCGAGTTGTTGTCTCTGTTCCCACACAGTATGGTTCGCTTGTTGTTCACATTTTTCTTCCCACACTCCGTAGAAATAAAGTCTGAGAGAAATGTTTTGTTCGAGGTTTGAGTGAGAAGGACAGGGACGGCTCTGAGTTTTGGATTTGTTGGAGCATTTTTGTGCTGTGAAATGACCAATTTACTTCTTAATAGAGACAGATCCTGGTGAAACATGGAGGCGGTTGCCTGCTCTGATCTCGTTTGGGATGTTGACCCCTGGGTGACCTGCCGGGGCGTTTGGAGCAGTTGAACCATGATGCCCCGGCCCAAAGCCTTCATCTGTGGAATCTGCCACCTCTCTTCTTATTTCTTTCATGTTCTTATAACTGCATATTCTTCAGCACATGAATGATTCTCTGGTTTGGCTTGTATGGTTTTTATGTGGCTCTTAAAACCATTTGGCTTTGACAAAATGGTTTTAAAAGTATCCACTTTTGGGCCACCTGTTTTTAATTTTGATTGTCTTTGCCAGTAAACTATGGTTTAATAGAAAATTATATCGATCAATCGTTTGTGTTTTACAATGGTGTGGCATATGGTGCTTTTAGCTAAAAAAAAAATTCTGTCAAATTGAATTAATAATCAATTAGAAATGTCTCCAGCTGAATGTTTATACTCTATAGCACAGATATTTAACCTGATTTTTTTTTTTAAATGTTTTTTTCAACACAAAGTGGAGTTATGGGGATTAAAATTGCAGATGGAAAACCTCCAAACACAATTTTGACTGAACAGCAAATTTTTTTTTACTGATCAGTTATCCTGATGTAAAAACAGGATGACTAATAAATAAATATTTGTGTGTTTAAATATCAAAGCGGAAGAACAGTCAGAAAACTTGATTATAACATGTTAGCTAGTTTTTCTATATAGATGAAGTACAGCAGCAGTAGCTTTTGAGCAACCACATGAACCAGTTTATTGATATTTTAATAACAAATATCATGCTTTGCAAGAAAAGTCATTCAAAAATAAAATGAGTGTAAAAATAAGTGATAAATTCATCAGATGTCCTCTGACCATGTTTTGTGAAGTGACCCTTCCTGTCTGCTGGTGGAAGTTAAACTGAGCCACCATTTCTCCTACTTCCGGTTCTGTGTTCCTAAAACAACAGGCCCCTTGTGCAACTATCAGGGGAAAAAAGACAGAGCTGTGCTTATGGACTAAGAAAGGAAATTGATTTTAGAAGTTGTCTCACACATTTCCTGTCTGACACCCTAACACAACAAAAATCTCTCATATCCATCCTGGCAAATTAGGCATTTTATTTTCTAAGGAATTAAATGTTTAGTTGCATTCATGCTAATTTTTGGGGTTTCCCCTCTTTGTGTGTGTGTGTGTGTGTGTGTTCCTCCTTTAGTTTCTTTTTTTCTGTTTTTCATTTCATTTGTTACAATTTCTTTTTTGAGCGTAAAACCTTTTTTAGCTGCCTAGAAGACCCTTCCCCCAACAGCCAGCAGAAGATGCATAGTGTGTGTGTGTGTGTGTGTGTTTCAGAAGGGTAAGAGAGGACGGACAGGGAAGCACACAGCCTACTTCACTGCTGAAAAAATGTGAAGAATTCAGGTAAAAAGGGGAAGAGAAGCTGAAGGAACCTATAGGCCATCGTAGCTTCTCATTGGCTGCTGCTGACTTCTGATTGGCTCAGAGCCGTTTCTATAGTTCCATGTATATAGAACTGTGGTTGGGTTTTTTCACTGCTCCTGTATGTAAACAGTGACTCTGCCAGCAGCCCGCCTGTCTGACCCAGATTGGCTTATTTTCCTCCTTGTCTACAATTCTGTAGTTCCATCAGATTTATCTGCAAACATCTATACACATTATGTTTATGTGTATAGATACCCCCCCCCCCCCCCCCACACACACACACACACACACTGCCCATGTAGTGTTTTGACGGGGGGTGGCTGCTGACTACATCCAGCGGGCTTTGGACGGGTGCGGGGTACAAACGAGCGTTTTGGAATGAGAGTGAACCCAAATGATGTCTCAGGCTGGTTCTGGACAGTAGGAAGAAGCTGGAATACCTGGAGAGAACGACCTGAGGCCGACCCAGGTTGTTCTGGTCATGTGGGGTCACCAGACACGTTCTTCATTTAACCAAAAAAATTATATGTTGAACAATATGTTGACAGTCACATTTCCTCCAGATTTCATGGTTATTTCTATCAATAAGTGGGTGAAAACTGAATAAATACAATTGTTAAAATTAGAGCTGCAACGAAGGACTGTTTTAGTAATCGATGAATCAATGGATTGGTTTGATGGTTAAAAAATGGTCAATTTTACAGATGTTTCATTTAACCACTTAGGCCTTTTTACACAATATTAGAAATACATCAATAGATGCAACATAACAAAGAATTGACTTTCTTTTTTAAATTAAGAACATAAACATTTTATTGCCTAAAATATGATACTACAGCATTCCTAGAGTAAATTTGAACCAGATGAACAGATAAAGATATTTTTACCTAAAATGCAAAATATGTAAAATGTAAAAAAAAAATTTTTTTTTTGCACAGTTCTGGCTTAATTACTACTGTGAATGTTTTAAAAAAAATCTGAATAATCAAGTTAATGATAAATCAATTAATAAATTAGTTGACAGTTATTTCAATAATCAATTAATATTGATTAATCATTTCAGCTCTAGTTGAAATTGTTTTCCAGTCTTTTTATTAAATAAATAATTTTCATATGTTCTTCTGTTTTAAATGTTTTAATCATTAGCTTTTCATTGGTAAAACATTTATTGTTTTCTACTTGAGGTTTAGTGAGAGTGTAATGTAGACAGTTTTAAATTATACAAACTTCAAGCAGACTCAGCTCTCTGTTAATTTGAGTTTCATATAAAATACTACATGTATTTTAAGACAAAAGCAAAGTTTAAAAAAAAGAAATTTTGTTTTTCTTTCTTTGTTCTTCTGTCTAGAAAGAATTAAAACTGGTGAATTAGGTGGGGAAAACAAACTGATCAAAACTCAGTTTAGAGAAAAATTGGAAAATGAAATGTTTAGGATATAAATGCAGGGAAAATGTCAGAAATAATTCAGCAAATCTTCCTGCAGTGTCGATGTTTCCAGCACATCACTTACTTCAAACAGCCAGAATCAAAAACTGCCTTTCAGAAACTATAAAATAAAATGAGCAGCCTTTATAAAATAGAATTTAATTTAAACTTCTCTGTTTGCACTTCTTCATTAATTTCCATTTTAGGACATCAGCCCTAAAAGACTCAAGCAACAAATCTTAAATTTATTTTAAATGCATGTTTTCATAAAGATGAAGGAGAATGCAGCGTTAGTCTTTGGACATCATAAGGCAGCTGATTGTCTCCAGAAAGTTTTAAGATTTTTATACTCTGAAAAGTTTGTCTTCCAATTTGCTTGGATGAAGGAGGCCATCTTTAAATTCACAATGTTAAAACTTCTAAACAAAACAACGAACCTTCTGGTTCACTTTTTACAAGCCGTCCTCTTGATGGAAACTAAATCTAATTTTAAATGACATGAGGAGTTGCTCTGAGCTCCAAATAAATGTTAGTAGAGATCCTAAAGTTTAGGATTTATTTTGTAGAAAAATCTCACCTGTTTTCTGTGACAAGCCATTTACATAGTGGTGGATTTAAGCGGAGGACATGACGCTAATGGAGCAGCGTGTCCTGGTGAAAGCAGTGTTTGGATGCAGGGCCGAACTGAACCCGTCAGCCTGCAGTGAGCTCTGCCTCAGTAAAGAATCTGCTGCAGTAACCAACGCTTTACGGCAGCATTCCCCTGTTCACCCACCCCCTCCTCCTCCTCCCACCTAAATCAAACTGGGATTTTCAGAGTTAAAATGGAGGCTATGCCTGCTGGTCACATGTCTGACACGACAGCATGTGCTCTGGACTCGTGCACGCGCGCACACTCACTCACTCACTCATACACACGCTGTGTGCAGACATGTATGAGCTGCTAAGAGAGGAAGCAAGATCCAGAGAGGAGGAATCCCCTCCCCCAGCAAAGATGTGTGTCACAGCTCCCTCCCCCTGAGTGGGCGTGGGCGAGTGGGGGTGTGCCGTATCACAGCTACAGGCCTGGCTCACATGGCAGGGAGGTGTGTGTTCCTAGGGAGGAGGAGCAGCAGCAGCAGCAGCAGTAGTATATATTGTTATGCTGAGTGAGATTCTTCCAGAAAACTCAGAGGAGCTTGTTGTCTTTGCAACCCAGCAAATTATTCACCCTGTTCAGAATGTGGAGGAGCGGTGTGGGGCGGCTCCTTCAGGGCTGATGGAGGTCGGTTAGCTGGAGCAGTCGGGCGGACCCCCGGGGAAACGAGGGCCCAATTATCCTAACGGAAAAGGCATTCACAGCCCGTCGTTCTGACCCCACTTGTTGCTGAAAATCTCCTTTCAGAGTATAAACCACTGAGATGATCCAGTCAGTTAATAAACTGAGAACTGAATCAACTCGGAACGTGACTGACTGAGTAAAATGTCGCCTTTAATTCTCCTAAAACAAAAAAACTAACTGTAATTGTAAATAAGGTGACCTGAGCACAATACTTTTAGTACTCAAATCTTTGAAACTTCTTAGTTTCAAAGATTTGAAACTATCTTTGAAACGCTCTTGCTTATGACAGAATTGTATTAAGTCACTATCTGCATTTTTAGTTTGTTATTTTAGAGTATAATCTGTCTGAAAATGAGTGAATGTCAGCCGAGCTGTTAGTTACTGTAGCTTTGTGGCTCGCGTTAATTTAGTCTAACGTTTTTCCTCAAACTTCCGTCCTGAATAAACGTCACAAACGTGCAAAATGAATTCATTAGTAAACATAAAGAGCTTTGTGTCCATGTGAAGGAAAGAGGAATCCCCTCTGGTGGGCAGAAACATAAACCACTGCTACACTCAGTTAGTTTTATATACAGCAGTCCTCTGTGACTATATTATTTATTATTATTTTTTAGGTATTTTACGCTGTGCATCATGGTCCGGGAGCTGATCATTGTGTTTGCAGCATCCACAAGTTTGATAGAAAACTTTTATGTCATGAATGCTCAGAAAACTCCTCAGATTCTTTTAAGCTCATTTTAAGCTTATTTCTTTTGAGCTTATTTAATGTAAACAAGCTCTCATCATATCTGATGAGTAGTATAGATATGTCTTTGATCAATGTTTTATATATTTTTGATCAAATAACTGTGAATCTAAACTGGGGGGAGGGGTAGAATGAAAAAGCACTGAACAACAAGAATGAGACAATGCTCTAAAGGTTGGGTTGGTAGAATGCAGAGACGCCATCGTTTAGCTGATCCTTTGCTCCTGCAATGACACACAGAAAAAAAAAATAGGAATTTAGACTCTTTAACCTTATTTTTTTTAAACAAACATATCTAATTAAATCGACTGTAGAGTCACATTTCCTGCCCGGTAGAAACTGAGGCCCAGAGCTGAAGGATTTAACACTGCAGAGGTTTGATATGCTGAAGGCTCAGCAGCCGGTGTGGAGCTCGGAGACGCAGTGTGACTCAGTTCGCCCTCTGCTGGCCGAACCTGCAATAGCTTCACGAGATCCAGGGAGGCGAGGCACTGAAATGTGTGGACTGAAGACGGGCCCCTCTCCGTGCTGCTTCTCGATTGGCTGCTGTTGGCCCCGCCCCTTTTCTCACAGACTCACAACAAAGCGGGGGTTGCTCTGACTCGTCCGCTGCTTTTACGCAGCAGGAGCTCTGTTCTTCCTTCAGCCCGGTTGGTTCCGAGGTGTCAGGGTCTCCATTTCAGCCTGATGCGACCAAACAAAGAGTCAGATGAAAAAAAAACGAAAAAATGTTGAGGGGGGGACCCCATAAAAGATCTTTAAATATGGATTATGACTGATTTCTGATTAATTGTTCTGAAAAATCAACTATAGTTCCCCCTGTAATATATATATTTGACATATAATAAATTATTAGGATATTTAGAGACATTTTACTAACCACTTAAAAATTGTTATTGTTATATAATTAAACCAATGTTAACAGTCTGCTCAGTTGAAATTCTTTTTCCTTTAATATTAAAGAAATATTAATAAATTAGTCCTAGAATCTTACTCTTGATGCCAAAATTATGATTAACATTAATGTTAAAAGAAAATAAAGTGAGAAACCCTTTTTCTGAAAATGCATTTCATATTCCATAACTGTATGGAATACTGTTACAAAACAGAGTGTCTGAAGTAAAATACTGTTAAATGAAAAACACATCAAATAGATTTTTCCTTCTACCTAAGTTATTTATAGATACATTATAAAGTTTTTGGTCAAAATAAGGGGGCAAAAAAATGATGAAAAGATTCTGGTTTTGCCTGCAAAAGCTTTTAATTTTTTGTCTGCTTCAATAATATTTCTTAGATGTTTGTAAACATTAGGAAGTTGCTTTTAAGGTGAGTGGACGAATCATTAAGCAAAATTGTTATAATTGTAATTTATTGTGGAACTTAATACAGATTGGCATTATTCTGAATTTTGCCTTTTGAAAAACCAAACTTGGTTTTTAGTTACTTTAGTTTCCAAAACTCTTTTTAATTGACAAGGTTTTTTTCCCCTCTCTATGTTTTATCAAAGTGAGTTTTAATCAAATCAGTTCCATCTTATTTTTAAAAGAATTTGTTCTTCTTAATCTTCTGGCTTTTTCGGTTTGTTTTTGTTGATTTCTTTAGTTGGACTTTGACATGTTTAAGTGCAAAACAATCAAACTTAAGAAATTTTGAGGATTTTCTTTTTCATATTGAATTTAGTTCAATTTAAACCTATTTTTAAATGGTACCTTAAAGTAATGTGAGACAATTCTCCTTAAAGAAACAACCCTGTTGCTTTATTTTACAAACAATTATATTTTTTTTGTTTTGTTGTGTTATAGGGCCAGGACTTATTGAAGAGAAACCTTCCAACATTGTAGTAACCGTCCTGTGACACGGTTGATTTTTAAAAAGAGACAATGAAAAGACGACAGTCGTGTATTTCTATACTTTGGGATAATATTTCCTGTTTCACTGACGTCTCATATTTTTCTTGGCTGGATTCCAAAAACAAAACTTCTCCTAAATGACTTCAAATCTTCTCCAGGATCTGTTCCTGTCTGGTGGATCATCGAGGTTCTACTTCCGGGGAACATTGAGAGTTTTAATTCTGAGAGGGGAAAAAAAACCAAACAGTTCAAGGAACCACATTAAGACGTCGTCGTCTCGTTTTTGGCGCTCTTTGTGAATGGGGAGGCGCGCTCGTGCTGTTCACTGTGCGCGCGGACAGCGGCAGGTATTCAGAGCCGCGGGTCGAGAGGAGATGATGGACAAGAGGCGTTTCCAACACCTTTGGCCTAAAGGCGTTGCTGCTTTAAGTGAACCTGTTTTATACTGGAACTGTGTGAAACTATTGCTTTAAATTCAAACTGCAGTAAGCTCTACTAGCGCTTACAGCGTGTATTTCATTTATTGATTTTGGACGGGACGGGTAGTTGCGAGTTTCTTCTCCACACCACAGATCTCATTGTACCTACATTTCCTCTAGATTCTGTTTATAATCCCTGTAGATTCAGTAAGCTTGATATTGCGTTTCCCCCAGTCAGTGCATGTGAAGCGGGTGAAGCTATCAGCTCCAACAGTCTCACATGTATGGCCCCATTGTTCATGTAGTTTAGCATGTGCGCGTTTCCGCCTCCTTCGCAGGCGCTTCGTGCTTTTTCTGGTGAATTCTCTAAGTCACGTGACAGTCCACTCTCGTAGTAATGGGCGTTGCCTGCTCAAGATGGCGGTTTGCTGGCTCCCACATGTATGTACCCTGTGTGCGAACAAGAGCCGGGCGGGAGGAGAAGGGAGGCGGTGTTGAATTTCAGCAGATTTTCGCTGTCTTACCGTTCGCTCTTCGTCCGCATCGTTACTGGGATTTTTCAACATATGGTTTTGTTAGTTATTGATGTTCTAAGTGAGTAAAAAATGTAGTTAGGATCCTGGTTCGGTTCAAGGCTCGTGACCCGGCCTGTGACCTTCTCACAGAGTAGTGGTGCATACAGCCGGTCCCATCCCCACTCATTCCACTTGGGCTTCGTGTTGAGGAGCCTTCTGTCCACTAACATGGCTTCCTGTGGCTCTGCTGTTACTCAGTCGTGTCCGCGCGCCTTCATGAGCGCAAAATGGCGAGAGGAAAGGGAGGAGGCGTAAGGGCTACCAGGTTTTCACGAGTTGATCATTTCATTTATTCTTTGGCTTCTTAGTCTTTAGAAAATACTCTGACCACATCACACCTCGACGTCACAGGCTCGTTCAGCGTAGCACGTGCGTCTTGGGCAGACTTGAGCCACAGGCTTTGTAGTTTCCTCCCAATCTGCTGTTTTAATTCATAGCAAAAGTCTTACAGACTCAACTTGGAGTTGACAATTAGGTTGTGTTATTTACTGAAACTGGGACTAAAGTTGCTGCTTTGACTGCTTGATGTAATGATGCGGAGTCAGGCGCCCCCTTTCAAAATGGAGACGCTCCTTAAAATGGAGGCGTGCAGCTGGGGGAGGGTGGTGGTGGTGAACACAACCTGAACTTTGACCCATGGCACCCCCCCTCTCCTTTGGCCTTAATGAATTCCAGACCTGAAGCCTCTCTGTCTTCACCATGATTCTCACCCTGTCTAAATTCCATTTTCTCTCATAATTTGGATTTAATGAAAACAAAAAGTGACAGTTGCAGATCATTTTTTGATTAACAGCAGCATTTAATCATATTTTTATACCAAGAGTTATAAAAATGAACGTGTTTTGTGGTGTTGTTTTTTGACGTTTCATAGCTGTACCCTTGCATGTCCAACATTAAAACACACCTCGTGTGTGTTTTCTCAACTCTTTGTTTGTCCGACCAACTCAAATCATTTTTCTGTTTAAAAATCTTCTAATTAAATCCATTTTTAGCTATCAGGGAAAACCCCTAAAAAGGAATGAACAGGAGCAACAGAGATCAGAAAGTGACAAAGGGGGCTGGAAAACAGACACAACAAGCAAACAGCCTGCAGAACAGAAACTATAAAGATTTAACCCTCTGCATATGGAGTGGTTATGTTTTTACAGAAATGTATTTAATCATGTAGCAGACATCACCTTTTAAAAATCTAAATGGAATTAATTTAGTTTACTTCCCTTCACAGCTTTAGCAGGTCTTAAAATCAGATGTAGGGATGTTCAGATCTTTATTTATTTATTTCTTTATTTTAAAACAATGCAAAGTTCTGTTTTGGATTAAAAATAATTCATAAAATTGGCTGTTAAAACGTATATTTTTTCAGAAGTCTTGTGGTTTTTCCAGATGAATCCTGACTAATGTAAGCTGTAATGTTTTGTTCTGAGGCTTTCAAACGTTTCAAACTTGTTTGTTTTGTCCTGTGCTGAACTTTATGTTTGAACACGTTTACCGAGGCGTGTGGCGTCCATGCAGCGCTCCGGGTTAAATGTCTGACCTTACGGTGAACTTGCAGAACATGGTTGATTCTTGTCCTGTCTGCCATTGCCATACAAACAATGCTGAAGTTTGCAACGTGGTATAGATGTTTATTCTTTCTATTTTTTAGGAATCTGTGTGAAATGTTACATTTATGCTGATCTGGCATGTGATACATCCAGTATTCCATTTTCACATTTTGAAAACCTTCTAAGGACCAACTGAGAGGCTATATTTGCTTTCTTTTACTTTGACTAGACTAGATGGAGCGTTACTGAATGGTTGTTAATATGGCAGCACAGCTAGCATGCATGTTAGCCTGTGTTTAGTTTCCTCTGTCTGCTTGCTCTGCAGCTATAGCAATAAAATATTTATCTTTCATTTTTATGCTGCTTAGATAGCTCTTATAAAATATTAAGCCCCTGCACTTCTGTGCTTTTGTGTCGGGCCCCCACTCCTGCTTTCTACCAGGGGACATTTGAGAGCAAACTGTGTTCTAATTGTTTGGTGTGGTAATGACAGCAGATGAACTTGTCGGCATGTTGTCTGAATGAGCTCCCTGGTTCTTTCTCTGGACTCTCATGTTAACACCTTTCCTGCCCAGACTGAGTTACAACTCAGAATGAAACATGTGAGAACGCCACACAGTCGCATAAGGAAACCGACGGGGTGGATTACAGAGACAAATATTCTTATTTCAAAATTGATGAAGGAGTCTCTCTACTGTTGGTAGGTTGGGCAACTGGACGTGTTTTGGAGAAAGTTTGAGCTGGAAGCGCATCGACTGTGTTGGACAAACTCCTCTATGAAGTTCCAGCCTGGAATAAAATGTTGAATTTTGTCCTAAAAGGCTAATTTAACACTTAAAAGTGGTGAGCTGAATGTGTTCTTCAAATATTGAGGATGTGTTTATGTGGACTAAAATTGTTCTGGTTTATCCTACTGTGTTAATTGCAGCATTATGGGATGCCACATTATAAACCACGACCCAGACCGTCTATTCATTCTGATCTGATCTCTCAGGCCACAAATACATGTTTGTAATTTACAGAGCACATCTGGAAAAGGTTCTGAGCGGTGTGAGTGATAACTGGCTTGAATCAAAGAGTAGTTCCTGACATGACTTGTGCCAACAGTACTGCACACACACAGTGGGGCTGTTGCTGGGATGTTTGTCACTCCCCTTCTTTCCAGAAACAGAAGTCTTGCTATTATTGCAAATCTGAGGATGTCTGTAAAAACGGAATGAATAGGAGTGACTAAGATGAGAAATTGACAAAGGGGGTTGGAAAGCAGACAAAATAAGCAAACAAGCTGAACAAAAAAGTTCAGCACATGTAACAGGTGATCCGTTTTGTTTTTTGGCAGATGAATGACTATGACATAACATGACATGATGGGATTCCATGTTTATTTGCTTAAATGGCATACCAGTTTTACACATCTTGAAAGCAGCTTGTGACGGGGTCAGCCGGGTCCTGGCACCAGATCTGGACAGTGTCGTCAGCCTGGGTGAGATCTGGTATTGACATGTGATCTGCACCGGGGCCACTCCTAGACCATCCTACCTGGCGGCCGGAGGGTTTTTCATGGAGGCACAAAACTAGAGAATGAAACCAGTAAAAGTGCGATATTTCAATAAGTGAAGAGAGCCACAGAGCCACTTTTGGCCCCAGACCTGCAGGATGCAGAGTTGTGGTCCGGCAGACGAAAACTGATCCTCTTTGAAATGAAAAGTGCAGCCCTTTAATTTTTAATTCATTGTTAAAGTAAAACTGTGTTCCGGTTAGTTATGGGTCTGAGTCACCGCATATCACTTTAAGAAACTGATTTATTATCTTTTCAGTACTTTGACCTTCTGAAGAATTGGCTCAGTATCTCCAGTAGAAGTAGTCACCAGCTTCAGATGAATTGGGATTCCCGTCTCCAACAGGACAACAGCTTCTGCCTGCAGCTTCTGCCTGCAGCAGCCCCAGCAGCTGTTTTCAGGGTGTTGGCAGAAGGTGTGGTCAGGCTCCAGCATGCTGGCTCCTCCTACAGGGGTGTGGCGCTGAGTGTTAGAGTGTTACTAGTGTTACTGGCAGTGGAGAAACATGGGGTGGAGGGGAGGTGCAGGGGGAACTAGTGACTGCAGCTTATTGGCCCCTTCAGATGTCTACCAGATCCAATTGGAGGACAGAGCATCATGAGAGATCCCGCCCACCCTGAAGCTGTTGGATGGTCGGACCTGTCAGCTCTGTAACTCTGCTGAGCGTATTGTTGTTCTGCTGCTGCTGTTAAAGCAGCAGCCGCCTTTTTTTTTTACATGTTTATTATGCTGATGTTGGTTTTCTCTCTGTATAGTAACAACTATTTTTATGGCTCCACTGGTTCTGGTTCCAGTGTTTCGTCTCAACCATAATAGAGCATCAATAAGTTGAAAAATATTGTCTCACATAGTCAAACTAAATCCTTTCCAAAGTCCAATCAGCACCTCTGGGTGGGTGGGTTGGGTGGTCTTTGTTGTGTGTCAGGTCACTTTGCTGTTGGACTGATGAACTGGTACAGATAAGCCCCACCCCCCAGAATCTTCCACCATCTTGATAGTTTTCTCAGCTGTATTTATTGCTGCCTGCTCGTGATCAGATCACCCAACCGATGTTGGTTCCAGCTTAGACAGAGGTGAAAGATTTTCCATATCTTTTTTTAGCCAGTGGTCTTATTACACCCAGCCCCCCTATCACTGCCCACCCCCTGTCTGAAGAGCTGTGACCCTTGACCTTTAAACCAAAGCCTTTTCTACTTTTTCTTCTCTGTGTTCTCTCTGTTTTGTTCCTTTCATCACCGGTTCTTTGTGTCATGAGAAGCTGGAGCTGAATGCTCCTCCTGACACATGGAGCATAAATGTTTCACTCTGCTGAAGATGCATGCTCATCTGGTAGAAGGTTCTAATGCAACTAAAAAAAACATATGATTTTATTTTACCTGAACTGTTATGTTGATCCTTTCATGTATGTTTGAGAAATCCTTCAATCTTCCATGGCAACCATTGGGGTTCTTGCTCTCATGGAGCTCCTCCTTGGAGCTGCAGATTCCAGCTGAGCTTCTGCCCCACACAGCACCCTTCCCTTTCACCTTCCCCACTCAGCTCCTTCAGACTAGTGGCAGTAGCAATTAGCAAACACCTGCTAGACTGGAGTCTGCTGAGCTCATCATACAAATGACTTCTCAGTTCAGTGTTTGTAGAAACGTTAAAGGCTATAATGGAGAAACATTGTTGTGAGGCGTCTTGTCGAAAAGAGCAGGAGCTTCTTAAAGAGACAGAGGTTCAGTTTCAAGGCGTTAAATTGCTAAGTCCAATTTCCTTTAAGTCATGTTTGCGATATGCAGCATTTTTATAGCACAGTTACTTCATAGTGCTATAAAATGGCACTATGTGCCTGGATTATACATGATGCTGCATCTTTAAATGTTCCCATGTCTTGATTCCTGGTGTCCTTTTCAAACTGCCACAGTTAGTTAAACTCTATGAGTGTTTATAGAATATTCATCGGTGAAGCCATCTTCTTGAGTCAAAGATCAGGGTGTTATAGTGTTGAAGTCTGGATCAGTCTGGATATGAAGGCTTTCTAATCTATTCTGTTAATTAGTAGTGGGGCTCAATTTAAAATTTTGATAAAGTTAATCGCAGTGTCTGTAATTAAGTGAAATTTATCCCATAGTAATCGAACGATTTATTCACAAAATAAACATTTTCAATTCAAAAATCTTTTTGCTGTTGCTGAATTAATTAGCATATTAGCTCAGTAACAAAGATATTAATTGTTTGTAATCTGTTCTTGTACCATCAGATTGGAGCAAAGTGTTGTTCCATCCATTCAGGTTCCCAGTGTTTCAGGAACTCCTGATCATGGATGGAACTTCTTTAGAAATGTGGACTGGGAACGCTGACATTGTCAATGTTACCTGGTTAGCATTGAGATGCTATTTTAGGCTTGAAAAGCTTCACTGTTAGGCTAACTCCTTTTAGCACAGCTTGAACACAACAGAAGTCTTTTCCAGCGTCCCATCAGATCGTTTTTTTAAAAAACTAAATTAACCGGCAGTAGGCCGAGAGAAGCGGCTTTATCGCCCATCGCTGTTGTTTGCACACTTGGGCATCAGTTTTGTCGCACCAAAAACACATGAGCACAATGGTTCTGGCTCAGGATTCTTGTATGTTCTTCTTTTTTTTTTTTTTTAAAGAGAGACTAATTGCGTTAAAATTAATTAATTAATTGTAATTAGACAATCAAAGTGAATGTGTTCAAGAACCAACTCTAAACCTAATGTCACAGCCTTATCTCATCCTGGACTAATATCCTGTAGCACGCCTATGTGGACAAGTTGCTGTTCTTTCCCATTCAGCAGCTTCATCGCTGATCCTTTCACTCTGATGTTTCCTCCATTAAATGAAAATTTCTGAACAAAAAAACTAAAAGAAGTCATTTAAAATAGCATAGCAGGAGTTTGTAATGTTGCTCTGGAACTGTTTCAGTGTTTTTCATTCACTCTTGTAAAAAGCTTCAATGTATGGATCAGTTGTATGATCCATCTGTACCATCCACATCCATCCACAATGGTCACTGCCTGCACCCAGCTGAGCATCAATAGGTTTAAACGGCCACCCCCACTCATACCAGAACACTCCCCCACCCGAACGCTAAACTCCCAGGAGGCGTTACCATGGATATCGTCTTTGTGTCCCTCAGATACCTGGCAGCCCCAATGGGAAGATCTGTCATCATTTTGATTCTTGGCTCTGTCATGGCCTTACCACCAAACCTGGACAAAGCACAGAGAGTCAGAGCCACTGCCACATTTAATAAAACTATGCACATGGAACATTGGTCTTATCAGCACCTGAACACTCTTCATCCTCCCCCCATGCCACTGGAAGCCATCAGTGCCCTGGTCACCATCAAAGAACTTGTTTGACCCCTACCATTACCACCTGCTGACTCACAGCTTATACCATAGGCTGAAACCATGGAAACAGCCCAAGAATGGGCTGGATAAGAAGACAGACTGATAAGGAAACCACAGGCCTTGGAGTATGTGCTCTGTCACCAACTTGCTATTGGTTCTGGTGATCCTCCCATTAAAGTTAGCGGCCAGCAGTGATGAGTCCACTTCGTTTGAAACACAGTGGCTGAGTTGGGTTGTTATGCACAGAGCTGGTGTTCTGCATGAATCACTGTCAGACCAGCAGAGGAAATGTTCAGAAATACATTTGATTAGAGTTTGCATATCTTTTATTACATTATTCAGTTAAAGCAGACATGGGCAAACTACGGCCCCCGGGCCGTATACGGCCCGTTAGGCTTTTTAATCCGGCCCGCCGAACTTGTCCAAATTATCGTAAAAACCCATGGATGTGTAAAATCCTGATTCATTTCCCTTTCCCCTGCAATACCCTCGTTTCCCCGATAGACGGCGCACTAGTCTAGACACACTTTCCAGCTGACATTTCCCCCCTTCGGTAAAAATGAGCGGACCAAAGAAAAGAAAAGTGGACACTGAGTGCCGAGTGTTTAAAAAGGAGTGGACAACAAAATATTTTTTTACTGATGTCCGATCAACGGCTGTATGTTTGATATGCCAAGAAACGGTTGCAGTTTTCAAAGAGTACAATATCAGCCGTCACTTTGCCACAAAGCATGCTAACTATGCTAGCAAGCAGTCAGCACAGGAACGGGCGGCTACTGCTCAGAGGTTGGCAGCTAATTTACAGACTCAGCAGAATTTTTTTCACCGACAAACTGCGATCCAGGAGTCAAGTACCAAGGCAAGTTTTTTGCTGGCATTCAAGTTAGCAAAGGCTAGCAAGCCTTTATCCGAAGGCGAGTTTTTGAAAGAATGCATAGTAGACACAGCAGATCTCTTGTGTCCGGAAAGCAAAGGCAAGTTTGAAAAAATCAGCTTGTCACGCAGGACAGTGACTCGGCGTGTGGAACTGATTGACGAAGATCTAGTCAGCGAGTTAAACAAAAAAGCGGAGTCCTTTAATTTATATTCACTAGCACTGGATGAAAGCAACGACATGAAAGACACTGCTCAGCTCCTAATTTTTATCCGAGGGATAAATGACAGTTTTGAGATAACGGAGGAGCTTTTGAGCATGGAATCGCTGAAGGGGAAAACGCGAGGAGAGGACTTATATGAACAGGTGTCTGCTGTCATCGAGAGAATGAAGCTGCCTTGGAGTAAACTTGCCGGTGTCACCACGGATGGATCGCCAAATTTAACTGGAAAAAACGTTGGGTTGCTGAAGAGAATCCAAGATAAAGTGAAAGAAGAAAACCCTGACCAGGATGTTATTTTTCTTCACTGCATCATTCATCAAGAATCTCTGTGTAAGTCTGTATTGCAGCTTAATCATGTTGTGGATCCAGTTGTAAAACTTGTTAACTTCATACGAGCAAGGGGACTTAATCACTGTCAGTTCATTGCGTTCCTAGAGGAAACCGATGCGGATCACCACGACTTACTTTACCACTCTCGTGTCCGCTGGTTAAGTTTGGGGAAAGTCTGCCAACGAGTGTGGGAGCTCAAAGAGGAGATTCGTTCGTTTTTGGAGCTAATGGGGAAATCCGACGAATTCCCTGAGCTGAGCGATGAGGACTGGCTTTGTGACTTTGCGTTTGCTGTGGACATATTGTCACACATGAATGAGCTGAACGTTAAGCTGCAGGGGAAAGATCAGTTTGTGCACGATATGTACACAAATGTGAGAGCCTTCAAATCCAAGCTGATTTTATTCTCCAGGCAAATGTCAAACAAATCTTTCGCTCATTTTCCCACACTGGCCATGCAAAAGGCCACCCGAAACGTGAAGAAATACTGCAAATCACTGGACGACATGCACAGAGAATTCTGCCGTCGGTTCACTGATTTTGAAAAAATTGAAAAGTCACTTCAGCTGGTGTCCTGTCCCCTGTCACAAGACCCCGAAACAGCACCGCATGAGCTGCAATTGGAGCTGATCGATCTTCAGTCTGACTCCGTCTCAAAAGAGAAGTTCCGATCTCTTAAACTGAATGACTTTTACGCTTCACTTAACGAAGCCACATTTCCAAACCTCCGGAGGACGGCACAGAAGATGCTGGCATTGTTTGGCTCGACCTACGTGTGTGAGCAGACTTTCAGCGTCATGAACATCAACAAAGCCCGATACAGATCCCGGTTAACTGACCAACACCTCAGATCTATTCTGAGAATTGCCACAACAAAACTAACTCCAGACTTTGATGCACTGGCAAAAAAAGGAGAACAACAACACTGTTCCCACTGAAATGTGAGTTTTTCTACTGTTATGAAAAAAATAGCAACTTGCGCATTTACGCACAGCAGCGGTATACAGTAGCTTAATTAACATGCCGCACATCGCTCTCATTTTAAAGACCCCTTCCTTTCGTTGGGTAATAATATGTTCTGAATGTTGAAAGTGATTCCATTGATTTTTTTTCCCACTAAATGTTGATTTCTTTAAATTTTTTTTAATACATTTCAATCCCCAGGTTTAATCAATTACATTGCTTGTCCAAATGCTCCTGGCCCGGCCCCTCTGTCAAATTTTAGAACCCATTCTGGCCCGCAAGTCAAAAAGTTTGCCCACCCCTGAGTTAAAGTCTAACTTGACTTTGCACCTTTTCTCTGCTCATCATGTTGTTTCTCTGTTGGTTTCTCATGTCTGTTTTTCTTCTGCCCACAGGACCAGAAAACTGCAGATCAGAAACATTCCACCTCACCTCCAGTGGGAGGTTAGTTCCTGTTTCGTCATAAACACACTGGTTCTGACCTCTGCACTCACACTGCCAACCGCCCTCATCTTATCGCTCCTCTGGTTTGAATCCAGTCTGGCTGCAGCCTGTCTGGCTCGGCCAAGAGAGTCAAATCTAAAGATGTTAAATTCCAGAAGTTTTCCCCCCCGATTTAGTTGAGGAAAAAAAAACAAAAACCAATGAATGAATAAAATAATAAAAAATAGGTTTGATAAATGAAATGAAATGAAAAAGTTCCAAACGGAATATGATGCAGAAGCAAATACAAACCTCCTATTCTATATTATCAGGTACCTTTATGATTTGTATATTTTTTGAAACCAGAGTTTTTCACCTGTTATGTAACAGAACTCTCCTCAGCTATGTTTTGGGCAGTTTGCTGCAGAGATGAATCCTGTGTCAGACATTTTCCATCCAGATTCACCCTGCTGCCCTGCTTCTCGCTCTGCTGCATGTTATGCCCCAGGCAGGGGTGGGTGTTTCTCTGGGTGTCTCAGCTTTGTCTCCCAGTCCAAACGCTTTGTTGGAAGCTCTGTTACAGTGATGTTTTTTACATCTTTTTACAGCAACTAGTTGCTGTAAAAAGATGTTTCAGTCATATACCTTTAAATCAAACGGCTCAAATCATTAAGATAGGTGTCTTGTGTAACTTGGTGTTGCCTCATGCTGTGGTCTGAAAACATTTAACTAAACTACAATTAGTCCAACGTATGGCATTGCACTGAATTATTCCATTTACACAAATATTATCAATATGCATAGTTATTAGGTTGGACCTTGGTTAAAAATAAATTGCCCTTTTTTAAAATAAATTTTTAAGTATGTAAGATACGAAATGTTTTATATAATCCACTTTTATTTATCCATATTTGACACAATTTTAATACAAGACATTCTATAAAAGGTTGTTTTGCTTTTTCCACCTTGCAGCAAGAATGCTGGACATCAGTCTGTTTGAACTTTTAAAAGAGCCCTGCTTAGTTATTTTAGTTATTTTATTACATAAGGTGCTATAATTGTGCCTTTACAAATTAGTAGTGTGTTACTACTGTTATGTTGAGTATGTGTAACTGTTTCTGTAATAAATCTATATATTTTTTTGATGTGGACCCCGGGAAGGGTTTTCTTTAGAAACGTCTTCATCTAAGAATCGTTCCTGTCATAAATGTCGGCTGAACAGCAGCCTGCGTTTGTTCTGTCAATGACCGCTGGCTGCAAGCGGTTTGTGATACTATTTATAATATTGCTTTTCTCACTGCAACAACTTGCCTCAATCATTAAGTAATACTGAGTTTGTACGTTTGTTGCATTGTTGGCAAAATTCTTAACCTTTTGTATTTTTGTCACAATAACAACATTTGCTGGATGATAAATTGTCCCAGAAGTTGTTGCGGTAAACAACACTATTGTTGTTTTGAGACAATTTTCAAGTAATCTAAATGTAACGACATATTAACGCAAGAAGGATTAGTAAACTTCAAATTCTAATGAACATTTAGTGCTGGATTTAACAAGACATATTGAATATCCTAAATAAACTAAACGGAAACGATAAAAATAAAATGAATTATGAAATCTCTGTAAACAAAATTGTCCTTCAAAAAATGATTTAATTGAAACCAATGCAGAAGACTGAAGACTTTAATCATCCGGTTTTTGGTGGAAAGAGAGAAAGAAAAACAATAAATCATGCAAATGGAAATTATTACATTTGTTTTAATTTATCATGCAATTAATTGATTTATTGCTTATTACAACTGGCTTAACCTATTGTTGAAGATCTAAAACCTGTGGTATGAATATTTGCATTAACTCTACTTTTTACAACATAATACATATTCTTTTTCTGACTTTTTCATAAATAAATTAAACAACTAAAGACTTGGTGAAAACTACAAAACAATTTTAACCTAAATGTTTATTGCTCATTGCCAAAAAATACAAAGAAATCCTCCAGAAAAGGTTGTTAATTCACACAACATAAATAGTGATTATTGTCTTGAATATATCAAAGATTAGTAATAAATCTGATTTATTCCATCAGTATTTTTATGTAGAACCAGAAGCTTTTTTTGGACCTTCAGTAGCCAACAATTCTCCATTGACTTCTATTGACTTCTCTTTGTTTCCATCTAATTGCAGCATGTAGCAATTTATTCTGCCATGTTAATATTTCATATAGAAGAAAAAAAAAATCATTGATGGCTGATAAATAAATTAATTGTTCTATTTGTGCCGTTATGGAGACAAATCTTTAGAAAGTCTCAAGTTTTAGAAATTGATTTCAGAAAATAAAGTGAAAAAGTCTCCACTCACTACTAGACATATGTATGTACCCCAACTATTTATTTCATGAAAAATATTTTGTCCTTGTTTTCTCTCTTTTCTTTTTTTTATTATAATGAAGTTTTAAATAATTAAACATACATTTAAATGGTAAAAATCCTGAGAGTAATTAAACGTTTGTTAGTTTGAAGCCGGTCTTAATTTGCTTATGGGCAAAAGAATTGCCCCAAAATAGGGCAGGAGAAAAATGTGTAAATATGAATGAATAATTTATAAATAAATGTATACATTTGTGTCAGTTATCTATTTGGCTTGATATTTTTCTGTGCGTCTGTGTGTGTGTGTGTGTGTGTGTGTGTATGTGGGCGTGTGTGTGTGTCGTCAGGTGCTGGATGGTCTGTTGGCTCAGTGTGGAACCGTTGAAAACTGTGAGCAAGGTGAGTCTGACATAGACCTGCAGCTAATGATTATTTTAGTAATCCGTTATTATTTCAATTTTTCTGACAGTTATTTGATTAATCAAAAAAGTGGCACATTCTGCAGATTCTTCATTTAACTGTTGAAGCTTATTTTGTACAATATTTGAAGTACATAAAATACAAATAAATCATTTACTTCCTCTTTTAAATAATAAAACAATTTATTGCCTAAAATGCAACAGCAAAAAGTGTTAATAGGAGCTGTTTTAATTAATTAATTCATTCATTTTTTAACATAAAAAACATTCCATTTGAGAATTGGATAGAACAGATTTACAAAGATTTTTATTGCCTTAAATGTAACATGTATTATATATTTTTTTGGTTTAATTTCTTTGAATATGTTCATTCAAAAAATTGCCTTTTATGAGTCTCTGTGCTCTAGTTAATGATTAATCGATTACTAAATTAGTTGGCGATTATTTAATCATATTAACCGTTTCAGTTCTGCTCCGTTACCTTCAGCATCGGGTGAAGTTAGCTTTGTTCTTATTTTGTCATCTTCTCTGCGTTAAAGTGTGTAAACATGTCGGGTTGTACTTACCCAACTTCACCCTGTGTGTTTGAGATCTCTAAAAGCTTATACCTGCAATTTCACTTTGTCTGAGATTTAATGATTCATTAGTAAAATAAACACAAACTCATGTAAATCCTTCCATAACTCATTCTTTTCTAACTTGAAGAGCAGGCCTTGTGGCTAACCAGGGGGAATCTCATGCATTCTGTCAGTAATGTTAGCTCCGCATAGATTGGTTATCATTTATCAGGTTTATTAAACCAACTCTTTGCAGTACTGTGCTTTCAGTTTCCCATAGTGTCTGACTAGAGGCTGTAGATGTGGTTCATGTGTGCCTATTAGGTGTTGAGGATAAGTTGGTTCTGATTGTTAAATTTTGTTCTCGTATGAATTGTTCCTCACTGAAAAATCTTTCATTACCTTTAATCATTCCTGAGATTTTTCATATAAAGCTGCAGGTGAAGCCAGGCTCCTCACAGCAGCTCTGCATCAGGCTGATTCTCACTCAACTTTGTGCATTTCCTGTTTGCTTTGTTCCAGTCAACACAGACAGTGAGACTGCAGTGGTTAACGTTACATATGCATCCCGGGAACATGCAAGGCAGTAAGTTACTCCAATTTGTTGTTTTTTTTTTAAATTCAATTTTTTGAAAATGCACAGCATATTAAATAAATATACCAAAGGAAACAATCTGGCGATCTGTATAACTTGTAATAGTCAGATAATCATAGGGCTTTGTTTCCATTTATTAATAGGCCTGTGTGTCCGTAAATCAAAGAAGGCCTTCATACAACTTTTTTGAGAGTTCCATCCATTTTTTATGGTGTGTGTCTGCCACCTAGTGGCCATTTTTATGTTGAACTTTTCCCCATGTGATCAAGTTCTACTGCAGTTCAATTTAAGTGATGATAATTTAGCTATAAGCCTCATCTCCAGCTATATTTGAGATTTTCAAGACTTCTTCTGAATTTGCTCACTACTAAACAACCATGTGTTTTGGTACAGATGTTCTAAACCAGATGTTAGCTGTGCCTGGAGAAGGAATGAAGCACAGACTCCAAAATATATAAAACAAAAACGATGCAAAAGTATTGGTTTGTATAAATCAGTGTAAGCCCAACTCAATAGATTTCAGGTATAGAGGACAATCGATTTTTCACACAGAGCCATGAATAAATTAGATCTTAAGAATTCATTTCATTGTTTTATTTTGGACTAGTATTTACATTTGTTTGGTTCGCTACATTTCTGTCCGAAAAACATACAAAGAAAAGGAATCATAAAGTGGCGAGCGCTGTATGACTGCTGTGACCTGATGGAACACAGTCGCTATGAGCTTTATATGCGAGAAGAATTTTAGTGCTCTGAAATCTGCCTGGATTTTAAAAATGATTATTTCTGCTAGCACTTTATATTTTACTGAAACATAATGTAACACATAGGCATTGCTGTGAATTTGTATGAAATAGAAAGCAACCAAATTTGTAAATGCCAATGGAAAGACATCTTTGTTAAAATGTCAAACCTGTTTCTGATCTGCAGTCAGGTATTGATCTGTTGTTTGCCATCAGAGCCATCCAGAAGCTGAACGGGTACCAGTTGGAGAGCAACGCCCTGCGTGTCTCCTACATCCCTGATGAGACCTCTGACATGGAGGGGGGTCAACGTGGAACTGAAAACAGCCGTCGTCCTGGTTACGGGCCCCGTGGCGGACTCCGTGGGGGGTCCCCCAGCTCCGGAATGCCCCCTAAGCCTCCACACGCTGACATCCCCCTCAGACTGCTGGTCCCCACGCAGTACGTGGGAGCCATCATCGGCAAAGAGGGAGCCACCATTCGCAACATCACCAAGCAGACGCAAAGCAAGTGGGTGATCATGAAGAGAGAGGGGCCTGCTGGAAGGGAAACACTGTGTGATGCGTCTGCTTCATTAGTGTCTTTTTTTTTTAAGATTCTGTTGAACCACAATTCAAAAGCAGTGTCTGATTTTCACTGGTCAACTTTCAGTTTTGAAATTGTTTTTTTAATTTATTATTTAATTACTTTTTATTCAGTTTCAATTGATTTCAGTGACCATTGTAGGTTTTTTAGTCATTAACAGAGGGTTACCAACTACGGATGTAGTTTTTTTCACTTCCAGTACCGATATCTGAGATTTAATATCGGCCGATACAGAACAACAGAGCTGAATTGACTTAAATCATTTCTGTTCTTAAACATGTGCATAAATGCAGAAATAGATTCAGAATCTTAGTCAAACATGTAAAAACAACAACTTTCACTTGTTCAGTCAGTGCAGTTATGAGTAATACAGCCAATGTAAACTAAATAACTGAAACTGAAACTGACAAAAACAGCAGGCTGACTACCTCGGTCCAACGTGAAAACACTTTGAAATGGTTCATAAAGTGCAATTAGGAATTGTAAATATAATGTAAAATAAACAATAAAGCATGACGTTGCTCAGAGCACAAAGCATAGAGTTAGACTGAATAGATCTAACGTTATGGATCGTGCACACTGTCACCAATATTCAATCTCTAATTTTTTTTTTTCCAATATCGGGACAAATTATTAATTCATCCCAAAATATTAAATTATACTACACCCACACACTTACTTTTTTTCCCCACAGGATCGATGTTCACCGCAAGGAAAATGCGGGTGCTGCTGAGAAGCCAATCAGCATCCACTCCACTCCTGAGGGCTGCTCAGCCGCCTGCAGGATGATCCTGGAGATCATGCACCAGGAGGCCAAAGACACCAAGACGTATGTGTCAAACAGATCCAGCATGGCAGAGCATGATGTCTGACCGTAGGCTGCATGAGGCCCAGTGTGATGAGCAGGGATTTTGCTTTTCAGAGCTGACGAGGTTCCTCTCAAGGTTCTGGCCCACAACAACTTTGTGGGCCGCCTCATTGGGAAGGAGGGACGCAACCTGAAAAAAGTCGAGCAGGACACGGACACCAAGATAACCATCTCACCGTAAGACATGCTAACTATGACCAGCTCAACACATTTAGCTTCAGTATTTAGAATGTCTTGCATAAGTTTTGACACTCAAACTTTTTTTTGTCTCGTCACACTACGGCCTCAAACCTCACAGTATTTTTACTGGAATGTAATGTGACAGACCAGCACTAAGTAGTACACTGGTATAAAGTCAAAGGAAAATAATAACTAGTTTTTGCTTAGTTTTTCAAATAAAACTGTTGCATCCATTAATATTCGGCTTGGTCTCCACTGATACCATTTAATAAATTGGCTTCAGAATTCCCCTCATTAGTAAATGGAATCTGGAAACTGTTCTGTGAAGGCCTCTGAGGTTTGGTAGAGAACAAACTGAAGACGTTTAAAGGAGGCTTAGGTTAAAAAACAACATCCAAACAGTTTCTCACCAGTCATGTTGGGAAAACGGCAGAATGTGGCAGAAGGTGTTCTGATGAGATGTTATGTTGTTAGCGTAGCGGTAAAGCTAGCACCCCATATTTAGGTACATCTATCATGTCGCTGTCTGGACTTTGATTTCTGAACTAGTCTTCCTCCTCTGACCCCCCGCTCTGTCTGAAGCGACTGAAGGCCACAAGCTTGATTTATCATTTATGCAGCTCTCTCTGCATTAGCTTTAAGTAGGCACTCACAGTTCTTTCTATGAATAGAGTTCTGAGTTTCTTACTTCACATAAACAGGAACATCTGGAAGTATGGTCCAGTCAGAACCCCGTCTTTAGGCTTATTCAAAGTTGAGATAATTACTGACTTTTCATTCCACTAAATAATTCTGAGCAGTGATTTACATTTTGCAACGTTGAAGCATGTTCACAATATCTGTGACCTGGTCACAGATATTGTGATACAGATACTGTTTCACCTAACTGTGTTAGGTGAAACTATTTCTCAGTTCTGCAAACTAACGAAACAGGAAGCTGAAGTGCTGCGTTCCAAACGAACGCAGTGTGTGAGTAACCATGCTGGATGTGCTGATGTGTGCAGTCTGCAGGACCTGACCCTGTACAACCCAGAGAGAACCATCACAGTCAAAGGCTCCATCGAGGCCTGCTGTAAGGCTGAGGTCGAGATTATGAAGAAGGTCAGAGAGGCCTATGAGAATGACATTGCAGCAATGAATGTAAGTGCACACACATGCTCATCAAAGCTGTTATCTCCAGGCATATTATCTTTTGAATGACAGATTACAAAGGATATATCTATACTTCTTTTTTAAACAATTATAATGTGAAGAATCTGCAGTGCAGGTGTGATGAAAAGGTTGGAATGACCTTTACATACTCAGGTCAAACTTCAAAAACATGTTCCTGTAAAAGGAGGAAAGGTCAAAGCAGTACAATTCTGACACATCAAGCATTTATCTATATGTATTGGGATTATGTACCCTTGCTTGTGTTACCTGGTCAGTACAGTACTGAGTAACTGCAGTTGATATTTCATAAAGATCAATGAACATCTACAACACTAGATTTTTAGATCATCACTGTATCTTCAAGGTTGTCAGCTAAGATCAACCTTCTAAATGTCCCTGTGATATTCTTCTACTCTACAGCAACAAACTCACCTGATCCCTGGACTTAACCTGGGGGCTCTGGGTCTTTTCCCCCCTTCATCCAACATGCCCCCCCCACCGCCTGGAAATGCAGTTGGAGGAACCCCCTATGGCTCCTTTGGGGTAATGTAGTCAGAGTACAAAGGAAAATTGTAATTCCTTACGTACATGTGCGATAAGTCATTATTCAAATCTCACTAAAACCAAGCAACTCAAACTACAACAGACAGTACATAAACAATTTCTTTGACTTCATCAATAATGAGTGCAATCTGATAATTTAACATACAATCTTTTAGCAAATGTGCCAACATTTATAACTAGAACATGTAATCTTGTTTGGCAAATTATTCCAATGACTCGTCACGTTCATTAAATGCTTTATGCTTTTATTTATGGCTATAGTTCCTTTTGGGTGTGCTGTTTTTATTTTTGTACTGCAGTTTTTTGCCCCTGCTTCCTAAACTACTAGAGACTAAAATGATCTCATCGTGTCCTCTATTTTGGGATGCTGCACTCACCTCTAGAGGGCGCCCTCTAGACTCCATTCATGTTATCTGATCTCAGACAAACTTTCTTGAAAGTGGAGCAACAATGGAGAATTTTATAAACTAAACAAATGTTTACATAAAAGATAATATTTTCAAAGTGTAAAAGATCATATTTAAAAGAATATAATGGTGATATTATTGTTTAGATTTCTTGTCATGAATCTTTAAGGCATGTTTGTATATTGATGCAAAAAGTTTTAAAATGATTGAATTGCATGAGCAAATCATAGAATTTGGATAACTATGGAAGACCCAAAACACTGCAAATCTTATACATATCAGTAAAGGGAGCAAACGACAACCCCAACCTGACCCTACATACATATGAACTTTGTGCGCAGGCCCCAGAGCAGGAGACTGTTCATGTATACATCCCAGCACAAGCAGTGGGAGCTATTATTGGCAAGAAGGGACAGCACATCAAACAGCTGAGCCGCTTCGCTGGAGCCTCGATTAAGGTTTGTTAGACATGGAGATGGAAGAGAATAATGGAAATATTCTATAATGTCATGCATATTCACATAAAGATAAAAACAAGAGAATGTGGTTCAAACTTAAATTAGAAAAATAATGCTGTAGAGTTATTGAAACTCTGCTTAAAAGAAATGTGCAGTTAAGTATAGTAATCAAAAAGAAAAATGTACAAGAGCTACATAAAAAAGGACTATTTACAAGAAGCAAAAACAGGGATGTGCAAGTGACAGCAGGGATGTTATCTGAAATGAGAAAACTGGAAATGAAAGCAGAGATGTAAAATTACTGATCGAGTTTGTTGGGAGCAGTGATGTGATAAAGTCTACCAGCTGCTGGGGTAATGGGGTAACGGATCAGTGTTAACGCTGCTTAACACAGTAGCTCTCTGGTTTATTCAACAAGGCTGAGCAACATTAAGCTGTTCCTGAAATAAAAACTTTGATATATTTTAGGTTTGGATAAAAATGAAAGTAACAGTTTCTACCAACAAAATTCCAGTTCCTCTACTGCAGCCGACACCTTGTAGTAATATATAGCCAGTAATATATTCCTGTGTTGTTCCCCAGATCGCACCAGCAGAAACTCCAGACTCTAAGATGAGGATGGTGATTGTGACCGGACCTCCAGAAGCTCAGTTCAAGGTGAACATTAACAGCTGATTGACATGAATCCCATTCAACACTGGATTATATTACAGACAGATTACTGGGGTTGTCTCCTGCTGAGGATTATTAATCTCCTTTTCTTTCTCTTACCCATAGGCTCAGGGCAGAATCTACGGCAAACTGAAAGAGGAGAATTTTTTTGGTCCAAAAGAGGAAGTGAAACTGGAAACTCACATCAAGATGGCTGCTGCTGCTGCAGGAAGGGTCATCGGCAAAGGAGGAAAAACGGTAAGCAGCAGAAACCTCGTGCTTCCAGGCCTAATTTGAGCCTAGTCTGAGCTCCAGAGTTTTGTTCTGCCATCAAACAAACTAACATTCAACTGTTGCTCATTCTTGAAGTAACTGAGAGTTGTGTTTGCAGGTGAATGAGCTGCAGAACCTGACAGCAGCTGAGGTGGTGGTCCCTAGAGAGCAGACACCTGATGAAAACGATCAGGTCATCGTCAAGATTAATGGACATTTCTACGCCAGCCAGGTACGTTCCCTGTAGGGTCGCTAGCCTGAGGCGCATCACATTTCATGTTTCACCTTCTGCCAATTTACAACAAACTTCAGTGTATTTCCATGATATTGTACATGACTGACTAGTACAGTGTAGGTGGAAGAAAAATGATATTCAATATGTTTTACAAATAAAATGATGCAGTTTGTTTAATGATGTTCTCAGTAGGGCTGGGACTTTTAACGCATTAATTCTGATAAATGTATTTAATAGATTTTAAACAAATTACATTTTTTTAAATGCAATTAATTGCTTCTTACAAATTTTTAAAATACATTTCTGGCCAGAACTTTTATATTTGCTCATTTCTGGTTCACCCTTAAATCTGATGCACATGCGAAATCTGCAGATAACATCAATGGAAGACAAACCGGCTTCTCTCGGCCCGCTGGGGTTTAATTTTTGCTTCAAAAACAAGACTATTGCTCTGATCAAGTTATGCTAAAGGTAGTTAGCCTGTCAGTGAAGCTGTTCAAGCCTAAAATAGCATCTTGATGCTAAACATGTAGCAGCAGCACAGACGCTAACGTCAGCGTACACAGACCACATTTCCTAACAAGTTCCAGGACTGCTCAGTAGTTCCTGAATCACTGGAAAGCTGCACCAATCTGATGGTTGAAGAACAGTTTAAAAACAATAAATATCTCTGTTAGTGGGCTCATTTGGCTATTTATTCAATAACTGAGCAGCAAAAAAGGTTTTTGAATTGAAAATGTTGCTTAATTTGTCTGTATGTAGTTTTTGATTAATTCCGATCAACTCTGTGGTCCTCTGCCTGACTTCCAGCTGGCTCAAAGGAAGATCCGAGACATCCTGACGCAGGTCAAAATGTCCCAGAAAGGTGGGATGGGTATGGGCCCCGGGCCCCACCCTCAGGGCTTCACTGAGATGGGGAGCCCCACACAGGGCCTGACTCAAGACCACCAGCCACGCAGGAAGTGAGGGTCTCCTCACATTGCTGTGGGACTTCCCCGCCCCACACGCCAGACGGACACGTGCAGACGGACAGACGAACGGACACAGAGAGTAAAACGCGGACCCAGCAATAGACAGAGAGAGATACTAAGAAGGGTGGAAGTACGCTTGATAGCCACTGAGAAACATCCTCAGTGAGAAAAATCTAAAATTAATTCAATCAAAAGATGAAATGATTGGGATAAAAAGAAACTTGAAAACAAAGACCCAGTGCCAGGCCAGAAGAGAGACTGAGTGTGGATGAGAGGATGAAGAGATGGAGAGGATGATTCAGGCGCCGTGGTGTGGCTGCACAAAGCTTCTGGCTCGCTGCAGTTCTCACATACTTTGGATCGATAGCTTTCATTGACAGACAGACGGTTCTCTCCATGAAGTGATGGAGAGCTGGTGTAGTTAGTGAAACCTGTGTGAGTCTCAGCTCCACTAGTCTGTGTGCAGCTGCTCCGACGCTTCATTCCTCCACACACCTCTCCAAACATCCGCAGTCAGTCTGATATTTTAAGGGCGTTTTTTAACATAGAGATATATGTATAGAAATGTTTTATTCAGAGCTATTATGATAAGAATGCAGTGAGGCGGAGCTGGGAGAGGGAGTCTGGAAGCTGCTGCAGCGGGCGCAGGTGGGCCAGCTCTGGGGTCCTGAGGAGGGGGCCGTAGATGCTAACACTGCTCTTTACACAGCTCTCTAAAAAGCAGCCGGAGCTGAATGAAAAAAATGAAGAAAATATGAGGTTGTAAATATATAATCTTCAAGTTATTGTTAAAAATGCTGCGTCTGAACCACGTTTTTTAAGAAAAAAGGAGCGGTTGTCTTTATGTTTCCCTCTCCCCTGTTTGAGATGTAGCATACCGTAGTCTACAGTAAGACGAGAGGGGAGGGGGTCTCCAGGCGCCCCCTGCTGGTGGGAGGACGCAGCAAGAGACAGTAAGGAGGCGGCAGTCGGAGCTGGTCCTGCAGTTCTAATGCAGCGGTCGGCTCACAGCCCCAGTAGCCGTGCTCGCTGGCCGCCACCCGCAACGTCAACGGCATATTTTCTATATATTATATATATATGATATGTGAGTTAGCCCGGCCCCCGCTGAGTGGACTGTAGCTAGTGAGTCAGTTGTGAGGGTTTGCTGCACCTGAAAGTCCTGCAATGGCAGACAGACAAGGAGCGTCTGAGACCCTCTGCTGAGACCCTCAGCGAGCGGTCGACCGCTCTGAAGCAGCCTGGCGCTCCGGTCAGGGTCTCTGTTTCTGCTCTGACGGCACAGGAAGCAATAAGTCAAGTCTTCCGCTGCTCTCCACCTGGACCTCGGTAGAGGAAGTCTGAGTTGAGCGGAAGCAGCTTCCTGGTTTCCTCTCCCTAACCTGCCACAGGCCTGTGGGCGGAGCCTCCACATCCTGCCTGTGTATGATAAAGAGGAGCAGGAGTATGGATGCTTTTACCAAGATTAGAACAGATCAGAGAAGAAATGAAACAGAAAAAACTACCTCAGGGTAAAATTACCTCAGTATTCCTAACTTTTTTTCGCTTGCTGGTGTTTTATATAAATAGAAAAAAAGAGCTAATAGTCCTGAATATTTTTTATTTTTTTAAGAAAAAAGATTTTTTTTAATTATTGTCTTGTTGCTTTGGTTATTTTTTTTCTGTTTTTTTTTAAATTTTTGGTGGGGATGAATAGATCAGTGAATTCAGGATGACAAAGAGGCTGTTTTCTCTTTAAGCAGAGAGCTGGTACAGTACACAACGCTGAGCTAGTTTGCCTTTCTTTGGTGGGAAAACATGCCATGTGTGTACCTGAAGTGTGATTGGAGCAGCCACTGCCTGAAGTGGAGAACTGGCCAATGGGGAGCAGTGTTACCTCAAGGGGAGGGTCCTAACAGGCTCAAGGATGACCAAACGCACCACTCTGTGGGTCTTTAGCTGACCGTTATGAATGGATGTCCTCCTTCAGACAGACAGATCCCCCCTGACCAGTCCAGTCCCTGCCTCTAGTCTTTGTCAGTGTGCCTGCCTTGAACCCTCAAGGACCCTCCTCTGGTGCCTTATTGACATCATCAGGAAGCGCTAAGCAGGAGCTGTGTTTTCTCCCTCAGCAGTTTAAGAACTTGATTTTACGATCAGTTGTATACTTGTGGTCCAGATAGAGCCCGACTGCTCATGCTTACACTGCAGGCGGCTTTGATGTCTCTAAATGTGAATATTTATTACCTGTGCACTGACCATGATGCTCCCTGTTGGCTACATGGGTGTGTATGTGAATGCAGGCATGTGTAAGTTTGTATTCAAAATTTAAATTTTTTTTTTTTGTATTATTTTTTTTGGTCAGGGAATGTGGTTGGGTTCACAAGAAGCTGAAAAAAGTAGGACGAGAACCCACGGCCCTCCACCTGCAAAACCCATCGAGGATGGAGAGAATTAAAAACTTTCTGAGAAAATGGGAGCAAAATGGCAGCCATACTGCTGCGAAAAAGCTTAAAACCTGTTCAGTCATCGTTATTCTTTTGTATTTTTGGAGAAAATTTCAGAAAAAAAAACCCAACAAGGAAAGCAGTTGAGAACAGAAAGATAATGCTAGTCATCGTAGGACACTGCCAAACGTAAAACTCCTTTCAAGTCCTCACAGTGCTGAACGAAGCCTGCGCTGGCTGCCCCGCAACCTGAGCATCAAACAGGGAAAAGCCTTTTCTGTCATGTCTATGCTTCCATTTTTGCCCAGAGGCCCGAACTTCACAGCTCGGCATGGTTGCCCTGTGTCGCTTCCAAACCATAGAGCTCTGTTCACAACCGCCAAGACACATTAGTTAGGATTTATTATTCAGTCTGTAGGGTTTTTGATTGGTTAGATTTGACGGATTTTGTTTTTATTTAGTTTAGACAATACAGCAAGCTTTATTTGGACATAACATCTAGGGACTTAGCGTTGCACTAATTGATGAAATATGCTGACGACGACAAACTACCAAAACGACTGAGAACACCCAGCCCACATAGCAAAAGAAAAAAAGTGCAACAGAGAGTAGAGATGGAATGATCACCTTCAGTCTTTCTCCTCTCTTTTGTATTATTGGAAAGGAAATATTTGATTTCCTTCAGTTTCTGAATAATGTTTAATTTTTGGAGCGGGCAGGAACATCAGGGTCCCTTGCCCTATCTTGCGCTGGTCTCCATTGTGTTCGCTTTGCTCACTTCTGTTGAAGACCTGTTGATTTTTCTATTTAGTCCACTTTAAAAAAAAAATCAATGTTTAAACTTTCTTTTGGTTGGAAAATCTGAAAATAGTTTAACTTCTACGTGAATACATACATCTATTAACAAAACGGCTACTAAAAATACTGAAGTAGTAACAAGTATCAGGATGTTAACTGTGCCAGACACACAGAGGCTCGGTCCAAAAATACAAAATGAGAATATCTGCAAATAATCTCTGAGCTGTTCCTGAAGGAAAGGTTATGTCTATGAAACAGCAGAGTCTCATCTTGGAACGGAACTCCTCTTCGTTGTTTTATTTTATTTTTTAATTCTGTACATTAGAGAAAACAGCTGTTAGGATCAAACTGAAAGCCAGCACACGCTGTGCTGCCTGCAGCTCCTCTGTAGGTCAGAATGTAGTGAGAAGGACTATCTTCTAATTTGCTCTCGGCCATTTAATACCTAGTTTTGGATCATTTCTGGGCTAATTCCAGACTGATCTATTGTTGTATAAGATTGACAGAGTTTAGTGTGATGCCACCTTTAAAAATACTTCAATATTAATTTCAAATGCTAACATTAAATATGTATTAAAGTCTTTTCAATACTGTTTGAATCTTCATTTTAGTTTATTGTGCATGTTTTGCCCCTTTCCATTCTGAAGTACTTTGTATTACTGCTGATCATTTCTGTAGCATAAAGCTGGCCTTACATTTTTATATTCTGTAAAATATCCAATCTGCTGATTTTATGCAAGCCTAATGGGAGAAAATAACAGAAGTCATATTTTCATTTTTATTGTTGCAGCATAATTTTAGGAGCCATGTTTATTTGCAAAATTCTAAGTCTTTGGCTGCAATGGGAAAGAGTTCCCAGGAATCCCTTACCAGAGAAATTCCACTCTACATGTTGGTGTTTATCAGCAACTCTTTAAAGTCTCACCAACAACTGATGAAGAAAATAGAGAAGCCTCTGTTGACACGTTGGATTAGTTGCTGGATGCAATCATGCGTTGTCATGGATCCATAGAATATAGCGGATACTCTTTAGGGAGTGATTCTGCACCAAGGGCATTAATGCTACTTATTATGGTGAAAAATTCATCTTGTAACCACAACAGTGTAATGGCAGCACACTGATATAAACATTAGTGACATGATCAGCATTAATGTAAAGTACACAATAAATTGGCAAAAAACAAAATAACAAAAGAAAAAAAAATCAAAAAACAAAAACGAATAAAAATACCTTTTCTTGTTCCCTTTTAAGTGTAGAACCTTGGATAGTCAGACTTGGAAGCTTCTTGTTTGTTGTAGTGCGTTAAAGCTGCACTTTAAAGCGCAGCATGAGCGTCTGCCCCGACAGAACTCAGAGGAACTGACAAAACTCCAATGTGGCGAAACGTCCCGACATCCGGCTCCGAGCTGGAAAATGACAAACACGGCGGAGGGACGCTGTTACCTGGAAATAACGAAACGTGATCCTCTTAACACATAACCGGCAATGCTACCTCAAAATAAAAAAAAGATCAAACACCGCTGGAAGATTGTCCGTTTTCTGAAGGTTAAAATGGACAGGAGTGAGTATTCAGACAGCTGGACATGCAAGCAGAAAGGAGGACACGATATTTTATAGCACAATTACATTTGTCACTTGTTGATTTAAATTTTTCAGTTTTTAACATTGTACTTCTCCGGGTAGAGTTATAACTGAAAAGAGTAAATTTAAAGGAGACGCGCACAGGAAATCCAGAATGCACACATTTTGTGTAGTAGTGCGTGCCAGAGGTCAGGGGGCGCTGTGAGCGTCTGGAGAACCTAACTGGACTAACATCAAGCAATCACAGCAAAGTGTTGTTTGATCCTGTTTGTGTTTCATAGGCTGACTGCTGGAGGCCCATTGAAATCACAAATTTAGCCTAAACTGGATTAGAAATGAGAAGAGCTAAAGTTAGCCCGGTTTTCCTCCAGCCCCACTCCACATGTCTCCTCTCTGGGATTCATCTCCGGAACGACACCGGAAACCATGTAATTAATTTGTTAATCTACCTCCTAGGAAAAAGAAAATAGGTTATGTTCTGTTGGAAAAAAAAAAAAAAGATTTCAAAATAACACCCCTTAAAAAGAAATGAAGACAGAAATTTTTCGAGAGAAATATAGATGAATGAATAACATGGTAGTGGCGTCTCCATATACTGTAGTAAATAGTCTATTAAAGGAAAAGAAACCTATACTTCTTCCAAAGATAACTTTATTTACATTCTCTGTTTTTAGTTGATTTGGAAGGAAATATATGATGGGATATCAAACAGACAAAAACAACCTAATTCTCATCGTCACCAACTCAAAATATATTAGATTTCTTTACTCAGTTCACATCTATTCCTTTTTATTTCAATGAACTTTCTTGTTTGTAACTTGAAACTCTTCATGTTTTGCCTCATTTTGGTTGACTCCTATTTTTCTCTCCCTTTTCTGACATCAGATTGTAACTCTTATGTTTGGGTGCATTTAGCATTTCCTTTCTCTCTGTGAAAAGTTTCAGCGCCCTGCAAGGACCTTTTACACAAACTATGATGTATTCTCATTTCTCCTGATTCATTTGAAACAAGCAAAAGGACCTGTTTTCTAAGCTGACTGTGTTGATGCTGGTGAAAGGAGGCCGATGCTGTCTCACTATTGATTTGTGTTGGATTCATCTACACTTATCAAAATTACATTTGACCTTGAAAAGGAAATTAAAGGATTTGAATCGCTGCAGTCACAGAGTCATGGATATACACTTTTATCATAAGATATTTTGGTCTTCACAATATATGGACTTTCACCTTCTGCCTGAATGATTTCTTTACTCTTCATCAACACTTATTTTAATTCCTTGTAAACAAACAGAGCATAGATATGAATGTGTTATTAAAAGATGAGATAATGGATCTAGTTTGCCTTGTGTGTGTTTTTGTTTGCACAGATCATAACAGCGGTGAATTCATATGTAGATGGTGGTAGTCATCGGTGTTAAAGAAGCTTTAAAGGATGTATAAAATAGATTCTGGTCTCCTTGGCAACCATAAGAAGCCAAACAGTGTTAACCCCCTGCTGGTTTGGGTAGATTCAGCCACATTACTTCCTGTGTCTTTTCCTGTCAAACCTTCAACACGAGTCATACTTCCTCCGTTTTTGCCTGGCTGTCGGCTGAAACACATAAATGTTGCTGCTGGAATTTTGGTCTCAGTATTTTTGTCCCTAGCTGTTTTACTACTTCTTACTACTTTTCCCACAAACAGAACATGTATGTATGTTATGGAACTCTTGATACAAAATGGAGTATCTGAACAAAACTCAATCATACTTAGGAAGGACACGCAAGCTCCACTCAGAGGGTCTTCGAAACTGTAGGAAAAGATGGAAAAGATCAGAATTCTGGTCTTGATTGGTTTATGAAATACTCAGCAACTTCAAGAAATAGAATTGTGATGGGTACATACATTTTTAAAATTGCCTCCAATAGTTGCCTTGTGCTGAGACCCCCATGTAAAGCTTGATGTAAGATTTAAACATACATACAAATATTTCTGCTAGAGACCTACATCTTTGCCCTAAGCAGTGTGAACTGCCTTGTTGCTGAAAAATGCTATATAAATAAAAGTTCTTCTTTGATATGAAGGGAAAATTCTTTTAACACCGGATGATTTTCTGCATAATCTAATGCAGTATATTCCCTTAACACAACTAACCTATCAAAAAATGTTTCAGGGTCTGAAACAAGCCCCTACTTTACTTGCCCCTCCACCAGGCTAAGCTGGTTTGTTTATTTTCATTTGGGTTTTTTATTCACCAGACACAGTGACGGTAAAGACAAGTTAAGCTAGGTTTGTAGTTGACGCATTAAACTGGGCATGAGGGGTTGCGCACCAATTGCACCGCCCTGTATCTGACTCTTGACCTCTGACACTATTTCCAAATTATGATGCCGGCTCGTGTATCTCCAAATATTTTTAACTTTTAAAAATTTTCAATGCAAAAATACATTGGGACACTGATGGGCAGCCAGAGTGGCCCGAACACCGGGCTCAGCAGATTTTCTGGGAAAACCCTGGATTTCATTTGAGTTTAAGGATAAGTTAATCATATCTAAAACAGGGCAGTGATCAACAGGAACACTTTTTAAAAATGATTTAGTTGGGACAGGATCCAGCATGCATGCTGACGGTTTAGAAGAAGCTAATACTTTTGATTACTCAGAAAGCTCTACTGACTCAAAACAGTCCAAACACATCCAGTTCTGTTGTTACATTCAGAGGTGGCCCTAGCCTGTTTGGCGCCCTGGGTGAGCCACCTTTTCTTCAACTATAAAATTTACATACCATCTCAAGTTTATTTCTACTAACTTATATTGACTAATCAAGAAAAATCTTGCAGTTGCTGAGTATTTTATGAAGTTGGACAAAAAAGAACCCTAGAATTATTCTTTATTAATGGTGAAAAACACAATGGCAAAGGGTCTTTTTTTGCAGGATTAATAGAACTCTTCTAGATTTGTAGATTGCAGTTTTCTCTCCAGTTACCTGGTGAGCTGCTTTAGAGTACTCAGTTCTGGACTTACCAAGCTTCCATGAATAGCTATGAATAGTTATTTTATTTTTTCTTTTAAAGGGGGCTTCATTGTCTAATGCCACACACAATGAGTGCAGAGAGCTGGTGGACCGCATGGTGTGGAAATACTCATCTTGAATCTTGAATGTGAACAAAACAAAGATGGTTGTTGATTTCAGGATCCTAAATCCCATTTCCATCATGGGTGAAGAAGTGGAGGAATATAAATACCTCAGTGTTCCAGACAGCAGACTGGACCGGAAATGCAACAGTGAAGTATCTATAAAAAGGAACAGAGCAGACTGGACTTGTTGAAGCTAAGATTCTTCAAGGTTTCTAGCAAGATGCTGCAGACCTTCTATCAGTCTGTTGTTGAGAGTCATCTCTGCTGCCATCATCTGTTGGGGCGGCAGCATCAGAACCAGGGACCTAAAAAGACTCGGACCTGATAAAGGCTAGTTCTGGTTCTGTTCAGGGGACGACTGTGGAACCTTTGGAGATGATGATACAAAGAAGGTAAAACCCTGACTATCCTCACTATGAGACTGTCATAGAAAAACAATGTCAAGCTTTTTCAGAACCGTTGTAATCCAGACCACTACAGGAGACTCTTTCTACCCACAGCCATCAGCATCTACAATAAGTCTTTTAAGAATTTGAAGTAATATGCGTTACAACAGCATTTTCTTTCCCTTTTGGATCATTAAAGTATTTTTTAATTTAACTGAATTAAATTTGAAGTTATTAAAAGATCGACAAGAGACCAAATCAAAAGGAATGTTTTATAAAATAAAATAAAATGATAAAGATGGCTGAAACTGAAACATTGTGACAACATAGCAGTAATTGAATTCATGCATATCTATTGCCCATTAAAAGTAACAATAAACAAATGTGTCTCATATATGGAATTTACAACGTATGGATTTTCGTGTCAGGGTTTAAGACCGTCATCCAATAACATCTTCACATCTTATCCCAGCTTCTCAATGTTTTTGCTAAGTTTTTTCAGCTGTAATACTCAGTAGAGACACCAGATGGCAGCATAACAACCTCTTCAATTTTTAATTAATTAATCTAGTCATTTTTATTGGAGCCTTGCAACAAGAATTTCCTCACTATGTACATTGTAAATATGTAGTTGAAAGACAATAGATTCTGTCTACACCTATATCTAGAAATCAACACTCATTTAAAAAAATGACAGCTTCATATTTCAGCAGATAATGTATTTGTAGTAAACACTGTTGTTTGACCCAGAGGTAAAACTTTAGGTGATATCGGCTGTCTTTGTATAATACATATATGTATGTGCATATATGTATATACACATACATATGTATACACACACCCACACACGCACCCCCCCTATATATATATATATATATATATATATATATATATATATATATATATATATATAAAATGGCATGATATATATATATATATATATATATATATATATATATATATATATATATATATATATATATATAAAATGGCATGATATATATATATATATATATATATATATATATATATATATATATCATGCCATTTTAGTTTTTTGAGTTAGTTGGCATAATTTCTTTGAGACATAACGTCTTCAATTCATTGTCAACCTAAGGTGCTTGATCTGTGCTCACAGTCAGTTTCTTAACGGATGTGTGCTTATAACGGGTTAACTATTATTCAAAAATACACATAAGGTCTTGTTTGTCTCAAAAACATGTACCCAAGACAGTTATGTAGACAGTGTTATCTGTCCAATAAAGAGTAAAAATGTATGAACATTTGTGAGTGAAAATTGGGTAAATGTGGTTGGAAAGCTTAGAATTGTTTTTAATAAATTTAGTTTATTTATCATTTAATATGTATTGGGCCTTTTAGGAATATAAAAACGCCATCTGACAGTTCTTTTAACAGAAAAAATTTGGAAAATATTTTAAGAGGTATAAAATGGTACGACAGTGGCATCTAGTGGTGAATTACTTCAATTGATAAACACATAATTGACTCGCATCAAAAAATTATGAAAACCTCACTTTATATAAATCAACCGCGTTGAATTGAAATAAAGTCAGAGACACCTGACTGAGGAGGGGAGATGATCATACTGGTAGTTAGTCGGTGTGAGAGGGTGAAGAGAATCAAATGGAGCCAGATGATTCGCTGATGATTAGTGACCCCTGAAGGGGAAAGCTGAAAAAAGAATATGTTTAGCAATTAACTAAAGATAACCGAGCATCTATCCAGCTGTGCAGATATTTTGCAATTTAACTTGAATCTAAACATAAAGGAACCGAACCCAACAGCATTCTGCCTTTCTGCTTCTGCTGTAGTTGTGACTCTATTGAGGCCATCAAAACCTGAAAGCTTTTAATTGTCAGTCAAACATTCTTGATTTAAAAAAAACAAACAAAAACACTGAAATATAACTAAAAGAAAAAAAATTCTAGTAGACAAAGAAACAAGAAAAGAACAGCAAATGAGATCATCTACTCACTAGAAGCGTTTTTAAAATCACCCAGAATTTCTAGAGCTTTGATGGTTTCCCACTGTCCCATGTTTGTATTTTTGGACTGTACAGAAACATTTTCCAGTTGCAAGTTTAATTTTCTCAAGTCCTCATGATTTAAAAAAACGTTTGGCCTTCAGTTATTGCCACACTTTTAAATTTCACAAACATTTCTAAAGTTTTGACATTTAGAAAGTTTTCACTTCTCTTCAGTGAGTTTTGAGTAAAGACTTTCTGTTCGATTGTGGAGCTTTGTCGCCATCTTGTGGCATAAAACAAAAGTCCTCTATATTTCAGAGAGACTAGATGAGAGAATCTCCTTCTGACATGCATGTTCTTCTCTGCAGATACAACATGCTATTCTGAAATGATTAAACGTCTTTGAGTGTCCTAAATAGTGCTATGTAAGTTTTATTTATTATTATTATTATTATTATTATTATTATTATTGTTATT